>NC_092160.1:26517226-26827226 GCF_045791955.1 Oncorhynchus clarkii lewisi | reverse complement strand
GGACCATTCTGGAAGAAAACCTGATGGAGTCTGCAAAAGACCTGAGACTGGGACGGAGATTTGTCTTCCAACAAGACAATGATCCAAAACATAAAGCAAAATCTACAATGGAATGGTTCAAAAATAAACATATCCAGGTGTTAGAATGGCCAAGTCAAAGTCCAGACCTGAATCCAATCGAGAATCTGTGGAAAGAACTGAAAACTGCTGTTCACAAATGCTCTCCATCCAACCTCACTGAGCTCGAGCTGTTTTGCAAGGAGGAATGGGAAAAAATGTCAGTCTCTCGATGTGCAAAACTGATAGAGACATACCCCAAGCGACTTACAGCTGTAATCGCAGCAAAAGGTGGCGCTACAAAGTATTAACTTAAGGGGGCTGAATAATTTTTCAGTTTTTGATTTGTTAAAAAAGTTTGAAATATCCAATAAATGTCATTCCACTTCATGATTGTGTCCCACTTGTTGTTGATTCTTCACAAAAAAATACAGTTTTATATCTTTATGTTTTAAGCCTGAAATGTGGCAAAATGTCGCAAAGCTCAAGGGGGCCGAATACTTTCGCAAGGCACTGTATATATATATATATATATATATATATATATATATATATATATATATATATATAACCCCATTCACACACACAGGAGAAAGCAACAGAAAGTCATAAAAAAACATTTGTGCAGCATTTTGGCAACAACCCCGTTGTGTCTATTCACACAGTCCCCTGCTCCCCACCACTGTTCTACTTAAAACCCATTCACTCAAGCTATTCATCCATCTATCCATCCCAGTACAGGCCAGGCTCAGACCTGCTTTGCCTGATTGTAAACCACCAGAGATGGGTGCAGCAGGGTAGTACAACATGCCTGGCTGCCGGTAGTTCTAAGAACTGAACAGAATTCTGGTGGTTCTTTTCTGGGGCATTCAATGGAACGTGCTCGCTAACTCATGTTTGATTCGCCAATTGGCTGAGTGAGTAAAGTGGGTCAAATGGGAGAGCGGGGAGCAGAGGGAGAGAACATTGCAATCCAAATGTCACCCTACTCCCTATATAGGGCACCCTATGGGTCCTGGTCAAAAGTAGTGCACTATAAAGGAATAGGGTGCCATTTGGGCCATACACAACAGCTTGACGCCTGGCTGCACTGAGCCGTGTTCATATGGAAATATATGGCAATCAGGGGTCGGATAACATAGGCATAATTTCATTTCCCGAGTCATACTGAGAACGAGCTAAAACAACACAACATAACACATTTATGGTAATAGCTACTGTCGGACCTAACTAAACCATGTGAATATGAGAATATGGCAGTTAGTCCCAGGGCTGGCATATACACTGTTTCCCAGTTAGTCACAGGGCTGGCATATACACTGTTTCCCAGATAGTCACAGGGCTGGCATATACACTGTTTCCCAGTTAGTCACAGGGCTGGCATATACACTGTTTCCCAGTTAGTCACAGGGCTGGCATATACAATGTTTCCCAGTTAGTCACAGGGCTGGCATATACACTGTTTCCCAGTTAGTCACAGGGCTGGCATATACACTGTTTCCCAGTTAGTCACAGGGCTGGCATATACACTGTTTCCCAGTTAGTCACAGGGATGGCATATACACTGTTTCCCAGTTAGTCACAGGGCTGGCATATACACTGTTTCCCAGATAGTCACAGGGCTGGCATATACACTGTTTCCCAGATAGTCACAGGGCTGGCATATACACTGTTTCCCAGATAGTCACAGGGCTGGCATATACACTGTTTCCCAGATAGTCACAGGGCTGGCATATACACTGTTTCCCAGTTAGTCACAGGGCTGGCATATACACTGTTTCCCAGTTAGTCACAGGGCTGGCATATACACTGTTTCCCAGATAGTCACAGGGCTGGCATATACACTGTTTCCCAGTTAGTCACAGGGCTGGCATATACACTGTTTCCCAGTTAGTCACAGGGCTGGCATATACACTGTTTCCCAGTTAGTCACAGGGCTGGCATATACACTGTTTCCCAGATAGTCACAGGGCTGGCATATACACTGTTTCCCAGATAGTCACAGGGCTGGCATATACACTGTTTCCCAGTTAGTCACAGGGCTGGCATACACACTGTTTCCCAGTTAGTCACAGGGCTGGCATATACACTGTTTCCCAGTTAGTCACAGGGCTGGCATATACACTGTTTCCCAGTTAGTCACAGGGCTGGCATATACAATGTTTCCCAGTTAGTCACAGGGCTGGCATATGCACTGTTTCCCAGATAGTCACAGGGCTGGCATATACACTGTTTCCCAGTTAGTCACAGGGCTGGCATATACACTGTTTCCCAGTTAGTCACAGGGCTGGCATATACACTGTTTCCCAGTTAGTCACAGGGCTGGCATATACACTGTTTCCCAGTTAGTCACAGGGCTGGCATATACACTGTTTCCCAGATAGTCACAGGGCTGGCATATACACTGTTTCCCAGATAGTCACAGGGCTGGCATATACACTGTTTCCCAGTTAGTCACAGGGCTGGCATATACACTGTTTCCCAGTTAGTCACAGGGCTGGCATATACACTGTTTCCCAGTTAGTCACAGGGCTGGCATATACACTGTTTCCCAGTTAGTCAGAGCGAACGCAATATCACATCCTTTATGCCGACACGGCAATTAGTCAGGGGGTGGCTAAAATACACCATGATGCTCAGCCTCAGTGAATTTCACAATGAGTCCCACACACATACACACGTGTAACAGGCAGTATGTTATATCCAGAGGCATACAGTATAATGCAGTGGATGGCTTTACTCAGCTGGCCAAAGAAAACTCATGCAGTTCTCATCATATTAAACATTTATTGTTGGTTTAATACAAAACAATAACAAATTGTGTTTTACTACAGATCCAAAATAACTTCAAAAAATTACGTTTATCTAGCAGCATAAGTCTTAATTTCAAACCTTGTGATTCCTATTGTTATAACATTTCTTGAAAAAATACAACTAAAAATATATATCTGAAAAGTTCAGGAACAGATTGCTGACAGTTGGTAGAGAATCTGAGGTGAGAGTTGTGATGGAAATTTAGGCAGAAACATGTGCAAAAGATAACAGAGGGAGAGATTAGTTAAAAGATTAAACAAGAGCAGCAGCCAGGGTGATGTAGTCTACAGGTGATACAGTCAGGGTGATGTCCAGTCTACAGGTGATACAGTCAGGGTGATGTAGTCTACAGGTGATACAGTCAGGGTGATGTCCAGTCTACAGGTGATACAGTCAGGGTGATGTCCAGTCTACAGGTGATACAGTCAGGGTGATGTCCAGTCTACAGGTGATACAGTCAGGGTGATGTACAGTCTACAGGTGATACAGTCAGGGTGATGTAGTCTACAGGTGATACAGTCAGGGTGATGTCCAGTCTACAGGTGATACAGTCAGGGTGATGTCCAGTCTACAGGTGATACAGTCAGGGTGATGTAGTCTACAGGTGATACAGTCAGGGTGATGTACAGTCTACAGGTGATACAGTCAGGGTGATGTAGTCTACAGGTGATACAGTCAGGGTGATGTAGTCTACAGGTGATACAGTCAGGGTGATGTCCAGTATACAGGTGATACAGTCAGGGTGATGTAGTCTACAGGTGATACAGTCAGGGTGATGTAGTCTACAGGTGATACAGCCAGGGTGATGTAGTCTACAGGTGATACAGTCAGGGTGATGTAGTCTACAGGTGATACAGTCAGGGTGATGTAGTCTACAGGTGATACAGTCAGGGTGATGTAGTCTACAGGTGATACAGTCAGGGTGATGTAGTCTACAGGTGATACAGCCAGGGTGATGTAGTCTACAGGTGATACAGTCAGGGTGATGTCCAGTCTACAGGTGATACAGTCAGGGTGATGTAGTCTACAGGTGATACAGTCAGGGTGATGTAGTCTACAGGTGATACAGTCAGGGTGATGTACAGTCTACAGGTGATACAGTCAGGGTGATGTAGTCTACAGGTGATACAGTCAGGGTGATGTAGTCTACAGGTGATACAGTCAGGGTGATGTCCAGTCTACAGGTGATACAGTCAGGGTGATGTAGTCTACAGGTGATACAGTCAGGGTGATGTACAGTCTACAGGTGATACAGTCAGGGTGATGTACAGTCTACAGGTGATACAGTCAGGGTGATGTAGTCTACAGGTGATACAGTCAGGGTGATGTAGTCTACAGGTGATACAGTCAGGGTGATGTAGTCTACAGGTGATACAGTCAGGGTGATGTAGTCTACAGGTGATACAGTCAGGGTGATGTACAGTCTACAGGTGATACAGCCAGAGTGATGTAGTCTACAGGTGATACAGTCAGGGTGATGTACAATCTACAGGTGATACAGTCAGGGTGATGTACAGTCTACAGGTGATACAGTCAGGGTGATGTACAGTCTACAGGTGATACAGTCAGGGTGATGTAGTCTACAGGTGATACAGTCAGGGTGATGTAGTCTACAGGTGATACAGTCAGGGTGATGTACAGTCTACAGGTGATACAGTCAGGGTGATGTAGTCTACAGGTGATACAGTCAGGGTGATGTAGTCTACAGGTGATACAGTCAGGGTGATGTACAATCTACAGGTGATACAGCCAGGGTGATGTACAGTCTACAGGTGATACAGCCAGGGTGATGTAGTCTATGGGTGATACAGCCAGGGTGATGTAGTCTATGGGTGATACAGCCAGGGTGATGTACAGTCTACAGGTGATACAGTCAGGGTGATGTAGTCTATGGGTGATACAGCCATGGTGATGTACAGTCTACAGGTGATACAGCCAGGGTGATGTGGTCTATGGGTTATACAGCCAGGGTGATGTACAGTCTACAGGTGATACAGCCAGGGTGATGTAGTCTACAGGTGATACAGCCAGGGTGATGTACAGTCTACGGGTGATACAGCCAGGGTGATGTACAGTCTACGGGTGATACAGCCAGGGTGATGTAGTCTACAGGTGATACAGACAGGGTGATGTAGTCTACAGGTGATACAGCCAGGGTGATGTAGTCTACAGGTGATACAGCCAGGGTGATGTAGTCTACAGGTGATACAGCCAGGGTGATGCAGTCTATGGGTGATACAGCCAGGGTGATGTACAGTCTACGGGTGATGAAGTCTACGGGTGATACAGCCAGGGTGATGTAGTCTATGGGTGATACAGCCAGGGTGATGTACAGTCTATGGGTGATGCAGTCTACGGGTGATACAGCCAGGGTGATGTACAGTCTACAGGTGATAGAGCCAGGATGATGTACAGTTGAAGTTGGAAGTTTACATACACTTAGGTTGGAGTCATTAAAACTTGTTTTTCAACCACTCCATAAATTTCTTGCTAACAAACTATTGTTTTGGCAAGTCGGTTAGAGATTAACGTACTTTGGTGTGAAAAGATCAATCCCAGAACAACCTTGTGAAGATGCTTGAGGAAACAGGTACAAAATTATCTATATCCACAGTAAAACAAGTCCTATATCGACATAACCTGAAAGGTCGCTCAGCAAGGAAGAAACCACTGCTCCAAAACCGCCATAAAAAAAGCCAGACTACGGTTTGCAACTACACATGGGGACAAAGATCATACTTTTTGGAGAAATGTCCTCTGGTCTGATAAAACAAAAATAGAACTGTTTGGCCATAATGACCATCGTCATGTTTGGAGAAAAAAGGGGGAGGCTTGCAAGCCGAAGAACATCATCCCAACTGTGAAGCACGGGGGTGGCAGCATCATGTTGTGGGGGTGCTTTGCTGCAGGAGGGACTGGTGCACTTCACAAAATAGATGGCATGAGGCAGGAAAACTATGTGGATATATTGAAGCAACATCTCAAGACAGTCAGTCGGGAAGTTAAAGCTTGGTCGCAAATGGGTTTTCCAAATGGACAATGACCCCAAGCATACTTCCCAAGTTGTGGCAAAATGTCTTAAGGACAACAAAGTCAAGGTATTTGTGTGGCCATCACAAAGGCCTGACCTCAATCCCATAGAAAATGTGTGGGCAGAACTGAAAAAGCATGTGTGAGCAAGGAGGCCTACAAACCTGACTCAGTTACACCAGCTCTGTCAGGAGGAATGGGCCTTGTGGAAGGCTACCCAAAAAGTTTGACCCAAGTTAAACAATTTAAAGGCAATGCTACCAAATACTAATTGAGTGCATGTAAACTTCTGTCCCACTGGGAATGTGATGAAAGAAATTAAAGCTGAAATAAATAATTCTCGCTACTATTATTCTGACATTTCACATTCTCAAAATAAATGGTGATCCTAACTGACCTAAGACAGGGAATTTTTACTAGGATTAAATGTCAGGAATTGTGAAAAACTGAGTTTAAATGTATTTGGCCAAGGTGTATGTAAACTTCCGACTTCAACTGTACAGGCTACGGGTGATGCAGCTAGGGTGATGCTCATTCTAAGGGTGATACAGTCAGAGTGATGTACAGTCTATGGGTGATACAGTCAGGGTGATGTGCAGTCTACACGTGATACAGTCAGGGTGATGACCAGTCTACGAGCGATACAGTCAGGGTGGTGTACAGTCTATGGGTGATACAACAAAAGCTATAGAAGAAGAGACTGTAGGTTGGGTAGATAAGTGGGGTCAGAAGTATAAAGACAAGGGATACGTCCAAAATGGAGCCCTATTCCCTATATAGTGTGTATAAAAAAAATACCAAGGTCTATAGGGCTCTGGTCAAATGTAGTCTGTTATATAGGGAATAAGGCTCCATTTGGGACAGACACATGGTGTACACCAGCCCAATGATGTAATAAAAAGAGGACTGCATCTGACCTTATCTGACAGCCCTGTCTAACACACACTGGGCTGGATTGGACAAAAAAATGACATCTTGACAAAGGAAAATGGAAGGAAACTCCCAAAAGATCACTCGGGTTCAGAATGCTATGGCTGCTATAGGGTGAGATACAATTAAAATATCAACAATATTAGGAAACATAAAATTAAAAAACATAGTTATTAAGCTGTGTAAATATGTACATTTATGATGAGATTCTACTCTCATAGTGTACATGTAAGCCTATGTGACCCTATCTGTGACCGTTCCTTGAACTGGCACTGGGCCTAGACATTTAGGGTGCAATCTGCACTAGTGCCCACTCAGAAAACACTGTCCCCGCTGGGCCACCAAGGCTGCAAAGACAACAGGACTTTGACTAACCAAACAGTGGTTAACAAACAACACCATGAAGGCTGCATGTTTCACTATCAGTCATTAACCACTCCTGTCCAAATATGTTTCTATCTCAGTAGTTAAAAATCAAATATCTCAATACCCCATCTCATCAAAACACAAACAGAACAATGACACGTGCCAAACTAAACAAGAGAATGATCAAAAGTACATCTTGTAGTGTTTGCTTACAACGAGCAAACAGAACAGTTTACTCTGCATCTCTACAGTATAAGGATGCTTGGTGAGACAGGAGCATAGCCTGGTAGACCAGACTGAATGCTGCACTCACAATGGTTGAATCTGGTTTAACCAGGCTAGAGCCAGCAAGCTCTCTGACCAACTATAGAAGAACGATCAAAATTAATTATCAAAAAGTAAATTTTGTATTACAGCTTGCTTGATCAAACAAGGTTTCCTCTTTCCATCTATAGCCTAAGGATGATAATGCATGGTGAGCTAGCGGGCTCTCAGAACAGCTGTAGGAGATATGCATGCATGGAGCATATATGCAGCATGGAGGTGAGATCAACAGAAGAGAGAAGAGACAGAGGAACTTAATGAGGTAACAGTCAGAGTAGTCCACTCAGTCTGCAGCCTTAAAGGAGGCAAGGACCATAATGATCATATCTACAGTGCCTTGCGAAAGTATTCGGCCCCCTTGAACTTTGCGACCTTTTGCCACATTTCAGGCTTCAAACATAAAGATATAAAACTGTATTTTTTTGTGAAGAATCAACAACAAGTGGGACACAATCACGAAGTGGAACGACATTTATTGGATATTTCAAACTTTTTTAACAAATCAAAAACTGAAAAATTGGGCGTGCAAAATTATTCAGCCCCTTTACTTTCAGTGCAGCAAACTCTCTCCAGAAGTTCAGTGAGGATCTCTGAATTATCCAATGTTGACCTAAATGACTAATGATGATAAATACAATCCACCTGTGTGTAATCAAGTCTCCGTATAAATGCACCTGCACTGTGATAGTCTCAGAGGTCCGTTAAAAGCGCAGAGAGCATCATGAAGAACAAGGAACACACCTGGCAGGTCCGAGATACTGTTGTGAAGAAGTTTAAAGCCGGATTTGGATACAAAAAGATTTCCCAAGCTTTAAACATCCCAAGGAGCACTGTGCAAGCGATAATATTGAAATGGAAGGATTATCAGACCACTGCAAATCTACCAAGACCTGGCCGTCCCTCTAAACTTTCAGCTCATACAAGGAGAAGACTGATCAGAGATGCAGCTAAGAGGCCCATGATCACTCTGGATGAACTGCAGAGATCTACAGCTGAGGTGGGAGACTCTGTCCATAGGACAACAATCAGTCAGTCGTATATTGCACAAATCTGGCCTTTATGGAAGAGTGGCAAGAAGAAAGCCATTTCTTAAAGATATCCATAAAAAGTGTTGTTTAAAGTTTGTCACAAGCCACCTGGGAGACACACCAAACATGTGGAAGAAGGTGCTCTGGTCAGATGAAACCAAAATTGAACTTTTTGGCAACAATGCAAAACGTTATGTTTGGCGTAAAAGCAACACAGCTCATCACCCTGAACACACCATCCCCATTGTCAAACATGGTGGTGGCAGCATCATGGTTTGGGCCTGCTTTTCTTCAGCAGGGACAGGGAAAATTGTTAAAATAATGGGAAGATGGATGGAGCCAAATACAGGACCATTCTGGAAGAAAACCTGATGTAGTCTGCAAAAGACCTGAGACTGGGACGGAGATTTGTCTTCCAACAAGACAATGATCCAAAACATAAAGCAAAATCTACAATGGAATGGTTCAAAAATAAACATATCCAGGTGTTAGAATGGCCAAGTCAAAGTCCAGACCTGAATCCAATCGAGAATCTGTGGAAAGAACTGAAAACTGCTGTTCACAAATGCTCTCCATCCAACCTCACTGAGCTCGAGCTGTTTTGCAAGGAGGAATGGGAAAAAATGTCAGTCTCTCGATGTGCAAAACTGATAGAGACATACCCCTAGCGACTTACAGCTGTAATCGCAGCAAAAGGTGGCGCTACAAAGTATTAACTTAAGGGGGCTGAATAATTTTGCACGCCCAATTTTTCAGTTTTTGATTTGTTCAAGTTTGAAATATCCAATAAATGTCGTTCCACTTCATGATTGTGTCCCACTTGTTGTTGATTCTTCACAAAAAAATACAGTTTTATATCTTTATGTTTGAAGCCTGGAATGTGGCAAAAGGTCACAAAGTTCAAGGGGGCCGAATACTTTCGCAAGGCACTGTATATTATATGGCAGGGACTGAACTGTCAGAGGGAATGACATTTAGAGCAGCAGGAAGGAAAAATAAAGAGTTTAAAAAGTATGGATCACAGCCAAATGTGGGAGAGGGAAGGCACACACACATAGACACACACACAGTGAACGCACAGACAGACACACACACACAGGTGGAGTGAAGCATTGTAGTTTGAGAACAGGGTTTTTGGCAGTATGTTCAGCTCCGTGGCGCTGAAGCTAACAGCTGTAGTAAAATAAAACCTTTTCATTTCACTTGGAAGTATGATGTCATGATTTGAAGAATGCCAACATATTTAACTAGATTACTGAGGTATTGACGTCTTTGTCCTCTCTTGGTTTCCCTCTCTGTCCTCCATTAGGCCTAGACTGGGTCCCAAATGGCATTCTACTCCCTTAATAGGGCAGTACTTTTGACCAGTGACCATAGAGCACTATATAGGGGAAAGGGTGCCATTTGGGACACGCATATTCAACCATTCTGTCATGCGGAAAATGTAATCTCAAGGAGGTAAGTGGTCCGTTTAACATTTAAAAAACATAACATCAACTGCAATTTAATGAATTTCTCTACTAGAGTGAGAATCTCCATGAGGCAGTATCTGGTTATTACCGTGACGACGTATGAACCCAACAAACAGAATGCTGTCATCTGAAGATAAGAAGCAGCAAACTCATCAACAAAGATGTTTGATGTGGACCAGGCTGAAAAAAGGATATAGCCAATGAGTGCAAGTATGTAATGGCAATCATTCTGTGGTCTGTGGCCCAATGCCCTAACTAACACACACACACACATAAAAACGATGGCCTTTCAATTCAAAATTAAGCTCAATGCCCTTAATATAGATTTTGATTGTTCCCAAAAAATCTGGCAGACTAAAGGTTATTTTTCTTTCTAATAAACTTCCAGTGTCTTATTTCTCAACAACTGTATATCAGTGGATAATTCATTATCAATATTAGCACCGCTAGATTTCAGACCACGGACCATCGAGATCTATGGCTCAATTTTTGACTGACAATGGGGAGAATCCTAACTTTCATTTATTAAGTAAAACTTTCACTTAAGTAGAATTTTCACATAGTCATACATTGACGTCAATGGGAGTCTCAAAGTGGAAGTCAGGATTCACCCCCATGGGAATAACAAGATCACAATGCCATTGTAAGAAACAGACGGTAAAAACGAATGAAAAACAGTAGAAACTTAAAACAATAAAAACAAATCTGCAGAGTAAATACAAATTTGGCAAAACATCTCAGAGAGGTGTATTTAGTTTCAATTCAAATTTGATTGACTTAAAGTCTTAGAAATATAACTGTTAAAAAAATAGATTTAAGATGACAAAGTGTGAAGCCGGTAAATGATCTGTTCTGTCTGGTCTGGCGCTCTCCATCTGTAGCTCCATCGTGGCACGGTTACATATGGAAAAACTGCATAAGTACGTATGTGGTTGAGGTGACTGTTTTAGTGGCTTTTCCAAGGGGGAATCACCATGGAGACCTATCGTATAATACACAACTGAAACAGATATGTGTTCTTCCTTGGTCTATCATAAACAAAATAAACTGAGACTTGTAAAATGTAACTGCAATAAGTCGTCATAATAACTGAAATCTTTCCTATGTCCTATATTATGCCCTAGACCTATCTAATGAAACACCTAGAGACAGAAGGAACATATGAAATAAAGTGTGAGATGCTTGTGGTCTAGACAGAGTAGAACAAAGTACTCCATTCAATTACTCTACTACTATTTATCTTTCTGAATAATGTGTCATTTAAAAACCTACTGAAGCATATTAAATAATTGACATACTCTGAATCCAGACGCTATAGGATTTAAAAAATGATTTCTTCCTGGTGCCCGGCTCTGAATGGTACACACCTATTGTGTGCATTCCCATTTTAGATGAGCTTAAAGCCACAGGGAAAGAGAACACTGTTTTGGATTGTGTGACGCCCAGATCCTATGATAATGCCAATTGTCTCTTCGTTCAAGGTTGGTCAGCGATGTGTTCCTCCTTTGCTTCAGAGGGCAAAAAACCTTATTCCTTAGACCACAGGGATCCCTATAAGGAACTAATGGCATTCAGAGAGGAGGGGGCTTCCTATAGACAGGAGGAGGGTTCCTATAGAAACTGTGTCAGAGGTTGAGAGGTACATCAGCAGGTAGTCCGTGGTTAGGGGCCAGGGGTCAGGGACCGGGGGAAGGGAGGAGGTGCAGGGACGGTCAGATCTCAGGTGCTGGTGAATAGAATTCCTGAGAGAAGGAAGAAGGACAACATTAGAAGATGACCATAATTTCAATCTAGGATCTTTGTGTGTATGTGTCTGTGTGTGTGTGTGTGCATGCATGCCTACGTACACACACACACACACACACACACACCTCCCTTCTCATACCTTAGTGTAGTGCTACTCAAATGTGTGTCTCCACGTCGGTGTATCCAGGCAGCATTTCTCCGTTAGAGCAGCCCTTGGGGCCTCCTGCCGGGGGCAGCATGTGATCTGTGCTGGGGTCCTCCGGCCCCCCACCCTGGCCCTCAAGGGCTCTCTGCTGCCGTCGGTGTATCAGGGGCACAAAGAACAGCACCATGCCCCCCACGATGGGAGGGCCCCCTGCCAGGTAGAAGGCCACATTGTAATCACCACAGTAGTCATGCAGGAGTCCTGGGGGACAAGGGAGGGAGAGGTTTCAGATGTAGTGTATGGAACCACTACTCGTTATTCAAGAGAGAATCACGGAGCGAATCAATTGTATTTCCTTGATTCCTTGTGTCCACTCTCAATACATCTTTCTCAAAATTCATTGGTGGAGAAGATCTGAGGGAGGCGCTTTAGATCTTTAGCTCCAATGTACCATGAGATTCACCCACTATCTTGGTGATTCAAGTTGTTTTACCTGTTTGTCTTTTCTTCTTCCAGGAACTAGCTCAGAACTAATAATTAGCGGTCATAAACATCTCTAAGAAGATAAGTCATGGTTTATTAGTCTCGAGGGCTGTCAGATGGAATCATCAGCATCTCTAATAAGTGTGAGAGGTTGTTCAAGTCGGTTTAGTGGTTTGCCTGTTCTTCCAAGAAACAATACAGTGCAGTCCTAAATGCTGCTCTGTATCTGTGAAGAGTGAATGTGGACTAAGAAGTTCCAGTCAGACGCTTTATTATTATAGGGTAACCATAGAAACCATGAGTACCACTAGATTGGGGAACATTTTGTAAAAGAAAACCCTCAGTAAAGTGTATCTAATGTGTGTCCAGGGTGATGGGCAACACTGGCCAAAATACTCAGTAAGGAGCTAGCTAAGTGGCCCTGCCATAAACAAGAGCTGGAAACGAGATAGATAACTCATCCAACATCTGGCACTAAGCAGAGTGAGAGATTCAGCCAGGCCTCACAGGACGTAATGTCAATACAGAACACTGAGGCTCTGAGAAGGAGGACGAGCCGGGAGACAGACCTGGGTTCAAATATTATAAAAAATCTTTCAAATACTTTATCCGTGCTTGATGGAGCTTGCTTGGCGTGATTTAACCAAAGGAATAGTTCACTAAAGTGCAGCATGCAAACTCCGCACATATGTCACTCAGGGCAGACTCAAGCAAAGCTCAAAGTATTTTTTGTTTTTTTATCGAATACTATTCGAACCCAGGTCTGTAGGGAGGCGAGCAGACAGACTTATGTCTGCTGTAGGCTGATGGGGCAGGATTCCTCCTCCTCACTGTGACCTCTGGAGTGTATTCAGCCAGAGGAAACTATTCTCAATGTTGCACATAGAAATATAATGTATGAAATGACTCCTATTCAACATGATATTTGTTCTACGTAATACATTTCTATCAGAATCATTGCATCACTCTGAACAGCACCCTGGTGGTCTGAACAGGAATGTGGGGAGTGGCGGTGGAGCCTGAAGGGTGGCAGTGGAGAGTGGCAGAGTCCCAGAAAATGCAGCCTAATGTCAACAACCCATCGCTAAACTATCCGCTATCCGAGACTACTACTCCAACTGTATCTTATTCCCTCTGTAACAAATCACCAGCCCTGGAACTGGAACTCTGCCACTTTACTCAGTGTGCATCTCAAATTTCACCCTATTCCCTACATAGTGCACTACTTTTGACCAGAGCTCTATGGGCCCTTGTGAAAAAGAGTGCACTGAATAGGGAATAGGGTTCCATTTGGGATGCAACCTCATTCTATTTACTCTGTAGACCAGCTACATTCAGAGCCAAGACCAATGATGTACATAAACACAGTGAATATACGTATGTATATGGCTGAGACATGTCAGCTCAACGGCATGATAAACACAAAATACATGATCCTAATCCTACCCTGTTTAGAAATCCCTATGGAATGTGGGTATCCTCAAAGGACTTATATGGAAACACTATGCTAGCTACAGAATTGACTTTTCTCGATTGGAAGGAATAGGTTCCTGTTGAAGAGAAAGCAACCATCTTTTTATCACCTTGGCTTCCACTCCAGAGTTGAGGTGATGCTCAGTAGCGATTGCCTGTCAGATAGCAGTTAACCATCTCTTTATCACCTTGGCTTCCACTCCAAAATTGAGGTGATGCTCAGTAGCGATTGCCTGTCAGATAGCAGTTCAACCATCTCTTTATCACCTGCCATTTACAATCGTTGATGTCAGTGTTTAGTAACCCAAGAAACCGATAGTACTCACCAGCGATGGGTGGTCCTGCAGTCATGGGCAGGGCCATGAGTCCCAGTAGGTATCCTATAGCCTGGGAGGCCTGCATGGGGCCCACTAGCTCGAAGGCTATGGGAGCCATGATGGTGATGAAGCAGCCGTCACACAGCCCCAGGAACACACACACCACAATCAGCCCCTCGAACACAGTGCACTGGGGGATCATCATGGACATCAGTCCCAGCACCATGAACGACACCGACTGGGGGAGAGAAGAGCAGAGACAATATAATAAACACATAATAATGAATGCCATTTAGCAGACAATTTTATCCAAAGTAACTCACTGTCATTGTGTAACGTGTCAGAGAGTCTTAGGAGTCTTAGGTTAATGTTGTCCAATACATCTCTCCTGACTAATACCTTGTCCCTTATACACTATTCCACTTCATACAGAAACTACAAAGTAACCAACCAAGATGGCAATATGGCAACCAACGGGTCAAATCCATATCAAAAACGTTCAACCAATTCTATTAGTTCCATTTTACCGGGTAAACTAAATGAAGCGCAACAAGTATTTGACCAACGGATTTGACCAGAAATAGTAATAGATTTGAAGTTTTTAGTAGCCATCACCATTCATGGAAAAAACTAAGTGGATGTGGCTGATGTGCTAACCCATATTTAAAATCTGAATTTGTTAAAATTAAGCTGACAATAAGATGCTGAAGAGGGTTACCTCACCTGCATCCAGATCTTCTTGGCTCCGGGAATGAGGTCTCCTACTTTCCCGAAGAGGAGGCGCCCCACGCCAGATGAGGCTCCTATACACACCAACAAGATCCACTCTTTCTGGGTCTCCTTGAACTGCTCTTTCACAAAGTTCATCTAGTGGAAAAGAACAAGTGGAATACTTTCATGTCCATGTATTTATTATGGATCCCCATTATCTGATGCCAAGGCAGCAGCTACTCTTCCTACGGTCCAGCAAAATGAAGGCAGTTCAGACAGACATTTAAAAAACATTACAATACATTCATAACAGATTTCACAACATATTAAGTGTGTGCCCTCAGGCCTCTACTCTATTAGCACATATCTATAAAAGAACATACATGTGTACATGTGTGTATAGTGCGTATGTTATCGTGTGTGTGTATGCATGTGTCTGTGTTGCTTCACAGTCCCCACTGTTCCATAAGGTGTATTTTTAGCTGTTTTTTAAAATCTGATTCTACTTCTTGCATCAGTTACTTGATGTGGAATAGAGTTTCATGTAGTCATGGATCTATGTTGTACTGTGCCCCTCCCATAGTCTGTTCTGGACTTGGGGACTGTGAAGAGATCTCCGGTGGCCTGTCTTGTGGGGTATGCATGGGTGTCTGAGCTGTGTGCCAGTAGTTTAGACAGACAGCTCAGTGCATTCAACATGTCAATATCTCCCATAAATACAAGTAGTGATGAAGTCAATCTCTCCTCCACTTTGAGCCAGGAGAGATTGACATGCATATTATTAATGTTAGATCTATGTCTACATCCAAGGGCCAGCCATGCTGCCCTGTTCTGAGCCAATTGCAATTTTCCTAAGTCCCTCTTTGTGGAACCTGACCACAAGACTGAACAGTAGTCCAGGTGTGACAAAACTAGGGCCTGTCGATAGTGCTGTTAAGGTAGAGCAGCACTTTATTATCGACAGACCTCTCCCGATCTTAGCTACTGTTGTATCAATATGTTCTGATCATGACAGTTTACAATCCAGGGTTACAGGTAATTAAATCTCCTCAACTTGCTCAATTTCCACATTATTCATTACAAGATTAAGCTGAGGTTTAAGGTTTAGTGAATGATTTGTCCCAAATACAATACTTTAAGATTTTTAAATATTTAGGACTAACTTATTCCTTGCCATCCATTCTGAAACTAACTGCAGCTCTTTGTTAAGTGTTGCTGTCATTTCAGTCACTGTGGTAGCTGAGTATATAGTGTTGAGTCATCCGCATACATAGACACACTGGCTTTACTCAAAGCCAGTGGCATGTCGTTAGTAAAGATTTAAAAAAGTAAGGGGCCTAGACAGCTGCCTTGGGGAATTCCTGATTCTACCTGGATTTTGTTGGAGAGGCTTCCATTAACCTGTTGCGACGACCAAACCCGGATCCGGGATTCTATTTATAGACCTAAGCTCATTACCATAACGCAACATTGACTATTCATGAAAATCGCAAATGAAATGAAATAAATATGCTATCTCTCAAGCTTAGCCTTTTGTTAACAACACTGTCATCTCAGATTTTCAAAATATGCTTTTCAACCATAGGAAAACAATCATTTGTGTAACAGTAGCTAGCTAGCGTAGCATTTAGCGTTAGCATTAGCGTTAGCATTTAGCAGGCAACTATCACAAAAACAAGTAAAGCCTTCAAATAAAATAACTTACCTTTGAAGAACTTCTGATGTTTTCAATGAGGAGACTCTCAGTTAGATAGCAGATGCTCAGTTTTTCCAAAAAGATTTTTTGTGTATTAGAAATAGCTCCGTTTTGTACATCACATTTGGCTACCAAAAAAAAAAAAAAAAACGAAAATTCAGCCCTCAAAACGCGAACTTTTTTCCAAATTAACTCCATAATATCGACTGAAACATGGCAAACGTGGTTTAGAATCAATCCTCAAGGTGTTTTTCCACATATCTCTTCGATGATATATCCTTCGTGGAAGCCTGGTTTCTCCTTGCTCTCAAATGGAAAAATAATTGCACCTGGCTTTACGCTCCAATTTCGACGCAGGGACACCAGGCGGACACTTGGAAAATGTAGTCTCTTATGGTCAATCTTCCAATGATATGCCTACAAATACGTCACAATGCTGCAAACGCCTTGGGGAAACGACAGAAAGTGTAGGCTCATTCCTTGCGCAATCACAGCCATATAAGGAGACAATGGAAAACAGAGCTTCAGAGATTCTGCTCATTTCCTGGTTGACGTATCATCTTGGTTTCGCCTGTAGAATGAGTTCTGGGGCACTTACAGACAATATCTTTGCAGATTCTAAAACTTCAGAGTGTTTTCTTTCCAAAACGGTCAATAATATGCATAGCCGAGCATCTTTCCGTGACAAAATATTGCGCTTAAAACGGGAACGTTTTTTATCCAAAAATGAAATAGCGCCCCTAGAGATCCAAGAGGTTAAAGAACACCATCTGTGTTCTGTTAGACAAGTAACTCTTTATCCACAATATAGAAGGGTGTGTAAAGCCATAACACATATGTTTTTATAGCAATAGACTATGATCGATGATGTCAAAACCCACACTGAAGTCTAACAAAACAGCCCCCACAATCTTTTTACCATCAATTTATCTCAGCCAATCATCAGTCATTTGTGTAAGTGCTGTGCTTGTTGATTGTCCTACCCAATATGCGTGCTGAAAGTCTGTTGACAATTTGTTTACTGATAAAAAGTATTGTATCTGGTTAAACACATTTTTTTCAACAAAAGTTTACTAAGGGTTGGTAACTGATTGGTTGGCTATTTGAGCCAGTTAAAGGGGCTTTACTATTCTGAGGTAGATTAATTACTTTTGCTTCCCTCCAGGCCAGAGGGCACACACTTTCTAGTAGGCTTAAATTCAAGATGACGGAAAGGTGTCTTGTTGCTTTCAAACCAAGCCCCCTGGAAACATACAAACACTGAGGGGTTGGAAGCAGCCAAACAAAACAGCAACAAAAAAAAAAACACTGAATTACGCCTCAAAGGCGTAGTCATTTCTTGCATGTGATCATGGATTCTTTCATGTGTGTTATTCCCATGTTGAAATATCCTTACATCGAGGACATTGATTTCAATCTTGGTGAAGGGATTTCAATGGAGAAACTGTTACACCCTTAACTGTTTGATCCGTAGTGTGCTCGTCTCCACCCCCCACCAGATGTCTCCCATTTACCCCCATTATCCTGTGTACTTTTACCTTTTTCTGTTGGTCTGTTGCCAGTTCATCTTGTCTTGTCAAATCTTACCAGCGTGCTTTCCCGTATCTCTAGTGTCTGTTTTCTAGTCCTCCCGTTTCTGACCATTCTGCCTGCCCTGACCCTGAGCCTGCCTGCCGTTCTGTCCCCGATTGATGCTGCCTTGGATTACTGACCTCTGCCTGCCCTGGACCTTCCGTTTGTCTGCCCCCTGTTTTGTAATAAACATCTGAGATTCAAACGGTCTGCCTCCTGTGTCTGCATTTGGGTCTCATCCCGAGTCGTGCTAGAAACTGGAATTTGTTCTCCTTATAACATTCCAAACTTCCATAATCATTCTTTGGAATAACAAATGTTTTCATCCACGTCCTCCTCTCAGAAGACCTGTAAACAGTGAAGCAGGAAGGGGCGGAGCTATAGGTGAATAATTTCCCTTCTCTCCTCTCCACCCAACACCTGAATCTGATCCAAAACACAAAACCCTCTGAAGTCCTTTCCTGACCAGAAGCTTCTCTCCCCTATCAAGTTCATGTGAAATGTTTCCTCTGCTTTGATACTGCACTACATGGCACCAGAATAACATCAAGGGCCATAGGATACCCATGTTGAGGGCTGACCTAAAGCAAAGAGCTTCCTGAGTCAGTTTAGCAGCATGGGCGCTCACACAACAAAAGCCGGTGGCTTTGTTTACATCTGGGACTGGCTCTGGGGCCTGAGAAAACAGGACAGGCAGTGGGGAGGCTGCCTAAACATCTAAGATGTAGCGGAACGTCACACAAGACATCTACCGCCCCCTTCTCTTCTCTCCCCCCCATCTCTCTCCCTTTTTTCTACTCCTTCCCTCCCTCCTTTTTTCCTTCTGTCCTCCTTCCTCATCCCTCCAGGAGTTTTCATAAACATACTGCTGTGACAAGGTATCTCCTTGATACTCCTCACATCACCATGCAACAATGTCACTAGCTACTTATTTTAGATAAGTGGGTTTGTCTGACACAATATGACAACCTAACCCAACACACAATGTAACCTAACACACACAACAATATTACAGATTTCCTCTGAAGTTCCTCTGACTTGAACTTTTGGTTGGAAAGTTTTGTTTTCCAACATACAGTAACATGCCAATCAAGGTGACACTAAAAGCAGTAAGGGTGACATTATTTCCCCTCGCAAAAACAGCAACATTCTAAATGGAAATGGAAAGGATACACATCATAAATTGTGCTGCAGATTATTATAATTCTATCATTATAATGTCACTCACAGCACAGGCGTCTCTGAAAATGGTGCCCTAAATACAACACAATGAGATGTGAACATGGTAAAGAACATGGTAAAATCTTCAAGAAATTATATTGATGGTCCCTGAGCCCTTACCAAGTGGATGTAGGGCACAAAGTAACCCAGCACGGCCGTAGCAACCCCGAACGCCCACACCCGGTAGGTGACGATGTGGAACACCTTCAGGTTAAAGGCCTTCCTGACCTGGATCAGCGCCCTGCTCCAGCGGCTGCCCCGGGCAGTGGCTCCTTGCTGAGGCGTTGACCCGACAGGGCCCCCTGGTCCTGGTGGTCCCATTGGAGCTCTCTGGGGCAGCAGGGGTCTGAAGGTCAGGGCCAGCAGGGCCTGGACCTGTTTTGTTGATGAGATTGAAAATGAACACTTGTTCAAAGTCGAATTTAACCTTTACTTCAACGAGTCACATCATTCAAAAAAATCTGTAAGATGTAAACAAAAAGGCAGTGTCATGGATGATCACATCACAATAGTACCAGCATGAAGAGGCTGAGGATCTGGAAGGTTCTTCTGAGGCCCAGTGGCTCCGCCACCTTGGTGAGCAGCACTGGGAGGCCCATGGAGAACAGGCTGCTGCCAGCCGTCACCACGCCGTTGGCCAGGCCAAGCCGCCGCCGGAAGTAGTGGCCCAGGATCACCAGGGAGGGCTGGAAGGCAAAGGACGAGCCACATCCAAACAGGATCCCATAGGTGAAATACCGCAGGCTGAGGGACCTGGGCGGGCAGGGGTAGAGGTACAGTTGAAGTCGGAAGTTTACATACACCTTAGCCAAATACATTTGAACTCAGGTTTTCACAATTCCTGACATTTATTCCTAGTAAAAAATCCCAGTCTTAGGTCAGTTAGGATCACCACTTTATTTTGAGAATGTGAAAAATAGTAGAGAGAATTATTTATTTCAGCTTTAATTTCTTTCATCACATTCCCAGTGGGTCAGAAGTTTACATACACTCAATTAGTATTTGGTAGCATTGCCTTTAAATTGTTTAACTTGGGTCAAACGTTTCAGGTAGCCTTCCACAAGCTTCCCACAATAAGTTGGGTGAATTTTGTCCCATTCCTCCTGACAGAGGTGGTGTAACTGAGTCAGGTTTGTAGGCCTCCTTGCTCGCACAAGCTTTTTCAGTTCTGCCCACAAATTTTGTGACGGCCACTCCAATACCTTGACATTGTTGTCCTTAAGCCATTTTGCCACAACTTTGGAAGAATGTCCATCATTGCCCATTGTCCATCCACCCAACACCTGACCAAGCTTTAACTTCCTGACTCAAATCTTGAAATGTTGCTTCAATATATCCACATAGTTTTCCTTCCTCATGATGCCATCTATTTTGTGAAGTGCACCAGTCCCTCCTGCAGCAAAGCACCACCACAACATGATGTTGCCACCCCCGTGCTTCACAGTTGGGATGGCGTTCTTCGGCTTGCAAACATCCCCCTTTATCCACCAAACATAACAAATGGTCATTATGGCCAAACAGTTCTATTTTTGTTTCATCAGACCAGAGGACATTTCTCCAAAAAGTATGATCTTTGTCCCCATGTGCAGTTGCAAAGCATAGTCTGGCTTTTTTTTACTGTGGATATAGATACTTTTGTACCTGTTTCCTCCAGCATCTTCACAAGGTCCTTTGCTGTTGTTCTGGGAATTATTTGCACTTTTCGCACCAAAGTATGATTATCTCTAGGAGACAGAACTCGTCACCTTCCTGAGCGGTATGACGGCTGTGTGGTCCCATGGTGTTTATACTTGTGCACTATTGTTTGTACAGATGGATGTGGTACCTTCAGGCATTTGGAAATTGCTCCCAAGGATGAACCAGACTTGTGGAGGTCTACAATTTGTTTTCTGAGGTCTTGGTTGATTTCTTTTGATTTTCCCATGATGTCAAGCAAAGAGGCACTGCGTTTGAAGGTAGGCCTTGAAATCCATCCACAGGTACACCTCCAATTGACTCAAATGATGTCAATTAGCCTATCAGAAGTTCTAAAGCCATGACATTTTCTGGAATTTTCAAACCTTTAAAGGCACAGGCAACTTAGTGTATGTAAACTTCTGACCCACTGGAATTGTGATACAGTGAATTATAAGTGAAATAATCTGTCTGTAAACAATTGTTGGAAAAATGACTTGTGTCATGGACAAAGTATATGTCCTAACCAACTTGTCAAAACTATAGTTTGTTAACAAGAAATTTGTGGAGTGGTTGAAAAACGAGTTTTAATGACTACAACCTAAGTGTATGTAAACTTCCGACTTGAACTGTAAGTAAACAATGCAAAACTAGTTTTAATTATAATGGGTGAAGAGGTAGCATTCTCAGTACTGTGCGATGTTCCACACTACCCACACTAGCATAACATAGCACCTAGAATATATATCAAACAAATCCCTTTCTTATAAGCAGTAAGTTAGTGTCAATATGGAACAGAGCCTGTGACACCTTAGCATGAATGTGTAATTCTCAGGTCACTGAGGGCAGGACATGTAAATGATATGAGAGGCAAAAGGATTGGCAAAACATTCAAGGAGAGTTCTAAAGATTGAAGGGTTCTAGAAGGGCTCTAGAGGAGATGGGTTATAATAGTTATAGAAGGTGTGGAGTGTTCTAATGATTCTAGAAAGTTTGGAGGGTTCCAGAAGGGCTCTAGAACAGAAGGTTCTCTTACTTTGCGAAGGCAGTGCTGAGGAGTCCGATGAAGGCCACGGTGGCCCCGCCCACAGCTGTCTTCCTGCAGCCGAAGTGATCGGTGAACATGGAGACCACCGGGGAACAGAAAAAGATCATGCCCATCGCCAGGGCCCCCACCCAGGCTGGAGGGAGTTAGGAGAGGTTGAGGGAGGTAGAGACAGGTCGGGAAGAGGTAGGGTGGCAGGGAGGGAGGGAGATTGAAGGTTGTGTGAGATGGGACAGGTAAGAAAAAAAGGAGGGCAGGTGGAGAGGGGATGGGGACAGAGAAAATGGTTAATATAATCCACACATGAATACATGGTTATTTTCAATATTGACACGCTCAAAAGGTGCATTCGGAAAGTATTCAGACCCCTTGACTTTTTCCAATTATTTCTAAAGATTGGAAAGCTGCCGTGGTCATCCCCCTCTTCAAAGGGGGTGACACCCTAGACCCAAACTGTTACAGACCTATATCCATCCTGCCCTGCCTATCTAAAGTCTTCAAAGCCAAGTTAATAAACAGATCACTGACCATTTCGAATCCCAAAGTACCTTCTCCGCTGTACAATCCGGCTTCCGAGCTGGTCACGGGTGCACCTCAGCCACGCTCAAGGTACTAAAAGATATCATAACCACCATCGATAAAAGACAGTACCGTGCAGCCGTCTTCATCGACCTGCCCAAGGCTTTCGACTCTGTCAATCCCCGCATTCTTATCGGCAGACTCAACAGCCTTGGTTTCTCAAATGACTGCCTCGCCTGGTTCACCAACTACTTCTCAGACACAGTTTGGTGTGTCAAATCGGAGGGCCTCTTGTCCGGACCTCTGGCAGTCTCGATGGGGGTGCCACAGGGTTCAATTCTCGGTCCGACTCTTTTCTCTGTATACATCAATGATGTTGCTCTTGCTGAGGGTTATTCCTTGATCCACCTCTACGCAGACCACACCATTCTGTATACATCTGGCCCTTCTTTGGACACTGTGTTAACTAACCTCCAAATGAGATTCAATGCCATACAACACTCCTTCCGTGGCCTCCAACTGCTCTTAAATGTGAGTACAACTAAATGCATGCTCTTCAACCGATCGCTGCCCGCACCTGCCCGCCCGTCTAGCATCACTACTCTGGACGGTTCTGACTTAGAATATGTGGACAACTATAAATACCTAGGTGTCTGGTTAGACTGTAAACTCTCCTTCCAGACTCATATTAAGCATCTCCAATCCAAAATTAAATCTAGAATCGGCTTCCTATTTCGTAACAAAGCCTCCTTCACTCACGCTGCCAAACATGCCCTCGTAAAACTGACTATCCAACCAATCCTAGACTTCGGCGATGTCATCTACAAAATAGCCTCCAACACTCTACTCAGCAAACTGGGTGCAGTCTATCACAGTGCCATCTGTTTTGTCACCAAAGCCACATATACTACCCACCACTGCGACCTGTATGTTCTCGTCGGCTGGCCCTCGTCGGCTGGCCCTCACTGGCTCCAGGTCATCTATAAGTCTATGCTAGGTAAAGCTCCGCCTTATCTAAGCTCACTGGTCACCATAATAACATCCACCCGTAGCATGTGCTCCAGCAGGTATATCTCACTGGTCATCCCCAAAGTGAACACTTCCTTTGGCCGCCTTTCCTTCCAGTTCTTTGCTGCCAATGACTGGAACGAATTGCAAAAATCGCTGAAGTTGGAGACTTACATCTGCCTCGGTAACTTTAAGCATCAGCTATCTGAGCAGCTTACCGATCGCTGCAGCTGTGCACAGCCCATCTGTAAATAGCCCATCCAACTACCTACCTCATCCCCATATTATTTTTATTTACTTTTTTGCACACCAGTATTTCTACTTGCACATCATCTGCACATATATCACTCCAGTGTTAATTTGCTAAATTGTAAATACTTTGCTACTATGGCCTATTTATTGCCTTACCTCCTTACTCCATTTGCACACACTGTATATAGATTTTTCTATTGTGTTATTGACTGTACTTTTGTTTATCCCATGTGTAACTCTGTGTTGTTGTTTTTTGTCGCACTGCTTTGCTTTATCTTGGCCAGGTCGTAGTTGTAAAGGAGAACTTGTTCTCAGCTGGCCTTCCTGGCTAAATAAAGGTGAAATAAAAAAATTAATGGTGGTGGTAGCATCATGCTGTGGAGATGTTTTTCAGCAGCAGGGACTGGGAGACTAGTCGGGATCAAGCGAAAGATTAACAAAGCAAAGTACAGAGAGATCCTTGATGAAACCTGCTCCAGAGTGCTCAGGACCTCAGACTGGGGTGAAGGTTCAGCTTCCAACAGGACAACAACCCTAAGCACACAGCCAAGACAATGCAGGAGAAGGCTTCGGGACAAGTCTCTGAATGTCCTTGAGTGGCTGAGCCAGAATCTGATCGAACATCTCTGGAGAGACCTGAAAATAGCTGTGCAGCAACGCTCCCCATCCAACCTGACAGAGCTTGAGAGGATCTGCAGAGAAGAATGGGAGAAACTACCCAGCTTGTAGCGTCATACCCAAGAAGACTCAATGCTGTAATCCCTGCCAAGGTTCTTCAACAAAGTACTCAGTAAAGGGTCTGAATACTGTTTTTTTTATACATTTTCAAAAATTAATAAAACTAGTTTTTTGCTTTGTCATTATGGGGTATTGTGTGTAGATTGATGAGGGGAAGACACATCTAATCTATTTTAGAATAAAGCTGTAACATAACAAAATGTGGGAAAGGTCAAGGGGTCTGAATACTTTCTGAAGGTCTGTGATGTCTGGACAACCTATCTCAAATCAAATCAAATTTATTTATATAGCCCTTCGTACATCAGCTGATATCTCAAAGTGCTGTACAGAAACCCAGCCTAAAACCCCAAACAGCAAGCAATGCAGGTGTAGAAGCACGGTGGCTAGGAAAAACTCCCATGAAAAGCCAAAACCTAGGAAGAAACCTAGAGAGGAACCAGGCTATGTGGGGTGGCCAGTCCTCTTCTGGCTGTGCCGGGTGGAGATTATAACAGAACATGGTCAAGATGTTCAAATGTTCATAAATGACCAGCATGGTCGAATAATAATAAGGCAGAACAGTTTAAACTGGAGCAGCAGCACAGTCAGGTGGACTGGGGACAGCAAGGAGTCATCATGTCAGGTATTCCTGGGGCATGGTCCTAGGGCTCAGGTCAGTTGAAAGAAACTGGAGCAGCAGCACGGCCAGGTGGACTGGTGACAGCAAGGAGTCATCATGTCAGGTAGTCCTGGGGCATGGTCCTAGGGCTCAGGTCCTCCGAGAGAGAGAAAGAGAGAATTTGAGAACGCCCACTTAAATTCACACAGGACACCGAATAGGACAGGAGAAGTACTCCAGATATAACAAACTGACCCTAGCCCCCCGACACATAAACTACTGCAGCATAAATACTGGAGGCTGAGACAGGAGGGGTCAGGAGACACTGTGGCCCCATCCGAGGACACCCCCGGACAGGGCCAAACAGGAAGGATATAACCCCACCCACGTTGCCAAAGCACAGCCCCCACACCACTAGAGAGATATCTTCAACCACCAACTTACCATCCTGAGACAAGGCCGAGTATAGCCCACAAAGACCTCCGCCACGGCACAACCCAAGGGGGGGGGGGGGGCGCCAACCCAGACAGGATGACCACATCAGTGACTCAACCCACTCAGGTGACGCACCCCCTCCAGGGACGGCATGAGAGAGCCCCAGTAAGCCAGTGACTCAGCCCCTGTAATAGGGTTAGAGGCAGAGAATCCCAGTGGAAAGAGGGGAACCGGCCAGGCAGAGACAGCAAGGGCGGTTCGTTGCTCCAGAGCCTTTCCGTTCACCCTCCCACTCCTGGGCCAGACTACACTCAATCATATGACCCACTGAAGAGATGAGTCTTCAGTAGAGACTTAAAGGTTGAGACCGAGTTTGCGTCTCTGACATGGGTAGGCAGACAGTTCCATAAAAATGGAGCTCTATAGGAGAAAGCCCTGCCTCCAGCTGTTTGCTTAGAAATTCTAGGGACAATTAGGAGGCCTGCGTCTTGTGACCATAGCGTACGTGTAGGTATGTACGGCAGGACCAAATCAGAGAGATAGGTAGGAGCAAGCCCATGTAACGCTTTGTAGGTTAGCAGTAAAACCTTGAAATCAGCCCTTGCTTTGACAGGAAGCCAGTGTAGAGAGGCTAGCACTGGAGTAATATGATCAAATCTTTTGGTTCTAGTCAGGATTCTAGCAGCTGTATTTAGCACTAACTGAAGTTTATTTAGTGCTTTATCCGGGTAGCCGGAAAGTAGAGCATTGCAGTAGTCTAACCTAGAAGTGACAAAAGCATGGATTAATTTTTCTGCATCATTTTTGGACAGAAAGTTTCTGATTTTTGCAAATGTTACGTAGATGGAAAAAAGCTGTCTTTGAAATGGTCTTGATATGTTCTTCAAAAGAGAGATCAGGGTCCAGAGTAACGCCGAGGTTCTTCACAGTTTTATTTGAGACGACTGTACAACCATTAAGATTAATTGTCAGATTCAACAGAAGATCTCTTTGTTTCTTGGGACCTAGAACAAGCATCTCTGTTTTGTCCGAGTTTAAAAGTAGAAAGTTTGCAGCCATCCACTTCCTTATGTCTGAAACACATTCTTCTAGCAAGGGCAATTTTGGGGCTTCACCAAGTTTCATTGAAATGTACAGCTGTGTGTCATCCGCATAGCAGTGACAGTTAACATTATGTTTTCGAATAACATCCCCAAGAGGTAAAATATATAGTGAAAACAATAGTGGTCCTAAAACGGAACCTTGAGGAACACCGAAATTTACAGTTGATTTGTCAGAGGACAAACCATTCACAGAGACAAACTGATATCTTTCCGACAGATAAGATCTAAACCAGGCCAGAACTTGTCCATGTAGACCAATTTGGGTTTCCAATCTCTCCAAAAGAATGTGGTGATCGATGGTATCAAAAGCAGCACTAAGGTCTAGGAGCACGAGGACAGATGCAGAGCCTCGGTCCGATGCCATTAAAATGTCATTTACCACCTTCACAAGTGCCGTCTCAGTGCTATGATGGGGTCTAAAACCAGACTGAAGCATTTCGTATACATTGTTTGTCTTCAGGAAGGCAGTGAGTTGTTGCGCAACAGCCTTTTCTAAAATTTTTGAGAGGAATGGAAGATTCGATATAGGCCGATAGTTTTTTATATTTTCTGGGTCAAGGTTTGGCTTTTTCAAGAGAGGCTTTATTACTGCCACTTTTAGTGAGTTTGGTACACATCCGGTGGATAGAGAGCCGTTTATTATGTTCAACATAGGAGGGCCAAGCACAGGAAGCAGCTCTTTCAGTAGTTTAGTTGGAATAGGGTCCAGTATGCAGCTTGAAGGTTTAGAGGCCATGATTATTTTCATCATTGTGTCAAGAGATATAGTACTAAAACACTTGAGCGTCTCTCTTGATCCTAGGTCCTGGCAGAGTTGTGCAGACTCAGGACAACTGAGCTTTGAAGGAATACGCAGATTTAAGGAGGAGTCCGAAATTTGCTTTCTAATAATCATAATCTTTTCCTCAAAGAAGTTCATGAATTTATCACTGCTAAAGTGAAAGTCATCCTCTCTTGGGGAATGCTGCTTTTTAGTTAGCTTTATCTAAAGTACAACATGTCTGTTACCCGTCTATGCCCTGTCCGCAACATATTTACAACCTGTGTACAACCTCAAACTTTCACAAGGAACCCGTTGACAACTTCCAGAAGCCCACGTGTCCTGCAGAAGAACACGTTGGCACGATCTAACCTGTTCATTTCTAAATGGTGCTCATAACCACAGCAGTAAGGTTCACCTATTTATACACATGCTGTAACTGATATCATGTATAAAACATGCAGTAGGCTTCTCAATAGGGCTCATCTGCATGTAGAACAATGCTGTACCCTCATTATACAACCTATAGAATAATCATTGATCTATAATAATATCATGCTGTACCCTCATTATACAACCTATAGAATAACAATTGATCTATAATAATATCATGCTGTACCCTCATTATACAACCTATAGAATAACAATTGATCTATAATAATATCCTGCTGTACATTTGTGCACAGTAGGGTTAACCTGCACTGCATAGAAACATGCAGAATCCTTAGTTGACCTGTATAAAACATGCAGTAGGCTTCTCAATATGACTTGACTCTGCATGTAGAAACATGCTGTACCCACCTTCTGTAACCTGTTTAATAACCACTGATCTGGGATAATAATAAAATACCATGCTGTACCCACCTTCTGTAACCTGTTTAATAACCACTGATCTGGGATAATAATAAAATAACATGCTGTACCCACCTTATGTAACCTGTTTAATAACCACTGATCTGGGATAATAATAAAATAACATGCTGTACCCACCTTCTGTAACCTGTTTAATAACCACTGATCTGGGATAATAATAAAATAACATGCTGTACCCACCTTATGTAACCTGTTTAATAACCACTGATCTGGGATAATAATAAAATACCATGCTGTACCCACCTTATGTAACCTGTTTAATAACCACTGATCTGGGATAATAATAAAATAACATGCTGTACCCACCTTCTGTAACCTGTTTAATAACCACTGATCTGGGATAATAATAAAATAACATGCTGTACCCACCTTCTGTAACCTGTTTAATAACCACTGATCTGGGATAATAATAAAATAACATGCTGTACCCACCTTCTGTAACCTGTTTAATAACCACTGATCTGGGATAATAATAAAATAACATGCTGTACCCACCTTCTGTAACCTGTTTAATAACCACTGATCTGGGATAATAATAAAATAACATGCTGTACCCACCTTCTGTAACCTGTTTAATAACCACTGATCTGGGATAATAATAAAATAACATGCTGTACCCACCTTCTGTAACCTGTTTAATAACCACTGATCTGGGATAATAATAAAATAACATGCTGTACCCACCTTATGTAACCTGTTTAATAACCACTGATCTGGGATAATAATAAAATAACATGCTGTACCCACCTTCTGTAACCTGTTTAATAACCACTGATCTGGGATAATAATAAAATAACATGCTGTACCCACCTTCTGTAACCTGTTTAATAACCACTGATCTGGGATAATAATAAAATAACATGCTGTACCCACCTTCTGTAACCTGTTTAATAACCACTGATCTGGGATAATAATAAAATAACATGCTGTACCCACCTTCTGTAACCTGTTTAATAACCACTGATCTGGGATAATAATAAAATAACATGCTGTACCCACCTTCTGTAACCTGTTTAATAACCACTGATCTGGGATAATAATAAAATAACATGCTGTACCCACCTTCTGTAACCTGTTTAATAACCACTGATCTGGGATAATAATAAAATAACATGCTGTACCCACCTTATGTAACCTGTTTAATAACCACTGATCCGGGATAATAATAAAATAACATGCTGTACTACCAACACATCTTATTGGTCTGGGGGTGTTTCCAAGGGTATGGAAGTCCGACATAATAACGGCCATCTTTAAATCGGGTAACCCTGCTGACGTGAATAACTACAGGCCCATTAGTATACTACCTGTGGTGTCGAAGGTTGTTGAAAAGTGTGTAGCAGAGCAACTCAGCAACAGCCCCTTCACATTACACTCCATGCAGTTTGGCTTCAGAGCGAAACACTCCACAGAAACGGCCAACTGCTTTCTTCTGGAAAATGTGAAGTCCAAGATGGACAAAGGGGGCGTTGTTGGGGCAGTGTTTTTGGACCTAAGGAAGGCTTTTGATACTGTTAACCATGAGATTCTCATCACAAAATTGTCCAAGTTCAACTTTTCCCCCGATGCCTTGAGATGGATGAAATCATACCTTGAAGGCAGAACTCAGTGTGTCAGAGTGAACAATGAGCTGTCGCCCACTCTTAGCTATGATGTGGGCGTGCCCCAAGGGTCAATACTGGGGCCCCTCCTGTTCAGCCTGTACATTCATGATCTGCCTTCTGTCTGTACTGGGTCTGAAGTTCAAATGTATGCAGATGATACAGTGATATATGTGCAAGCTGCACAAGAACTCACTACTGTAATGGTCCAGGTTACAAAGTGGCTCAGTGACTCATGTTTGCATCTCAATGTGAAAAAAACTGTCTGCATGTTCTTCACAAAGAGGGAAACAGATGCTACTGAGCCAGATGTCTATATGTCAGTGGAGAAGCTCCAGGTGGTATCTGATTTTAAGTACCTTGGCATCATACTTGATTCCAACCTCTCTTTTAAAAAGCATGTGAAAAAGGTAATTCAAATAACCAAATTCAACCTAGCTAATTTCTGATTTATACGAAATTGTTTGACTACAGAGGTAGCAAAACTGTACTTCAAATCTATGGTACTCCCCCACTTAACATACTGCTTGACTAGTTGGGCCCAAGCTTGCTGTACAACATTAAAACCTATTCAGCCTGTCTACAAACAGGCTCTCAAAGTGCTTGATAGGAAGCCCAATAGTCATCATCACTGTTACATCCTCAGAAAGCATGAGCTCCTGAGTTGGGAAAGTCTTGTGCAATATACCGACGCATGTCTTGTATTCAAGATCCTAAATGGCCTGGCTCCTCCCCCTCCACTCAGTACTTTTGTTAAACAGAAAACCCAAACATATGGCAGCAGATCCACAAGGTCTGCCATGAGAGGTGACTGTAGGAAAAGCACCTTTAGTAAATCCACTTTCTCTGTGAGAGTTTCCCATGTCTGGAATACACTGCCATCAGACACACATAACTGCACCACCTATCACACTTTCACAAAAAACATGAAGACATGGCTAAAGGTCAATCAGATTTGTGAACATAATCCCTAGCTGTGTATTGCCGCTTTCCATGTTGTCTGTAGCTTGTGAGGTGTGGAAACACTGTCGCTTTTATGGATTTTTTCTTGTTGCTTTTTGTGCCATGTTGCTCCGTCTGTATGCTACGTCTTGCTTGTCCTATGTTGCTCCGTCTGTATGCTACGTCTTGCTTGTCCTATGTTGCTCCGTCTGTATGCTACGTCTTGCTTGTCCTATGTTGCTCCGTCTGTATGCTACGTCTTGCTTGTCCTATGTTGCTCCGTCTGTATGCTACGTCTTGCTTGTCCTATGTTGCTCCGTCTGTATGCTACGTCTTGCTTGTCCTATGTTGCTCCGTCTGTATGCTACGTCTTGCTTGTCCTATGTTGCTCCGTCTGTATGCTACGTCTTGCTTGTCCTATGTTGCTCCGTCTGTATGCTACGTCTTGCTTGTCCTATGTTGCTCCGTCTGTATGCTACGTCTTGCTTGTCCTATGTTGCTCCGTCTGTATGCTACGTCTTGCTTGTCCTATGTTGCTCCGTCTGTATGCTACGTCTTGCTTGTCCTATGTTGCTCCGTCTGTATGCTACGTCTTGCTTGTCCTATGTTGCTCCGTCTGTATGCTACGTCTTGCTTGTCCTATGTTGCTCCGTCTGTATGCTACGTCTTGCTTGTCCTATGTTGCTCCGTCTGTATGCTACGTCTTGCTTGTCCTATGTTGCTCCGTCTGTATGCTACGTCTTGCTTGTCCTATGTTGCTCCGTCTGTATGCTACGTCTTGCTTGTCCTATGTTGCTCCGTCTGTATGCTACGTCTTGCTTGTCCTATGTTGCTCCGTCTGTATGCTACGTCTTGCTTGTCCTATGTTGCTCCGTCTGTATGCTACGTCTTGCTTGTCCTATGTTGCTCCGTCTGTATGCTACGTCTTGCTTGTCCTATGTTGCTCCGTCTGTATGCTACGTCTTGCTTGTCCTATGTTGCTCTGCGTATGCTCATTGCTCATTGATTGTCTGTATTGTAATTGTTTTTAATAACCTGCCCAGGGACTGCGGTTGAAAATTAGCTGGCTGGCTAAAACCAGCACTTTTACTGAAACGTTGATTAATGTGCACTGTCCCTGTAAAAATATATAAAACTCTAACTTTGCCAGTATGGTTAACCTGACCTGAATAGAAACACGTTGTATCCCACCTTATGTAACCTGTACTGTATACCAACTAGAGCTGAGCCATATCGTGATAAATTGCCTGAATTGATGCAATAAAGATAAATAGAATGAAGTGCACCAGTTTTTTAAATTCTCCTTTAAAACTACTACTATTATATTACATTGTTGTGGCCATCAATTGTCCTATTAAAAATCACCAGAGGAGTAAAGTACTTGTGTAAAATGACTTTAAAATATTACTTAAGTAGTTTTTTGTGTATCTGTAGTTTACTTTACTATTTATATTTTGTACTTCACTACATTCCTTAAGAAAATAACATGCTTCATTCGTAAATTATATCGGAGTGTTGGAGTGTGCCCTTGGCTATCAGTAAATAAATAAATAAACAAGAAAATGGTGCCGTCTGGTTTGCTTTATGTAAGGATTTTTTTTATGATTTATACTTTCTTTTGATACCTAAGTATATTTGAGCAATTACATTTACTTTTGATACTTGAGTATATTTCAAATGAAATACCTTTTGTCTTTTACTCAAGTAGTATTTCAGTGGGTGACTTTCCCTTTAGCTTGAGTCATTTTATATTAACGTATCTTTACTTTTACTCAAGTATGACAATTGGATACTTTTTCCACCACTAGACAATCCCCCATATTAGCAAACTTATTTCAATTGAAACTAGAAATTTGTCTTGTATAGGCTACTTATCTTAATGAACAATATCAGCAAAATGCCTGCAATAAGTGATCGGTGTCGATAATTTTCGGTTTATTGTCCCAGCTCTAATAATAACCAGGTTTTTTAAAGCAACTTTAAGATTCTGTTTGTAATGAAAAGCACTACATAAAATAAAATCCATTATTATTATTAGCTAAGACAGCAAACTCAGCCATGGATAGAGATCCAGGTCCATGCTGTACTACTGTACCCAGTAGGGTTAACCTGACCTGAATACAAACATGTTGTACACCACCCTCCTTATTTCACTTAGAAAAGAACAATTGGTCAATGATAATAACATACGGTGCTACTGTGCACAGTGGGGTTAATGTGTTCAGACTACTGTGCAGAGACATGCTTTACCCTCCAGGGCAAACCATCCCTGGGTCTTAAGGGCCAAAGGTAGATTTAATATCTCCAGTCTGTTCTGGGTCCAACAGAAAGGGACTGCATCCCAAAAGGCACCCTATTCCCTATATAGTACACTACTTTTGACCAGGGCCCATTGGACTCTGGTCAGAAGTAGTCCACCATATAAGGAATAGGGTGCTACTTGGGACGTGTCCTGGGTCACTGAACATGCCCACTGGTTACACATTAGAACGGACAGTCGGGATGATGTGAAATCTGAGCAGACTACATATTGCCCTTGGCAGCCATTCAATGTTTCTTCTTCCCCGGCCAAAGCAGTAAGCAAACATGACAGCTGGATATTTGCCGATATGACAGGTGACACTGGACCGCGACCCAGGTTAAAGTAAAATATAGATCAGTTAACTTTTTACAATGTAGGAGACTTGGAGAATGTACAGTTGATAAAAATATAAGGTTAGACCTCTCTGGGGTTACTGATGATAGAACATGAGAAGAAAGAGACTGTTATTCATCCAACATGTTTTCCATATTACATGCTGTTTTACAATAAAACTTCCAGTTAGTTAGTGTTTGTTTTAAGACAAAGGGCTAACTGTAACTCACATCAGCCAAAAGGAAGCCAACCATGCAGAACGGACCAGTGGAGGAATAAAGACAGACTGCATCTGAAGATGCACCCTAATCACTATATAGTGTACTACTTTTGATCAAGGCCCTGGGAATAGGGTGCCAAGGGAATAGGGTGCCATTTCAGAGGCAGGCACAGAAAGCATATAGTAGAAACCCTTGTTGCTTGACCAACTCCACAGCCCTTCATTCCATCCAGCCCCTGAGCCCTATAATCTTCTCAACATCTTCACTCGCCCACCTTCCACCCCTCCATCTCATCACCCCATCCCTCCACCTCTCTCCCCTCATCCCCCACTTCTCTCCCTCTCTCACAGCAGCTCAGGGTCTTAATAATAAAACAGCCAGAGTGCACTCATAAAGAATTAGGTATGAACGCTTCAAAACAAGAACGAAAGAGAGTGAGAGAGGGGGAGAGGGGGAGAGGAAACACACAGAGGGAGAGGAAACACACAGAGGGAGAGGGAAACACACAGAGGGAGAGGAAACACACAGAGGGAGAGAGAAACACACAGAGGGAGAGGGAAACACACAGAGGGAGAGGGAAACACACAGAGGGAGAGGAAACACACAGAGGGAGAGAGAAACACACAGAGGGAGAGGGAAACACACAGAGGGAGAGAGAAACACACAGAGGGAGAGGAAACACACAGAGGAGAGAGAAACACACAGAGGGAGAGGAAACACACAGAGGGAGAGGGAAACACACAGAGGGAGAGGAAACACACAGAGGGAGAGGGAAACACACAGAGGGAGAGGAAACACACAGAGGAGAGAGAAACACACAGAGGGAGAGGAAACACACAGAGGGAGAGGGAAACACACAGAGGGAGAGGAAACACACAGAGGGAGAGGGAAACACACAGAGGGAGAGGGAAACACACAGAGGGAGAGGAAACACACAGAGGGAGAGGAAACACACAGAGGAGAGAGAAACACACAGAGGGAGAGGAAACACACAGAGGGAGAGGGAAACACACAGAGGGAGAGGGAAACACACAGAGGGAGAGAGAAACACACAGAGGGAGAGAGAAACACACAGAGGGAGAGAGAAACACACAGAGGGAGAGAGAAACACACAGAGGGAGAGGAAACACACAGAGGAGAGAGAAACACACAGAGGGAGAGGAAACACACAGAGGGAGAGGGAAACACACAGAGGGAGAGAGAAACACACAGAGGGAGAGAGAAACACACAGAGGGAGAGAGAAACACACAGAGGGAGAGAGAAACACACAGAGGGAGAGAGAAACACACAGAGGGAGAGAGAAACACACAGAGGGAGAGAGAAACACACAGAGGGAGAGAGAAACACACAGAGGGAGAGGAAACACACAGAGGGAGAGGGAAACACACAGAGGGAGAGGGAAACACACAGAGGGAGAGGAAACACACAGAGGGAGAGGGAAACACACAGAGGGAGAGGGAAACACACAGAGGGAGAGGGAAACACACAGAGGGAGAGGAAACACACAGAGGGAGAGGGAAACACACAGAGGGAGAGGGAAACACACAGAGGGAGAGGAAACACACAGAGGGAGAGGAAACACACAGAGGAGAGAGAAACACACAGAGGAGAGAGAAACACACAGAGGGAGAGGGAAACACACAGAGGGAGAGGAAACACACAGAGGGAGAGGAAACACACAGAGGGAGAGGGAAACACACAGAGGGAGAGGGAAACACACAGAGGGAGAGGAAACACACAGAGGAGAGAGAAACACACAGAGGGAGAGGAAACACACAGAGGGAGAGGGAAACACACAGAGGGAGAGGAAACACACAGAGGGAGAGGGAAACACACAGAGGGAGAGAGAAACACACAGAGGGAGAGAGAAACACACAGAGGGAGAGAGAAACACACAGAGGGAGAGAGAAACACACAGAGGGAGAGGAAACACACAGAGGGAGAGGAAACACACAGAGGAGAGAGAAACACACAGAGGGAGAGGAAACACACAGAGGGAGAGGGAAACACACAGAGGGAGAGAGAAACACACAGAGGGAGAGAGAAACACACAGAGGGAGAGAGAAACACACAGAGGGAGAGAGAAACACACAGAGGGAGAGGGAACACACAGAGGGAGAGAGAAACACACAGAGGGAGAGGAAACACACAGAGGGAGAGGGAAACACACAGAGGGAGAGGAAACACACAGGGAGAGGAAACACACAGAGGGAGAGGAAACACACAGAGGGAGAGAGAAACACACAGAGGGAGAGAGAAACACACAGAGGGAGAGAGAAACACACAGAGGGAGAGAGAAACACACAGAGGGAGAGGAAATACACAGAGGGGGAGAGAAACACACAGAGGGGGAGAGAAACACACAGAGGGGGAGAGAAACACACAGAGGGAGAGAGAAACACACATAGGGAGAGAGAAACACACAGAGGGAGAGAGAAACACACAGAGGGAGAGAGAAACACACAGAGGGAGAGAGAAACACACAGAGGGAGAGAGAAACACACAGAGGGAGAGAGAAACACTTTCTAGTAGCATGATCCAGTAGCAGTGACAGACACATAGTGACAGGCTCTCTCTCTCCTTCTCTCTCTCTTCCCTCCTCTCAGGCCCCTGACTGCATGATTGTTCCTCAGATGCCAGGGGGGAGGCTGTTAGCTATTTAAAGAGATAGTGGCCCCACGGAAGACACTAATTGTGTGAGATAAGTCGGTGATGACAACATTGTTTATGAGGCCTCATTAAGAGAATCACAACGCATGTGCTCCAAATGACACCGTATTCCCCATTTAGTGCACTACTTTTGGTATGCATCATGGGTATCTGGACACACAAAAGACAAGAGAAAACAATGATGAAAGGAATGAAAGTGGAGCAGCAAACAGCAATACATTGTTATTCTATTAGAATCCTATAACTAACTACTAAATAATGAACATCTCATGATATCATATTCATTATTACAACTGTGATGTAAATAATACCATTCGCAATTGTTGAATTTAAATGATCAGAGTATTGCTGCTCGGCTAAACTGAAAACAAAGAGTCCACTTTCTTCTTATCCTTCGTGCAACACTGTTCTCTCCCCCTCGCTGAAAAAGCAGTCCTACTAGGCTTAGCACAGTTGCAGTATAGTGTAAACAGGTTGTTCAATGTGTTGTTCAATTGGCCTTAATGCAATGTGAGGATGTAAGCTACCTTGAAGCTTCTGCTCAAAGAATTAACTGGTCCCAGCAAACCGGGAACATTCCCAGGACATTAGCTAACATTACCAATAAGTTATAGTTAGGGTTTTATCCAACATTAGGATGATAACATCAAGAGTTGGAACCAAAATTACACTACATCATCAAAAGCATGTGGATACCCCTTCAATTTAGTGGATTCGGCTTTCAGCCACACCCGTTGCTGACAGGTGTATAAAATCAAGCACACAGCCACGCAATCTCCATAGACAAACATTGTCAGTAGAATGGCCTTACTGAAGTGCTCCGTGGCTTTCAGCGTGGCACCGTCATAGGATGCCACCTTTCCAACAAGTCAGTTTGTCAAATTTCTGCCCTACTAGAGCTGACCCGGTCAACTGTATGTGCTTTTATTGTGAAGTGGAAACGTCTAGGAGCAACAACGGCTCAGCCGCAAAGTGGTAGGCCACACAAGCTCACAGAACAGGACTGCCGAGTGCTGAAGCACGTAGCACGTAAAAATCTGTTCTCGGTTGCAACACTCACTATCGAGTTCCAAACTGCCTCTGGACGCAACATCAGCACAATAACTGTTAGTCGGGAGCTTTATGAAATGGGTTTCCATGGCCGAGCAGCCACACACAAGCCTAAGATCACCATGCGCAATGCCAAGCATCGGCTGGAGTGGTGTAAAGCTTGCCACCATTGGACTCTGGAGCAGTGGAAAAGCGTTCTCTGGAGTGGTGAATCACACTTCACCATCTGCCAGTCCGACGGACTAAATCTGGATTTGGCGGATGCCAGGAGAACGCTACCTGCCCCAATGCATAGTGCCAACTGTAAAGTTTTGTGGAGGAGGAATAATGGTCTGTTGCTGTTTTTCATGGTTCGAACTCGGTCCCTTAGTTCCAATGAAGGGAAATCTTAACTCTAAACTCTAAATCAAAAACATTGTCATTGTAGACGATTCTGTGCTTCCAACTGTGGCAACAGTTTGGGGAAGGCCCATTCCTGTTCCAGCATGACAATGCCCACACGCACAAAGTGAGGTCCATATAGAAAAGGTTTGTAGAGATCGGTGTGGAAGAACTTGACTGGCTTGCACAGAGCCCTGACCTCAACACCATCAAACACCTTTGGGATGAATTGAAACAACGACTGTGAGCCAGCCCTAAGTGCCCAACATCAGTGCCCAACCTCACTAATGCTCTTGTGGCTCAATGGAAGCAAGTCCCAGCAGCAATGAACCAACATCTAGTGGAAAGCCATCCCAGAAGAGTGGAGGCTGTTATAGCAGCAAAAGGGGGACCAACTCCATATTAATGCCCATGATTTTGGAATAATATGTTCAATGAGCATGTGTCCACATACTTTGGTCATGTAGTGTATTTTCCAATCGTTTGTTCTTAACAGAACCCCTATTTTTTACATTCCATCCCACTGTTCTGACCAGCTAAAGAAAGGTCTGAGCCAGTTGGAAACAAAAAAACATATGTTTATATTGTTGTTAACTTCTGTTCCTTTTTTAACCTTTGAAATCAAGTTTTTATTTTAATTTTTTACATTAAGCTCATTAAATTACTTCACCAATCAGTGTGGATAGAGCAGGCAGATAATTAAAAACGTCAAACATTTTGTAGTTAATAAATCCAACGTGAAACGTGATCACTAGGCCTATAGTACCCGTAACTAGCATTGAAAAAGTTTATCCATTCTTCTCTAGCTAATTAAAAATCTCTCTCCCCATTTTCTGAATCAAGCTTGTAACGTCAGTACAGTAGCCTACTGTATCTTCGGAAGAGGGAGGAGCCTAAACACACAGGCAAAGATTTTCAGCTTGCAGGCAGAAACTGGAATACGTTTCTGAATGACGGAGTGAGGGCTTTGCATAGGTGCTTTGTTGTGTTATTTTGTGGGACTAGAAAAATATGCCTGGAATATAAAATTATGTTATTAACCTGTTGCCATGCTTTTAAAATAATGGTTCTGTTCTGGAACAGTATGGATCACTTTCGGTCCCGGTTCCAATTCTGTTCCTTGAAAATTGACGTTATTTTCCAGTTTTCAGTTCTGTTTCTGGAACTAGTTTTGTTCCCTGAACCGGTTCTAACCCCTGGATAACATCCCAAAAACATTTTAGTTTTTTTATGAAATATCATTGGAATGTTCTCCTAACATTTACTAAAATGTTGTGCACAACCACCACAGAACATTCTCCTAAGGTTCTTATTAGATTTCCAGGTAATGTAATAACAGAATGTTTTCTGGGAATATTCTTGCAACATCAGACAAATGCTTTATACAAAAATGGTATAATCTTCAGCATAACTGGACAGCTTTTGTGTTTTATAACTTTTTGGACAACCTAATGAATGTTCTGGGAATGTTCACAGAACCAATTTTGGTTTGCTGGGTATACACTATTTTCTGTGTGCATGAGTAGGCTATATGCACAGCTGCACACTGAAGTGTGCTTTTTAAACAAATTGCTCAATGGGTCTAATCTGTTGCTTAGTTTAGCTTCAACACAAAAAAAGCAGTCCTCGGCCTAGAGTATAAGGACAGTTACAGTATAGTGAACACAGAAACACGTTGTTCAATGGGCCTAAATACACTATGAGGAGGGAAACTACTTTGCAGCTTCTGTGCACAATATTAAGAGGCCTAAAGCACAGACACAACAAGAATTTGATTGGGTCTAAAATGTGTAGGAAGTGGAGGGATTGGACTGGACAAAGGGCCCTGATCCGATTGAGATCTATTCTATTCCACAGCCTTCTGGAATGCCAAACACACTACATTATTCCTTAAGCTGCAAGTTGTTAGGATTTATAATGTAGCTGGTCGCTGCTCTAGTCTAGAGAGACTACAGAGAGGGTAAAGTATTGGAACACGCTAATTACTCATGGGTAAATGATCAGGCATGGTAATGATAATGTATTGTCTTACAAAGTGAGTAGTCTTGACCGAGCCAGAACGGGCCTCAAGGCCTGTTATTTTTTTATTTTATTTTGCTAGCATGAGGCAGCTTGATGTATAGCTAAACCCCCTAGCGTCCTGCTAGTCTATCGAACAGTACTGTAATAACAGTATCTTGTTCAGATAATGGAAACAAATGATAACTACACATGAAAAATGGAGATTAAATCTGAAATCGAATTTCCTTTAAGTGGAACATGTTTGTCAGGTCCCAATGAACAAAAAATCATAAACAGAACCTTCAGACGGGTTCAAAAGGGGCCTCGAGTGGAATATTTCTACGGCCTAGAAGGATCAGAGAGAGACCGCATTCAGATGGCCGTTGAATAGATATAGTTTTGAAATTATGGACCAACTGCCAATTTTAGGGATAGTTCCACTACTGGATACAACTGTCTTCTATTCCTATTTAACTGACCATAATACTGTACTGTAGTGCAGTGGTTCACAACCTTTTTTGGTTACTGAACCATCAACTGAATTTTGCTCCCTGAAGCTCCCTGAGTACCCCTGAAGTACCCCCTCATGTGCATTTTACCACTAACCCTATGGACTCAGGAGTCTTTTCAAGTACCCCCTGTGGGTAGGCCAAGTACCCCTGGTTGGGAACCACTGCTGTAGTGTACTGTACGCAGGAATGTTATGTACAAACTAGTCGATATTTTAAGCATTAAGTGTTTAAATCTTGGTCAACATGCGCAAGATATCTGAGGCATTTTAAACGTTTCCCTCAGTCTGTAAGCCAGATGAGCTATTTCTTTTTCATGGCAAATAAAATGTAGTAAAATGCGCTGAGCCAGCAGGTCCGGACAGATGGAGTAAGAGGATTCTTGTTTGTTTTTCTGTAAATGAATGGCGCCAGACTGTCATGTTTGCTCTCTATTCATAATTCAGGCCGTAGGACATCTCGAGGGCATCAACTCCCCAAATACAGCCAACATAAAATGCATTTCCGGTGGTTGAATAAAGACATAACTTGCTAACAGTAAACAACCCTTATGAGCATGGCCATAACAGTACTTATAGAATCCAGAAAGCTACAATAACAGGACACACAACCCCTCAATAAATCCCTGGCTCTCTACTGGAACCCATAGCCATTCCAAGCCTTGTGAGTCACAAGTCTGTATCTCTTTTAGCAACTCCCTGACCTGGGATCACATACCCCATACTGTATGTCTATCACCCTCTCAATCTCTTTCCTCCCCTCACTCCCCTTTCCTTGCTTCTCTCCTAACCCTTCCTTCTCCCCTTCAGGTAATTAATCACTGGTCAGTTTGCGATTTGATAAGTGAAAGCAAAGTTTACACCATTCTGCATTCACCAAGACAACGCTCTCAGATTTACAGTGGGTATGTCCCAATTGAAACACTATTCCCTATTCAGTGCCCTACATTTGACTTGAGCCCTATTAGCCCTGGTCTAAAGTAGTGTATCACAAAGGTAATATGGTGCCATTTGGGATGCACATTGATATAAATTGGCATTAATCTTGCCCTGGAGGCAGAGTTTTGCCATTTCTGCTAGATGGTCCAGCTGCAAATTCAAAATGTGATATATGGTAAAAAATTAATTAAACCAAAAATGTGCTTTTTGGTCTTAATTTGAGGTTAGGGTTAGCTATTGTATGACTTTGTGGCTGTGCCAGCTAGTGAACACTCTTCAGAGCTGCCTCCAGGGCAAGATTCATGACAATAAATGCTAACTTGCATTTGGGACGCAAACGGTGTTAACTTCAAGGAACTGGATGTTCCCTCACTCCTTCCACCCCTCGTTCTCTTTTCTTACATGTCCCTCCCTCACTCCCTTCCTTCCTTCGCTTCACCGTGGTACCTCCATAACTCGCCGCCTCAGGCACTCCTTTGTTGATTCCCCTCTCACCCACCTGGTTCAGATCATGAAACTATTGTTTTGTTGAAAGGATTTCTTCCATCATGACATGTGGATCCTTCTACACACTTAACCTACTGTTGTTGATACCCCCAGATAATCTCAGGCCATTATTTGTACCTGTGTAATTACATAGTAATAATCTAAACATGACGCCTGTTTTGTAGAGATCCGGACTCATTGATCAAAACAAGCACCCCTGGGAAGTGATTGGCACCTCATTTCCCTTCTCATAGCTCTTATGAGCAGAACTAGTGTGTCTTAGTGTAGATATATTTTTTAACTGGGCCTGGGATCTAACAGGGCAATGGGCACGGATTTCACAGAGTTCACATCAATGCAAATTCTCCTTCATGTCTCACTCTAGAGAAGTATTTGGAGTGGGTACTGGCCTGGGCACTGCACTCAGGGTGGGCTCAGCTGAGAGATGTGATTCTGTGCCAGGCAGTCAATAAGCCCCACAGGAGGTTGGTGGCACCTTAATTGGGGAGGACGGGCATGTGTTAATGGCTGGAGTAGAATAGGTGGAATGGTACCAACAACATCAAACACATGGTTTCTTTGTGTTTGATGCCATTCCATTTGCTCCGTTCCAGACATTATTATGAGCCGTCCTCCCCTCAGAAGCCCCTTCTGCACCGTACTCTTTCCCGGGGCGAGCTAGTGGAGCTGGGGGATCTGACTACAGCTCACTAGTCTAATTCCTTTTGATATGAGAACAGTGGACGCCTTTTTCAAGATTAGAAATCAGGTTACTGACTGGACCCAAACATTTAAAAAGTCTTAACGAATGGAAAATAAGAGAGGGAGATGTCTTGACACTCGTCATCCAATTAAACTGGGGTTGTTGTTTTGGGAGGGAGGAAAGATCTCTCCCCTGGATGATGGCCTAAAAGTTTCAGCTGAAAACCAGAGAGCGTGTACACTTCCATAGCAAGAATGTATACAGAGGTAAACATATCTCGTCCTAAAAATGAACCTAGGCCATCGTCAGACCCTTTCTGAGAATTGAGAGAGCGTTAGAGAAAAGACAATTGGATTTATTTTTAGCCACAAACATGTTCCACCCTAAAGCCACAAACGTGTTTCACCCTAAAGCCACAAACGTGTTTCACCCTAAAGCCACAAACGTGTTTCACCCTAAAGCCACAAACGTGTTTCACCCTAAAGCCACAAACGTGTTTCACCCTAAAGCCACAAACGTGTTTCACCCTAAAGCCACAAACGTGTTTCACCCTAAAGCCACAAACATGTTTCACCCTAAAGCCACAAACGTGTTTCACCCTAAAGCCACAAACGTGTTTCACCCTAAAGCCACAAACGTGTTTCACCCTAAAGCCACAAACGTGTTTCACCCTAAAGCCACAAACATGTTTCACCCTAAAACCACAAACGTGTTTCACCCTAAAGCCACAAACATGTTTCACCCTAAAGCCACAAACGTGTTTCACCCTAAAGCCACAAACGTGTTTCACCCTAAAGCCACAAACATGTTTCACCCTAAAGCCACAAACATGTTCCACCCTAAAGCCACAAACATGTTCCACCCTAAAGCCACAAACGTTAAATCATAACAATATAAGTGGTTGAGACAACTCAAGTAGAGTTCGACCGATTAAATCGGAATTGCCTATTAATTAGGGCCAATTTCAAGTTTTCATAACAATCGGAAATCGGTATTTTTGGGCATTTTTTTACACCTTTATTTAATCAAGTCAGTTAAGAACACATTCTTATTTTCAATGACGGCCTAGGAACGGTGGGTTAACTGCCTCGTTCAGGGGCAGAACGACAGATTTTCACCTTGTCAGCTCGGGGGATCCAATCTTGCAACTTTACAGTTAAGAAAGTTGGTAAGTTGCTAGCTAGCATTAAACTTATCTTATAAAAACAATCAATCAATCATAATCACTAGTTAACTACACATGGTTGATGATATTACTAGATATTATCTAGCGTGTCCTGCGTTGCATATAATCTGACTGAGCATAAAAGCATACAAGTATCTAAGCGAGTGGTGGTAGGCAGAAGCAGGCGCATAAACATTCATTCAAACAGCACTTTCTTTGCGTTTTGCCAGCAGCTCTTTGTTGTGCTTCAAGCATTGCACTGTTTATGACTTCAAGCCTATCAACTCCCGAGATGAGGCTGGTGTAACCGAAGTGAAATGGCTAGCAAGTTAGCGCGCGCTAATAGCGTTTCAAACGTCACTCGCTCTGAGCCTTGGAGTGGTTGTTTCCCTTGCTCTGCATGGGTAACGCTGCTTCGAGGGTGGCTGTTGTCGTTGTGTTCCTGGTTCGAGCCCAGGGAGGAGCAAGGAGAGGGACGGAAGCTATACTGTTACACTGGCAATAGTAAAGTGCATATAAGAACATCCAATAGTCAAAGGTTCATGAAATACAAATGGTAAAGAGGGAAATAGTCCTATAATAACTACAAACTAAAACTTCTTACCTGGGAATATTGAAGACTCATGTTAAAAGGAACCAGCAGCTTTCATATGTTCTCATGTTCTGAGCAAGGAACTTAAACGTTAGCTTTCTAACATGGCACAAATTGCACTTTTACTTTCTTCTCCAACACTTGGTTTTTGCATTATTTAAACCAAATTGAACATGTTTAATTATTTATTTGAGGCTAAATTGATTTTATTGATGTATTATATTAAGTTAAAATAAGTTTTCATTCAGTATCGTTGTAATTGTCATTATTACAAATAAAAGTAAAATACATTTTCTTTATTATTATTATATATATATATATTTATTTTTTTTAAATCGGCCGATTAATCGGTATCGGCTTTTTTGGTCCCCCAATAATCGGTATCGGCGTTGAAAAATCAAAATCAGTCGACCTCTAAACTCAAGGTCTCACGATGAGTGTCTGTGGTGGCACCTAAACTGTTAAACATTGAAACACTAACTGAGCTGCAGCTCAATGATAACTGAGCCGTGGACAGACTATAGCCTCACAATGCCTGTCCCTCATCCCTCCTCACCAATTGTGAAACATTTATAGTAGTGCTAACTAACCGCACGTAAATGGCCTACATCAGGGCCTGTATACACTAACAGCCTCAGTTTTCCCTTAAAGATCATAATGAATTAGAGCACTCCTACTCTGACACGCTTTGTGACGGCCTTGATGTAGTGAGGCAAAAGAGCGGTGTGTGTGTGTGTGTGTGTGTGTGTGTGTGTGTGTGTGTGTGTGTTATAAAAGAAAAGCCTGATAGTAATCCTAAACAGATTGGGGGTGAAGATTGAGGCCACAATATAGTGGCACACACTAGTGCCTTTGTCACATGGAAAATAAATTAACAACATGAGCGGAGAACATAAAAGTTATCCAGCAGTATGAATGAATTAGAGCCGTGACCAGAAAGTTAATGTAAGGCAACTCTGGTGCTATATGGCCTGGGTATAGTCTATACATTAACTTGAAGTAGCCTGAAGAGTCTTCAGACACATGATGCTGAGACTGAAGTAGTAGCCTAAATTCTCTGACACATCTGAAGAGCAAAGACGGATATGATCAATAATCAAAAATCTCATTCATGTTTAACTTTAATATCTTCTTGAGACAATGCTGGGCATTTTTCTATACTGAGCAAAAATATAAACACAACATGTACAGTGTTGGCCCCATGTTCCATGAGCTGAAATAAAAGATCCAAGAAATGTTCCATATGCACAAAATGTATCTCAAATTGAGCACAAATTTGTTTACATCCCTGTTAGTGAGCATTTCTCCTTTGCTAAAATAATCCATCCACCTGACAGGTGTGGCATATCAAGAAGCTGTGCTGTGCTGGGGACAATAAAACGCCACTCTAAAATGTGCAGTTTTGTCACACAACACAATGCCACAGATGTCTCAAATTTTGAGCGAGCATGCAATTGGCATGCTGATGGCAGGAATGTCCACCAGAGCTGTTGCCAGATAATTTAATGTTAATTTCTCTACCATAAGCCGTCTCCAAAGTAATTTCAGAGAATTTGGCAGTATGTCCAACCAGCCCCGAAACCACACCAGCACAGGACCTCCACATTCGGCTTCTTCACCAGTGGGATCATCTGAGACCAGACAGCTGATGAAACTGAGGAGTATCTGTCTGTAATAAAGCCCTTTAGTGTGGAAAAACTCATTCTGATTAGCTGGGCCTGGCTCCCCAGTGGGTGAGTTTATGCCCTCCCTGGCCCACCCTTGGCTGCGCCCGGCCCAGTCATGCGAAATCCAAAGATTTGGGCCTAATACATTTATTTCAACCGACTGATTTCCTTATTGGAACTGTAACTCAGTAAAATTGCTGAAATTGTTGCATTGATATTTTTGTTCAGTATAGTTCTGGGTTCATTTGACCCTTCTCGCTTACCTTCAACAGTAAGTCACCATCAGTAGTCTAACTTTATTAACAGGTGCAACAGTTACAGGACACTCACCTACTTTAAACTGCGACGTATTGTCATTGGGGTCTGCGTGGTCTTTCACCAGCATCATGTGGAGGATACCGAAGGAGTTCTGTATCCCGAAGATGGATCCATTACACCAGGTAGCAGCGAAAACAACTAACCAGCCGAACCCGCCCTCGGGTGGGACGAACCCGGGGCACTGCCCTGGCATCGGTGCAGGGGACTGAGAATCCGGGGACACACCGGGTTTACAATCGAGACATCCAGCCTCGATGAGCTGGATAGTACTGTCCTCATGTGGAATCTTGCATTCGCTATCTCCCAGGTCCTGTCCCTGGTTCTTCTGTGCTTGCTGGTTCTCTCGGTCTTGGGGAGAACCACCGTTCTGCTCAATTTCAGAGTCAGCAGTAGCCTCATCACAGTTTTCGGTCGGCGGCTCGCCGCTCGATATTTCCTCCTCGGTCCGATTTTCTCCTTTCCCGTTGACCCCCATTTTATCCTGTCCAATAGAGGGGTTACTGTTGTGTTCTGGGTGCATCGCTCATGCATCAGACAGCGACAGTAGCCTATTGATTGACAAGGTCGGTCTATAGAAAATAAAAAGTAGGATTCTTTCTGCTCTGTTCTTCCAGTAATTGTAGGCAAAATCAAGTCACAGCACCAAGTTCAGTATCCGAAGTGCTGAAGTGCTGCTATAAAATCGGTTGTATAGTGAAAGGACAGGCACGTCTTATTTATTTATCATGATTTAAAGCAGGTGTCCACGAAGCCTATTTACAGGGGAAATGATGACGCCGGAAAATATTTGACTTTTGCTTTCCTGCTCCGTGAAAAATGTAAATCAACCTGTGAAAACGTCTGCTGCTCGCCAACCTCAACTCAATCTCGTCCTCGCGCTGCAGAGTCACCGCTGTCCACATTTTGTAGCCTAATCTGTAAACAAATGAGTGTCGGCTCCTCCTCTTTCGTGGATTTAATGTTACATTGGAATATGTGAATATCTCGAACCGGGGTTTTCTGTGCAAACACAGAAAATAACCTTCATTCAACAATTGCCCCCGCCTCCACGACCTCCGTCACCAATGACCGAGCTCAGGGATGGATTAAAAATTCCTGCAGTACGAGATTACGGAAAGACTCGAATGTCGCCCCACCCCTTCTGCTGTCTCTGCCATACACTACATTAACTACATTGGAAGGCGCAGCCGCAACTGAATGAATGATGTTGATGGAATGGGCCAGCATTCTCCATCAAAATATAGCAACGTTGGTCTATTGATACAATGTTGCAATTGTCGAAGGATACAGTTTCTCGCGAAAAAAGTGTCAATGTAACAATTTCTCGGCGCAATTTTGTATCGGGTGTATCGCAACTGAATTAACTTCACTCAGCCATGATGCAGCCTATTTTATCAAGTTTCAAGTTTTAATGTCACACGCACAAGTACAATGAAATGCCTTTCTTGCAAACTCAAAGCCCCAAAATGCAATAAACAATAGCATTGTATTACTAGAAAAAAACGAGAAATAAGAATAAGAAATATGAAATACACAATAGTAAGTAAGTAAGCAAGCATTCTATATACATACAATATTTAATAAGTCAGTTCCAATACCATATTTACATGTGCAGGGATACTGGGGTGACGGAGGTAGATATGTATAGGGGTAAGGAGACTAGGCCACAGGATATAAGTGAGTGGGTGTGCAAGTGCGCAGGTGTGTAGAGTCAGTATAAATGTATGTGCATATTATGTGTGAGTGAGCAAATTATGGAGTGAGTGTTTGTGTGTGTGTGTGTGTGTGTGTGTGTGTGTGTGTGTGTGTGTGTGTGTGTGTGTGTGTGTGTGTGTGTGCGGCTCTCTATCCACCGGATGTGTACCAAACTCACTAAAAGTGGCAGTAATAAAGCCTCTCTTGAAAAAGCCAAACCTTGACCAGAAAATATAAAAAACTATCGGCCTATATCGAATCTTCCATTCCTCTCAAAAATTTTAGAAAAGGCTGTTGCGCAACAACTCACTGCCTTCCTGAAGACAAACAATGTATACGAAATGCTTCAGTCTGGTTTTAGACCCCATCATAGCACTGAGACGGCACTTGTGAAGGTGGTAAATTACATTTTAATGGCATCGGACCGAGGCTCTGCATCTGTCCTCGTGCTCCTAGACCTTAGTGCTGCTTTTGATACCATCGATCACCACATTCTTTTGGAGAGATTGGAAACCCAAATTGGTCTACACGGACAAGTTCTGGCCTGGTTTAGATCTTATCTGTCGGAAAGATATCAGTTTGTCTCTGTGAATGGTTTGTCCTCTGACAAATCAACTGTAAATTTCGGTGTTCCTCAAGGTTCCGTTTTAGGACCACTATTGTTTTCACTATATATTTTACCTCTTGGGGATGTTATTCGAAAACATAATGTTAACTTTCACTGCTATGCGGATGACACACAGCTGTACATTTCAATGAAACATTGAAAAAAAAATTGCCCTTGCTAGAAGCATGTGTTTCAGACATAAGGAAGTGGATGGCTGCAAACTTTCTACTTTTAAACTCGGACAAAACAGAGATGCTTGTTCTAGGTCCCAAGAAACAAAGAGATCTTCTGTTGAATCTGACAATTAATCTTAATGGTTGTACGTACAGTCGTCTCAAATAAAACTGTGAAGGACCTCGGCGTTACTCTGGACCCTGATCTCTCTTTTGAAGAACATACCAAGACCATTTCAAGGACAGCTTTTTTCCATCTACGTAACATTGCAAAAATCAGAAACTTTCTGTCCAAAAATGATGCAGAAAAATTAATCCATGCTTTTGTCACTTCTAGGTTAGACTACTGCAATGCTCTACTTTCCGGCTACCCGGATAAAGCACTAAATAAACTTCAGTTAGTGCTAAATACGGCTGCTAGAATCCTGACTAGAACCAAAAAATTTGATCATATTACTCCAGTGCTAGCCTCTCTACACTGGCTTCCTGTCAAAACAAGGGATGATTTCAAGGTTTTACTGCTAATCTACAAAGCATTACATGGGCTTGCTCCTACCTATCTCTCTGATTTGGTCCTGCCGTACATACCTACACGTACGCTACGATCACAAGACGCAGGCCTCCTAATTGTCCCTAGAATTTCTAAGCAAACAGCTGGAGGCAGGGCTTTCTCCTATAGAGTTCAATTTTTATGGAACGGTCTTTATTTATTTTATTTTATTTTACCTTTATTTAACCAGGCAAGTCAGTTAAGAACAAATTCTTATTTTCAATGACGGCCTAGGAACAGTGGGTTAACTGCCTGTTCAGGGGCAGAACGACAGATTAATACCTTGTCAGCTCGGGGTTTGAACTTGCAACCTTCCGGTTCCTAGTCCAACTCTCTAACCACTAGGCTACCCTGCCGCCCCGGTCTACCTACCCATGTCAGAGACGCAAACTCGGTCTCAACCTTTAAGTCTCTACTGAAGACTCATCTCTTCAGTGGGTCATATGATTGAGTGTAGTCTGGCCCAGGAGTGGGAGGTTGAACGGAAAGGCTCTGGAGCAACGAACCGCCCTTGCTGTCTCTGCCTGGCCGGTTCCCCTCTTTCCACTGGGATTCTCTGCCTCTAACCCTATTACAGGGGCTGAGTCACTGGCTTACTGGGGCTCTCTCATGCCGTCCCTGGAGGGGGTGCGTCACCTGAGTGGGTTGATTCACTGATGTGGTCATCCTGTCTGGGTTGGCGCCCCCCCCCTCTAGTGGGTGGGGTTATATCCTTCCTGTTTGGCCCTGTCCGGGGGTGTCCTCGGATGGGGCCACAGTGTCTCCTGACCCCTCCTGTCTCAGCCTCCAGTATTTATGCTGCAGTAGTTTGTGTCGTGGGGCTAGGGTCAGTTTGTTATATCTGGAGTACTTCTCCTGTCCTATTCGGTGTCCTGTGTGAATCTAAGTGTGCGTTCTCTAATTCCCTCCTTCTCTCTTTCTTTCTCTCTCTCGGAGGACCTGAGCCCTAGGACCATGCCCCAGGACTACCTGACATGATGACTCCTTGCTGTCCCCAGTCCACCTGGCCGTGCTGCTGCTCCAGTTTCAACTGTTCTGCCTTATTATTATTTGACCATGCTGGTCATTTATGAACATTTGAACATCTTGGCCATGTTCTGTTATAATCTCCACCCGGCACAGCCAGAAGAGGACTGGCCATCCCACATATGCTCTCTCTAATTCTCTCTTTCTTTCTCTCTCTCGGAGGACCTGAGCCCTAGGACCATGCCCCAGGAATACCTGACATGATGACTCCTTGCTGTCCCCAGTCCACCTGACTGTGCTGCTGCTCCAGTTTCAACTGTTCTGGCTTATTATTATTCGACCATGCTGGTCATTTATGAACATTTGAACATCTTGGCCATGTTCTGTTACAATCTCCACCCGGCACAGCCAGAAGAGGACTGGCCACCCCACATAGCCTGGTTCCTCTCTAGGTTTCTTCCTAGGTTTTGGCCTTTCTAGGGAGTTTTTCCTAGCCACCGTGCTTCTACACCTGCATTGCTTGCTGTTTGGGGTTTTAGGCTGGGTTTCTGTACAGCACTTTGAGATATCAGCTGATGTACGAAGGGCTATATAAATAAATTTGATTTGATTTGATTTGATTTGTGTGTGTGTGTGTGTTGGAGTGACAATGTGTGTGAGTGTGTAGGGCCCTATGAGTGTGCATAGGGCCTACACATAGAGACAGTGCAAATACTGAAATAAAAGGTCAATAAAGATACAAGGTAACTCGGTCCATGTAGCTATTTTGTTAGCTATTTATCAGTCGTATTGCTTGAGGATAGAAGCTGTACATGAGCCTGTTGGTGTCAGACTTGATGCACCAGTACTTCTTGCCATGCCGCATCAGAGAAAATAGTCTATGGCTTGGGTGGTTGGGGTCTTTGACGATTTTCCGGCTCTTCTTTTCACACAGCCTGATATAGAGGTCCTGGATGCAGGGAGCTCGGCCCCAGTAATGTACTGCGCTGTCCGCACAATCCTCTGTAGCACCATGCAGTCGAGGGCGGTGCTATTGCCATACCAAGCAGTGATGCAAATAGTCTAAATGCTCTCAATGTTACAGCTGTGTGACCTTTTCAGGATTTCAAATCTAATCAAATCAAATTTTATTGGCCACATACAAGTCAAATGCTTACTTACAAGACCTTAACCAACAATGCAGTTTTAAGAAAACACCTAAAAAAAGAGTAAGAGATAAGAATAACAAATTGTTAAAGAGCAGCAGTAAATAACAATAGCGGGGCTATGTACAGGGGGTACCGGTACAGAGTCAATGTGCCGGTGTTGAGGTAGTTGAGGCAATATGTACAGGTAGGTAGAGCCATTAAAGTGACTATGCATAGATAATAACAGAGAGGGGGGGGGGGGGGGGGGGCAATGCAAATAGTCTGGGTAGCCATTTGATTAGCTGTTCAGGAGTCTTATGGCTTGGGGGTAGAAGCTATTTAGGAGCCTCTTGGAACTAGACTTGGTGCTCCGGTACCGCTTGCCTTGAGGTAGCAGAGAGAACAGTCAATGACTAGGGTGGCTGGAGTCTTTGACTATTTTTAGGGCCTTCCTCTGACACCACCTGGTATAGAGGTCCTGAATGGCAGGAAGCTTGGCCCCGGTGATGTACTGGGCCGTACGCACTACCCTCTGTAGTGTCTTGCAGTTGGAGGCTGAGCAGTTGCCATACCAGGCAGCAATGCAACCCGTCAGGATGCTCTCGATGGTGCAGCTGTAAAACCTTTTGAGGATCTGCGGACTCATGCCACATCTTTTCAGTCTCCTGAGGGGGAATAGGTTTTGTTGTGCCCTCTTCACAACCATCTAGGTGTTCTTGGACCATGTTAGTTTGTTGGTGATGTGGACGCCAAGGAACTTGAAGCTCTCAGCCTGCTCCACTACAGCCCAGTCGATGAGAATGGGGGTGTGCTTGGTCCTCCTTTTCCTATAGTCCACAATCATTTCCTTTGTCTTGATCACGTTGAGGGAGAGGTTGTAGTCCTTGCACCACATGGTCAGGTCTCTGACCTCCTCCCTATAGGCTGTCTCATAGTTGTCGGTGATCAGGCCTACCATTGTTGTGTCATCAGCAAACTTAATGATGGTGTTGGAGTCGTGCCTGGCCGTGCAGTCATGAGTGAACAGGGAGTACAGGAGGGGACTGAGCACGCAACGCTTAGGGGCCCCTGTGTTGAGGATCAGCGTAGTGGATGTGTTGTTACCTACTCTTACCACCTGGGTGGCAGCCCATAAGGAAGTCCAGGATCAAGGTGCAGAGGGAGGAGTTTAGTCCCCGTGTCCTTAGCTTAGTGATGAGCTTTGAGGGTACTATTGGTGTTGAACGCAGAGCTGTAGTCAATGAATAGCATTCTCACATAGGTGTTCCTTTTGTCCAGGTGTGAAACGGCAGTGTGGAGTGCAATAGAGATTGCATCACCTGTGGATCTGTTGGTGCGGTATGCAAATTGGAGTGGGTCTAGTGTTTCTGGAATAATGATGTTAATGTGAGCCATGACCTGCCTTTCAAAGCATTTCATGGCTACAGACATGAGTGCTGCGGATCGGTAGTCATTTACACAGATGACCTTAGTGTTCTTGGGCACAGGGACTGTGGTGGTCTGCTTGATACATGTTGGTATTTCAGACTCAGACAGGGAGAGGTTGAAAATGTCACTGAAGACACTTGCCAGTTGGTCAGCGCATGCTCGGAGTACACGTCCTGGTAATCCGTCTGGCTCTGCGGCCTTGTGAATGTTGGCCTGTTTAAAGGTCTTACATCGGCTGCGGAGAGTGTGATCACACAGTCGCCCGGAACAGCTGCTGCTCTCATGCATGTTTCAGTGACATCGGCAGAAGAATCCCGGAACATATTCCAGTCTGTGCTAACCAAACAGTCCTGTAGTTCAGCATCTGCTTCATCTGACCACGATTTTATAGACCGAGTCACTGGTGCTTCCTGCTTTAATTTTAGCTTGTAAGCAGGAATCAGGAGGATAGAATTATGATCAGATTTGCCAAATGGAGGGCGAAGGAAAGCTTTGTACGCGTTTCTGCGTGTGGAGTAATGGTGTTCTAGAATTTTTTTCCCCTGACATGCTGATAGAAATTATGTAAGCTTCCCTGCATTAAAGTTCCCAGACACTAGGAGTGCCGCCTCTGGATGAGCGTTTTCCTGTTTGCTTATGGCGGTATACAGCTCACTGAGTGCGGTTTTAGTGCCAGCATCGGTCTGTGGTAGTATGTAGACAGCTACGAAAAATACAGATGAAAACTCTCTAGGTAGATAGTGTGGTCTACAGTTTATCATGAGGAACTCTACCTCAGGTGAGCAAAACCTCGAGACTTCCTTAGATATTGTGCACCAGCTGTTGTTTACATAAATGCATAGGCCCCCGCCCCGTGTCTTACCAGAGGCTGCTGTTCTGTCCTGCCGATAGAGTGTATAACCCGCCAGCTGTCTGTTCTTAATGTTGTCGTTCAGCCACGACTCGGTGAAACATAAGATATTACAGTTTTTAGGTTGGTAGGATAAACATGCTTTCAGTTCGTCCCATTTATTTTCCAGCGATTGAACGTTAGCTAGCAGGACAGAAGGCATGGACAGATTAGCCACTTGTCGCATAATCATCACAAGGCACCCTGATCTCTTTCCGCAAAATCTGAGTTTCCTTCACCAGCGAATAACGGGGATCTGGGCCTGGTCGGGTGTCTGTATTATATCCCTCCCGTCTGACTCATTGAGGATCTGGGCCTGGTCGGTGTCTGTATTTTATCCCTCCCGTCCGACTCATTGAGGATCTGGGCCTGGTCGGTGTCTGTATTTTATCCCTCCCGTCCGACTCATTGAGGATCTGGGCCTGGTCGGTGTCTGTATTTTATCCCTCCCGTCCGACTCATTGAGGATCTGGGCCTGGTCGGGTGTCTGTATTATATCCCTCCCGTCCGACTCATTGAAGAAGAACTCTTCGTCCAGTTTGAGGAGAGAAATCGCAGACCTGATGTCCAGAAGCTCTTTTCAGTCAAAAGAGATGGTAGCAGCAACATTATGTACAAAACAAGTTACGAACAAAGCGAAAAAACTAACAAAATAGCATGGTTGGTTAAGAGCCAGTAAGACGTCAGCCTTTCCCTCCGGCGCCATCACAACAAAATTTGCGGGCCCATGACTGACTTTTTCAATCTCTCGAGGGGGAAGAGGCACAGCCGCGCCTTCTTCACAACTGTGCGTGTGTGTTTTAATCATTTTAAGTCTTTAGGGATTTGGACACTGAGGAACTTGAAGCTGTCTACCTGCTCCACTGCCGCCCTGTCGATGTAGATGGAGGCGTGCTCGCCCTCCTGTTTCCTGTAGTTCATGATCAGCTCCTTGGTCTTACTGACGTTGAGGGAGAGGTTGATGCTCCGGCACCACACTGTCAGGTCACTGACCTCCTCCCTGTAGACTGACTCATCGTTGGCGATGAGTGATGATCAGGCGGTGATCAGGCCTATCACCATTGTGTTGTCAGCGAACTTGATAATGGTGTTGGAGTCGTGCGTGGTCACACAGTCGTGAAGAACAGGGAGTACAGGAGGGGATTAAGCACACAACCCTGTGCGGCCTCTGTGTTAAGGGAAAATAAGCACAGTATCCATCACATCCCATACATTTGCATTTTTGACCAGAATAAAATGCTGTTAAAACGTGCGATTTACGTCTAGTGACGGAAATGGAGGCTTGTAAAGCAGGCTTCTTCTATGACTGCATTTAAATAGGTAGCCCCTGTCTACTTCCATTGTTGGTTTCATTGACTCTTCCCTTTAAGTGGGCAATTAGCAGTTGCTATATCCATTTTTGGACTAATAAATGAATGATAAGTACCCAAAATTCTTCAAGAATATAATTTAGAAATGTCTCATGAGCTTAGTTCAAACGTCATACACCATCAGAATCCAAAATAAGCTTGTTTTTTCAAAGTAAATGTAAACAAACATTATACAGCCTCAAAACATGGTTAAAAGTAAACTATAATTTTGAAATCATGGATGGTCCGTCCTTGCGTCCATAGCTATCTATGAATTTGAGAGTGGTTACATTTCTCCAGCCCCATCCCTCAGCTTTTTACTGAAACAGGTGAGGGGAGTGCGCTTTGTTATTGTTTCTACTGCTCATTGCGGCTCTAAACTTCCCCTATTTGACACATTTTTAACTACAACTTCCAAGTCCATTGGAGAGGATCAGCTTGAGCAAAGAGAGGTGTAGAATCAGTGATCTACAAATGGTATTTCCCTACCAAATAATAGGCTTTGTGCAATTAACATTATTAGAGCTACATCTCCCCACCAAATGCTCACACAACCAGACATTGATTGATTGATTGATTGAAGACAGCTTGTGTCAATTACAAATAATTTCCTAGGATTTTCTACCTGCAGCAAACCTAGTGGACAATGCTGAAAATAACAGTAAAAAAACAAAAAAACAACTGGCCATAATCATAGGCCACAGCTGTGACGCAATAGCTAACTTTCACCATTGGATGGGGCCAACATGCAACAGTTGACCTATTTCAGTGTATGGCTATAGATAAGTGTCCTTTGTCTCTCCTGATCTTACAGTCCCTCTGGCTCGATGCACTGATGGCTTTGTTTTATAATCATAGATGCCTATATTATAGGATTTGTCTCTGTGGGAGCATCATCCCACTCCTTAATGAGGCCTATAAATAGATGATTGAGGAGTTCTGTTTCTAGAACTTTCCGGCAGTTCACACATGTAATGGGTCAAAGGTCTTTAATTTCCCTGAGAGGTGGAGGCTGGGGTCGGGTGGTCTCCCAGCAAAGAAAAGACGGAGACGTCAGCAGCGCTGAATGGGGGGAGGGTGAGTGGGTGACAGAGGGGGTAACTGGCAGAGAGAGGGGGTGAGTAGGAGTAGGAGATAGAGGGTGAGTAGGAGATAGAGGGTGAGAGGGTGGGTGAGTGGGAAAGAGAGAGGGTGAGTGGGAGAGAGGGAGGGTAAGAAAGAGAGGTTGAGTGAGTGTGTGAGAGAGAGAGAGAGAGAGGATGAGAGAGGTAATGTAAGTAGTGTTCAGCATGCCTGAACATGCAGCAGCCAGCGGGGGGTGAGGTGGTGCTGGCAGACCCATTATCACACTGCTGTGACTCACATCACATTCTTTTCCCTCAGGGTTCTGAAAGTTACAGTTTGTTCTATGTAATTCAATTCACTGGTTTATGCCTGTCAGTGGAACAAAAACAAATCAAGAGTCCCTGTCTGTATTCCATAGCTGATGTTTGTGATCCTGGTGTGGTTTGCATTGGAAGCAAACTTCTTCTATCGAAAGGTGACACCCTCACCCTCATACCTGTAGTCATTGGCACACGGTGACGCAGTGGGGAAAATACTTTCAGACAAAACAATATTTTGTGTGACACACTGTGCTAGACAGTCTCCTGAAGGGACATGCATGGTTTCATCTCAGGGTACGTGACCAGACAGCATCTAGCAATGACTGTCCCTGACAGTCTAGACTCATGGAAATGTACATAATAAATTATCAACTTAAAAGTACTTGTTGGCTATTCATCAATGTGAAAACAAATGGACTGAATAGGTGTTTATATTTTTAAGGAAGTGTTCAAGGCCTGCTACATTAGCAGTACCAACATGCACATATCCAGTGATCCCTGCTGGTAGATATTGTCTGACATGTGCCACGTTTCTGTCTGCGCTCCTGTTTACATCTGCCTCCTGTTTCCATCTGGGTCCCTGTTTCCATCTGGGCCCATTTCCATCTGGTCCCATGTCCATCTGCTCTCCTGTTTCCATCTAGTCCCATGTTTCCATCTGCTTCTCTGTTTCCATCTGCTCTCTGTTTCCATCTGGCCCCATGTTTCCATCTGCTCTCCCTTGTTTCCATCTGGTCCTCTGTTTCCATCTGTTCCCCTGTTTCCATCTTTGACCCTGTTTCCATCTGGTCCCATGTTTCCAGCTTCTCTCCTGTATCCATCTGGTTTTCTGTTTCCATCTGGGTCTCTGTTTCCATCTGACCCCCTGTTTCTTCTGGTTAGAACCAGACTCAGGTAGAAGTTAACAACAAAACAAACATGAGGAAATGCTGAAGGTAAAGTATGTTTGTGTATGTTGTCAGTGTTCTTCCATTCTTGTCAGTGAGAGATGTCATGTTAGCATCATTTATGTGATGTCATGTTAGCATGATTTATGTGATGCCATGTTAGCATGATTTATGTGATGCCATGTTAGCATGATTTATGTGATGTCATGTTAGCATGATTTATGTGATGCCATGTTAGCATGATTTATGTGATGCCATGTTAGCATGATTTATGTGATGTCATGTTAGCATGATTTATGTGATGTCATGTTAGTACCTATAGTCTCACTTCATGATACATACATTCCAGTGGCGATCAGTGCTGTTTAAGATTTTTTTTTCATAAGTATGACCTTATTTCTATTACAGCATATTGGATGACTCATTCATATTCCATTATCCCAGTTCAATGTAACATTGATAGGTTTAAACTACTACATGATACTCCAATTTTCCCTATACCCATCATGAGATTGCTACAACCTAGCCTATGAATGAAAGTTTACAAAATAGGTGCATACAAGTTGAGAGACAAATTTGAGGTGACAGACAATGAAATTCAATACCGCCACTCTTGCCTGCATCTAGCTGATAAGGGGTGTAATCATCAGTCCAATAGTTGCAAACAAGAGTTTCTATTGGACAAATTCAGGTATGTTTATCCCCATTTTGTTCCATTTGCTTTCGTTTAAGAAACGTTTTTCAACAGAATCAGGGAATGAATACAGCCCTGATCACGAGTAAAAACAGTTCACTCTCATAACAGCCACGTTGTATTCCTTCTCTTCCCTTCACTTGTGGACTTCAATGCACAACACATCAGCTGTATGTGACCAGGTGAAAAAAACTTTCCAAGCCAAACCGCTACACACAGCCTACATCGTTGTCACCATATTAGCTTAACGTCATAGTCAGCATAGCTAATAGAACTAACGCGTTAGTTAAACTCGCTATAATCATGCAGTAACATTAGTGTACAGTCAGTAAGCAGTTACACCAGCGGGCCCCGGTGGCAATAAGTGAGTAATACCAAAAGCTTACCTTGACTTGGAAGAGTTCCAGTGCTGTTTTGGAAAATCAAAGCCAGCTAGCTAACATAGCATCCCTCTGTTTGAGCAGGGTGTTTCAGTAGGCTAAACTAGATAGCTGCATTTGCTAGCTAAGCAAGTGAAACTGAAAGTGGAAAAAAAGACAAAATCTCTCTCTTTCTCTCTTTCTTTCTTGCTTCTCCTTCATTTTGGAAGAAATGAATTTGTTCAAAACTGTTCAACTATTGTCTTTCTCTCTCTTTGAGTCACCTACTCACCACATTTTATACACTGCAGTGCTAGCTAGCTGTAGCTTTTGCTTTCAGTACTAAATTCATTCTCTGATCCTTTGATTGGGTGGACAACATGTCAGTTCATGCTGCAAGAGCTCTGATGGAGGACGTCCTCCGGAAGTCATAATTACTTTGTATGTCTTTGGAAAGGGGTGAGAACCATGAGCCTCCTAGGTTTTGTATTGAAGTCAATGTACCCAGAGGAGGACTGAAGCTAGCAGTCCTTCAGCTACACCATGGTGCTACCCTACAGAGTGCTGTACAGGCTACTGTAGACCTTCTTTGGTGACATGTGATTATATTTAGTATCGTTTATTATCTAAAAAGTATAACTTTTTTAATGTTTTAAGATTTACATTTTTATGAAATGAACTGAGGAGGGTGGTCCTCCCTTTCCTCTGAGGAGGAGCATCCACTGATACATTCCATTTCTTCATACATCAATTATTTACTTGAACTTCAGATAAGCCCCTGCATAACGCCCACTAATAAAGTTACAACTTGTAATATTTTGGGCTTAAGGTAACATGTTGGGGTAGTATTAGGTAACTACAACTTATAGTCAAGATGAAGTGTCATGTTGTGGATTGTAGTAGTACTAGATAACAATAGCACTTCAGGGTATGGGAGGTGTTGTGTAGCAGTAGTATTTGGGGTGTAGTACAAGACAAAGGGGAAGTATTGTGTTTTGGGGTGTAGGACAAGACAAAGGGCAGGTATTGTGTTTTGGGGTGTAGGACAAGACAAAGGGGAAGTATTGTGTTGGGGTGTAGGACAAGACAAAGGGGAAGTATTGTGTTTTGGGGTGTAGGACAAGACAAAGGGCAGGTATTGTGTTTTGGGGTGTAGGACAAGACAAAGGGGAAGTATTGTGTTTTGGCGTGTAGGACAAGACAAAGGGCAGGTATTGTGTTTTGGGGTGTAGGACAAGACAAAGGGCAGGTATTGTGTTTTGGCGTGTAGGACAAGACAAAGGGCAGGTATTGTGTTTTGGGGTGTAGGACAAGACAAAGGGGAAGTATTGTGTTGGGGTGTAGGACAAGACAAAGGGCAGGTATTGTGTTTTGGGGTGTAGGACAAGACAAAGGGGAAGTATTGTGTTTTGGGGTGTAGGACAAGACAAAGGGCAGGTATTGTGTTTTGGGGTGTAGGACAAGACAAAGGGGAAGTATTGTGTTTTGGGGTGTAGGACAAGACAAAGGGGAAGTATTGTGTTTTGGGGTGTAGGACAAGACAAAGGGGAAGTATTGTGTTTTGGGGTGTAGGACAAGACAAAGGGCAGGTATTGTGTTTTGGGGTGTAGGACAAGACAAAGGGGAAGTATTGTGTTTTGGCGTGTAGGACAAGACAAAGGGGAAGCTAGGTGATTCCTGCTCTGATTCTGGTTTCCTGTCTCGCTCTCTGTCTTTCTCAATCAGATGCTATTACTTCTATCATGTCCCAGCTTGTCCACCTTGCCAGCTCTCCTCCATATAAGGACTGGAGTCAAATCTCTGTCCTCCTCCTCCTCTCCTTCAGGTCCGCAACAATGCACACCATGGGGATTGTGACAATAAACATGCATACTCAAACATTCACTCCCTGTCTCTCTCTCACTCACGCACGCAAGCATTCACCCTCACACATGCTGACACACTCTCGTACACACCTGAATGTGAGTATGTGGGTCACATGCTTTAATGTGATCTGATGCCAAACTCATGTTCTATTCACATACATTACACATAGACATACATGGGCACTTTGTCATACAATGATGTCATGAACAGCCAATACACAATATGCCTACAAAAACACACACACTAACAAGCCCCTTCAAGCTTACCTACTGCTACTGAAGAGTAAATTGGTATGCAAGGAGTGACACAAACAAACAGTACACCCTCCCCCCTCCTGAAAGAGTTAAGGAGACCTAGAGAGAGAGAGTGAAAGAGAGAGAAAGAGAGAGAGAGAGAGAGAGAGAGAGAGAGAGAGAGAGAGAGAAAAGGGGCACAGAGGGGAGAAATTTAGGGTGTGTTAAAAAGGAGGGGAAAGTTTGGTGTGAATAAAAGAAGACGCTGATGTGGAGAGAAAGAGAGCGAGAATGTGAGAGAAAAGCACAAAGAAGAGTGAAGAGCAGAAAGAGACATTCGATATCTTATTATTCTTCAATTCAGGTATAGTAAAAGATCACTACTGGCATTGGTTTGTTTTAGTTTTCTTTCAATTGGTTGCTATGGTGATACATTTGAGAGCATGACTGTTCTAATCTTTCTCACAACAATTGATTAACATAACAATTGATTAACATAGTCAACATCAACTCAGATAAAGCCATCCAACAACTTTAATCATTTAGATTGATGATGTGTTATTCTATGGATGAAAGTATGTGGGAAGCTAAAAGGAGGACTAGCATATGTTGAGTACAGTTTGGGTTCCCACAGATTTTTCTGGCACCCTGCCAACTGAGAAGAAAGCACTAGCTGGTGGATGCTTTTTTTTTACTCCTTGAGAATCAGTCTTATTAGTTTATCTCTCTGTGAACCGGTTGTCCTACAGTATATTATCATTATCTCTCTGTGGACCGATTGTCCTACAGTACATTATCTCTCTGTGAACCAGTTATCTTCACAGTACATTATCTCTCTGTAAACCGGTTGTCTTACAGTACATTATCTCTCTGTGAACCAATTGTCCTACAGTAAATTATTGTTCTGTATCTTTCTGTCTGTTGTATCCTGTGTCTGCTCCTGTACGGGTTCACACGGTAATAATGTGGTAGTTAATTCCTACTTGTGGTTATAATCTTTCCATTTCTGTCCCACAGAGATGATGTCATTCTGCTGGAATTGGGCAGCTCTGCTCCTTCTACTAGTACTGACCCCTGACCTGCTTCCCACCCACCTCATCAACACCCGACCCCTCCTCACACACGCCATCCCCACCTCCCCGACTGTCATACACCCCAAGATCCAATATGTTACCGGTGTGGGCTTTGACTACGATGAAGATGACTACACTGAAGAGAACGCTTCCCATTCCCCTCCCAATTACAGCAAAACCTCATCAGCTTCTACTCTGATTCCGATGCAGCCCAAGCCCTGTGACTACCACCCCTGCCAGGACAACCAGATGCCCTGCTCCCAGCTCTCTGCCCAGACCGGGTGCCTCTGCCCTGGGCTAAGTGGGGTAGACGAGCCCCCTCACGCGCCACACCTCCAGAAGCTAGTGCCAGGCCCTGATGGAGGGGCAGAGGTACGGTGGTGCGCTCCAGCCTCTGTGGTATCTGGATACCGGGTCCTGATCGAAGATCGAAAGGGAGCGCCTCTCCAGTTCAGGGGTGATTCTCGGAGTGGGGTGCTGGGGGAACTAGAGGCAGGTGTCAAGGTGTGCGTGGAGGCAGTGAACATAGCGGGAACCAGCGCCCCCTCGGAGCTCTCCTGCCTGCGCTACGACCCCCCTGAGGCCACCAACCTGGCCCTAAGGGTGGGGGTCATCGGAGGGGGGCTGGGATTTCTCCTGCTCCTCTCCTTGGTCTCCCTGGTCCTCTGGAGGCGACAGACGTGTAAAACAGGGGAAAACTCTGCCGAGGGGCTGGGGAACCCCTCCTACAGCACGGAGGGAACGCTGTGATACAATTCTGTGTAGCAGAGAATGTAAGAGTAAAGTAACTGGGATGGGACAGAGACAAAATGGCTTCCCTCACCAGTGACTCACCAGCACAGTGCTCAGGTTGTTCAGAATCCTGCACTTAGGAATATGGAAATTAATAATAACTTTTGACTTTTGTGGACTAAATAACCCTAACAAAAGCTTAAGAAGCTTTGTGACTAAAGAGACTGCAGGTTGTTTGCTGGCAAATTAACTTGTGTACAGTGGTGATTTTAACATGTAAATCTTGGTGGGGCAAAAAAATGGGATGTGCATGCCAGCAAAGCCATTACACTACACAACAATAAACAATACATTAATTGCACTATAACGGTGACAAACGGTGCCCATAAACTGTTAGGGCCTACATAAAGCTGTCCCAACAGCAGTCCCAACGTCTCACCACTGCTACACCTGGCTATCAGCGGAGCCTTGTCTGGCAGTGAAACAGTTAATTCAGCCTCATTTACTGACTTAAAAAAAAACATAGCTGATATAGCTGACTTGCTTAAACAAATGCGGTTTCTAATGACAATTGAGATGTGCAAACTATGGCACAAGGGGATGACAAGAGGATAAGAGGCTATCCGTAATTTTGATTAAGACATTAATGAGCAAGCTAGGACGGACATAGTTAATATAACTCTTTGTTTAGCACTTTTGAAATGTACAGTTACAGAATTCAGAACATTGGCCATTCTTACAGTGTTCTCCCTGTACACCAAGTCAGAACCATAGGATAAATAAAGGGGGCATATAAGCAGACAGTGAAAGCTCTTACAATATTCAATGATTACATTTCTCTAAAATAGGTTATAGGCTACATGTGCATCACCAGAGCAGTAGGCGAAATTAAGAGGTGTAAATAGACCAAATTATTAGGATGAGGCACATGGGCTACTAACATCTTACTACACAACATACACTTAGTATTACTTTATTAGCTACAGTATACATATCTCCCTGGCATATTACATAATTTATGCAGCAGCATACAATACATTTTTGTATGCTGTGCTCAACTGAACAGGAAGGTGGCACGGCGGTCCTTCGTGGGCAAATTTGGCTATCAAAGTCTGGCATTCTCTGGATTTATGGTGCTTTCAAAACAACTGGGAACACTGAAAAAAATACGGTTGAATCATGATGACGTCATTGATCTTCAAGTCGTAGCTCATGAAAGATGACGGATTTACAATTCCGAGTTGGATGACCGTTCAAAATGTATTTTCCCAGTCAGAGCTTGTTTATTCCCGACTTCCCAGTTGTCTTGATTTTACTGAAGTCAAGTTTTCGCAGTTCCAAGTTAACAGACATTTTGAGCGCGGCACAAATTATTCTTCATTGACAGCATAGCCAATGTTGAATGTTTATCATTTTAAACTTGGAAAAGAGCCCCTTAATCCCAGATTTCATTGACAGCATGGCCAATGTTGAATGTTTATCATTTTATCATAGCCACTACTGAATAGCAGGCTAGTGATTGCTTTGTAATGCTTGCAGTTAGCCACTATCACTGATTCCTTCCAAACCATTCATCGTTGAATTTGCGATTTCCAACTTGTTGTGTAATGTTTATGTCCAATGGCCAATGGCCGATGAGTAGATGATCAACTTGATTCATGATCATGACTGCTAGCTAAGATTTTGAAAGTATGATGTTGACATGATCAGTCCAATCAAAGCTACTGTACATATAACGTGATTTGACTTCATTTTAAGGGGATGACTTTGGCCAATGTCTGTGGCCAATGACCTTGAGCCTTCATGGATGAGCACTTCTAATGTAGCTCTATAGCAGCACCCAAGGAGCTATAATTTTCTGCTGGCTTGCCCCACCACCACAGAAAGCACTGAGCTAGGCTGAAACACCTGCATTTTGGAGCTGCCTTACTCAAGAAAAAAAAAAAGACCATGTTTGTATGCAGGTTTATTAACTCAATCCTAGATCTTTTTTTTTTACATTGTTTGCAGACTGATATGTGACACGTATTAATGAATTAAAATAACATGCAAAACAGGAAAGTAAATTTTCTTGCTAAAAATGTGGGGTTCAAAACAGGTGGAGCTCCTGCCTTGAATGACGGGTAGCCACTGCTTGTGTACCATTCGATCATGACAGGGAAGAGTTATGGCAGTCGGATTCATGTGTAGAATAAATAAAACTGACCTATGAATAACAAAAGCAATTGTTTTTAGAATAAAAGTGTTTACATCATTTTGCCTGAGTTTGTGTGACTGATTGTTTTTAATGGAAGGAACATAATATGTTGATGAAACTCAATGAATATTGCTGGAAGTAATAAAGTGATGTCCCATAACAGTAATGCAACTTTTATTTTGAAACTTGAGTAAGATGAACCGTTGAAGATGAAGAATCGGTCAGATTGGCTATAGCTACAATACTGTCATAAGTCCCTCCTTTTTAAGAATTTCGTCCAATGGTTAACGCTCAAAAAATCTTCTTGGAACGAATGAGGAAATAATGTGGTACATGACAATCAATATTCCATTCAAATACGCACCAGTAAACAAGATGGCAATCTCAGGTAAGTGCAAATGCCACGATTGTATTCTGCATTTACCTTCTTTGTGTAGTTCGCAGTGCTACTAGATCGTTACTGATCATCTGTCTTTGTGAGCCATAATACGACAATACATTGGATCAAATGTCAATCGTTGATTTTTGTCAGTGTAACGCCAGGTTGATTTGATAGGCTATGTGGGGTTTGAAAGTGGCTGGGCATGGTATCGTACCGGACAGTGACTCAGCACTTTTCTACTGTAATATTTTGGGGCAACTTCTGCATTCTCACTGTCTGACTCAGTAGTAGAATACATGTTATTTTCTTACAAGTTTGTTTCCTCAAAGAGAGGTTATGGTTAGTACCAGGAAGCAACATGAAGTTAGCTGTGAATCACCTCTCCACAGATAAGGATATCTCCTACTCTGACCTTAAGGCCCTCCTGACCAAGAGCAACAAGGGTCTTCTGGTGGTTGATGTAAGGACAAAAGAGGAGGTAGACAGAGGACACATTCCAGGATCAATCCATATTCCAGGTGAGCTTCAGTCGAAAAGTCCAAAACTTTGGAAGCATAATGAACCCCATTTTATATCGGTGTAATTCAGCCAAATATGAGCAAGAAAGGTTTGATTTACTGTTGTCATTGAGCTACTTATTTAGGTATATTTATTGCGTTCTAAATGGAGTCGTATTGCAAACTTCCTGTGTCTCCTCTCCCAGTTGATACAGTGGAGAGTGCCCTAGCGCTGGACCCTGCTGAGTTCCAGGCCAAATATGGGGTGCCCAAACCCCCCCTGGATACCCCTGAGCTGGTGTTTCACTGTCAGATGGGCCGGCGAGGAGGCGTGGCCACAGACAAGGCACGAGGCCTTGGATTCCAAAAGTATGAGTGTACATTTTGACAATACTGCTCTGTATACTGTGTTTGATGCCTTGGGATACTTTTTAAAAATGATGACATCTTCCTACTCTCGTTTCAGGGCCGTCAACTATGCCGGAGGATACCAGGAGTGGTCTGAGAAAGAGGGGTGATAAGTTGCACGATTAGCCTGCATTATGAAAGCAGAGCATAAAAACGCACAAATGATGCTCACATTCTGCTGAAACATGAAATTACTAGTGTATTTGTTATAAAAAATTTCATCACTTGCCTTTTTGTAGCTTTTATTTGTTATTACAGATGTGTTCTATATGTTTTAAAATAAAGAATGTATTATTATTTTTAACCGTGTTTTCCCATAGAGCTCCACTTTTCCCATCTTCTACCACTAACATGGCTGTAGGCTTGCACTGTTTATTACCTTCAGTAAGAGTTTCTTCAAACCCATACCGCTGAAGCTGCATTGTGGCACATAGAGCTTATCCAGGTGATGCACATCTACATCCCATAGACATAGAGGGAAAACCCCCGGGTTTGCCTGATGGTTGAAATGAGTCCGTTATCGTACATGTTGTGTACCGTAGACGGGTGTGTGCCTTTCCAAATCATGTCGTGTGTGTGTGTGTGTGCATGATGGTGAAATGCCTTTGTTATCAAATCCCTGAGTGGGTATTCTCCATTATTAACCTCTCCACTAATTTAGCGTAAAGGGGCACCGTAAAAGATCCTCGTCTGAGACTGATTGGTTAACATAGTGGAATTTAGTGATCGTTGCATCTATTGGCTTGGCAATTGAAAAATATGAAATATCAGTATGATGTTGATTAATGTACAGTACATTTTGTAGGTAGAGGAATAGCCTCAGAAACACACAGCAAGTTCCTCATACTTGTCTTATATACAGTGATGGAGGTTTGGATTTGATTTGCACACAGATGCTAGCATATGTGCTCAAGACAGGAAGTCAAGTATATCCCAACATAAAAGCCTGCTATCTATTCTCACTGGGGTTTTTAAATCAAAAAGCATTTTATATAATTGAAAGAATAGAGAAATTGAAAGAACACATTTTGATTTTACATTTGTATCTCCCAAGTTGTATACAGACTTCTGAACATAACTACTATGTCCCCAATGCTGACTGCTCTATTGGTAAATATAAAACGTATCCAAAGTTAAAGTAATAATGCCTGTATAGTTAGTTGTGTTTGCATGTTGTATTTGAACATCATTTCAGTACGTTGAAACAGTAGTATGCTCTCTGAGGGACAGAGTCCTCTCTTTTACGGTGCGGCAGACATACTACTAGAAGGCATGGAGGACCCAACATGACATCAAGCTGTAAATGAATACATATTTCTCCAGTTCAGTGTTGTCCTCTAACATTGTTATCACTCACAGGATGGATCAAATCTCTCTGTTTGACCTGACAAAAATGTATTCATCTTGTTAAAAATCATTAAAACTGGTTTCTTTAGTTGGATCAATGTGTATTATGTCAATATTTGCTTAAAAACCACAATACTTCCTATTGTTCTCCCAGTTTATTTTGATTTTGTTGGAATCAAATACATCAAAAGCGAAAACACACATAGTACATGGATGTCTGAATATGAGGGATAAAATGCTTTAATAACAGTGCTTGTGGTAACAACTTTAAAGGCCCTTAACAAACAAACCAAGGCCTGTCGCTATGCAGCTATGTTGTCGCTATGCAGTCGCTATGCAGCTATGCTGTTACTATGTAAGTGCCCTCTTCAGCCAAGAGGACTCAATTCCCTGAAGGTCCTCTATAGTCACCTGCACCACCTATACATATAGGTCATGAAGAAGAGTGTTTATACTCAGAAAACAATAGAGCACTTTTAGAAGCCAGAAGCAGAATTCTATAATGTATAATAACATTTAAATAGTAAAGGCAATCAATACTGATATAACCCATTATAAACTTTGTGTGAATATCAACCCAAGTCTAGAGCAGAACCCATAGCAAAGGTGCTTGCTTCAAATACATATTTGACCTTTAACCTCTGTGTCTGACCTGTGCGTGGCATGGGTCAGGGTAGTCACAGACGTCCTCTGGGAACACAGCGCGCATCAACTGCTTCAGCTCTGATGGGTAGACATAAGTGGGATGGCCACCGTCACCCTTCTGGCAGCCCACCCCATGGTGATACTGTACAGGTAAAGGGGAGATGTATGGGAGAGATACAATTGGCCTACAGTCAAGTGCAGTGCTCACTGGTCAAACATCCCTGACCTCAATGCATCATTCATTCACACTAACTCACACACACACATTTGTATTTTAGTCAGTTAGCAGACGCTCTTATCTAGAGTGACTTACAGTTAGTGCATTCATCTTAAGATAGCTTGGTTGCACAATCACATATCTCAGTCATAGTATGTACATTTTTCCTCAATAAAGTAGTTATCAGCAAAGTCAGTGATAGTGAGGGGAAAAAAGTAAAGTGTTAGTTAATGTGGAGTTGGGGGAGGGGGGGCTGTGGGATGCTCTTTGAAGAGGAAAGGTTTCAGATGTTTCAGGAAGTTGGGCAGGGACTCTGCTGTCCTAGCTTCAGGGGAAAGCTGGTTCCACAATTGGGGTGCCAGGACAGAGAAGAGCTTTGACTGGGCTGAGCGGAAGCTTCCCTCCTGTAAGGGTGGGAGGGCCAAGAGACCAAAGATGGCAGAACAGGGTACTCAGGTTGGGGTGAAGGGTTTGAGCATAGCCTGAAGGTAGGGAGAGGCCATTCCTCTTGCTGCTCTGTAGGCAAGTACCATGGTTTTGTGGATGTGAGCTTCGACTGGAAGCCAGTGGAGTGTGCCGAGGAGCGGGTGACATGGGAGAGCTCGGTAAGGTTTAACACCAGGTGGGCTGCAAGATTGATGGCACAAGCGAGGAACCCAGGCAACAGCACGTCCAGACGGGAGATGACAAGTGCCTGGATTAGGACCTGTGCCGCTTCCTGTGTGAGGTAGGGTCGTACTCGCCACCTCTGGTCTCTACTGATGTTGTGGAGCATGAACCTGCAGGAGCGATATTTGCAGAGAATAACAGGGTGTTGTCCAGGGTCATGCCAAGGTTCTTTGCACTCTGGGAGGGGGACACTGTGGATTTGTCAACCGTGATGGAGAGGTCTTGGAGCGGGCAGGCCTTCCCCAGGAGGAAGAGCAGTTCCATCTTGCCGAGGTTGAGCTTGAGGTGGTGTGACGATATACACGCTGAGATATCTGCCAGGCACTCAGAGATGCGTTTCGCCACACAGGTGTCAGAAGGGTAAAAGGAGAAAAGTAGTTGAGTGTCATCCACATACAGTGCATTCGGAAAGTATTCAGACCCCTTGTCTTTTTCCACATTTTGTTACGTTACAGACTTATACTGAAATTGATTAAATTAATTGTTTTCCTTATCAATCTACAAGTCTTCTTGGGTTTTAGAAAATTGTGCAAATGTGTATATATATATATATAAAAAAAAACTGAAATACCTTATTTACATAAGTATTCAGATCCTTTTCTATGAGACCCATAATTGAGCTCAGGTGCAGCCTGTTTCCATTGATCATCCTTGAGATGTTTCTACAACTTGATTGGAGTCCACCTGTGGTAAATTCAATTGATTGGACATGATTTGGAAAGGTACACACCTGTCTATGTAAGGTCCCACAGTTGACAGAGCAAAAACCAAGCCATGAGGTCGAAGGAATTGTCCATAGAGCTCCGAGACAGGATTGTTTTGGGGCACAGATCTGGGGAAGGGTACCAAAACATTTCTGCAGCATTGAATGTCCCCAAGAACAGAGTAGCCTCCATCATTCTTAAATGGAAGAAGTTTGGCACCACCAAGACTTTTCCTATAGCTATCCGCCCGGCCAAACTGAGCAATCGGGGGAGAAGGGCCTTGGTCAGGGGGATCACCAAGACCCTGATGGTCACTCTGACAGAGCTCCAGAGTTCCTCTGTGGAGATAGGAGAACATTCCAGGAGAACAACCATCTCTGCAGCACTCCACCAATCAGGTCTTTATGGTAGAGTGGCCAGACCGGAGCCACTCCTCAATAAAAGGCACAAGACAGCCCGCTTGGAGTTTGCCAAAAGGACTCTCAGACCATGAGAAACAAGATTCTATGGTCTGATGAAACCAAGATGGAATTTTGGCCTGAAAGCCAAGTGTCACGTCTGGAGGAAACCTAGCACAATCCCTACGGTGAAGCATGGTGGTGGCAGCATCATTCTGTGGGGATGTTTTTCAGCAACAGGGACTGGAAGACTAGCCAGGATTGAGGAAAATATCCTTGATGAAAACCTGCTCCAGAGCGCTTAGGACCTCAGAGTGGGGAGAAGGTTCACCTTCCAACAGGACAATGACCCTAAGCACACAGCCAATACAACGCAGGTGTGGCTTCTGTTTGAGTATCTGAATATCTTTGAGTGGCCTAGCCAGAGCCTGGACTTGAACCCGATCGAACATCTCCGGAGACCTGAAAATAGCAATGCAGAGAAAGAATTGGAGAAACTCCCCAAATACAGCTGTGCCAAGCTTGTAGCGTCATACCCAAGAAGACTTGAGCCTGTAATCGCTGCCAAAGGTGCTTCAACAAAATACTGAGTAAAGGGTCTGAATACTTATGTAAATGTAATTTCTATTTTTTATTATTATACATTTGCACAAATTTCTACCAATGTGTTTTGTCGTTATGGGGTATTGTGTGTAGATTGATGAGGAAAAATAATTATTTAATACATTTTTGAATAAGGCTGTAACTTAACAAAATGTGGAAAAAGTCAAGGGGTCTGAATACTTTCCAAATGCACTGTAGCAATGATAGGAGAGACCATTCAATGTATAATCAAGCCGAGTGACTTGGTGTATAGAGAGAAGAGGAGAGGGCCTAGAACCGAACCCTGGGGGACACCAATAGTGTGAGTACGTGGTGCAGACAGAGATCCTCTCCATGTCACCTAGTAGGAGCAGCCTGCCAGGTATGATGCTATCCAAGAGTGTGCAGTGCCTGAGACACCCAGTCCTGTAGAGCCTGACACCTCAATCAGTGTCATTGCATTTTGGCACACCAGAAACACCTTCATTTTCAATGGAATGCTGCATTTGCCTTGCAGCACTGCGTTGCAGAGGCAGTTACAGTGCGTTATGTGTGGTCTATAGGTTTGATTAATCAAAGTATGCGTCAAACTATATGTGTAGACAGCTTGACAGAAATGGTAGCAGAAGGTGAATGTTGAACTTTTGTTGCACACATATCCAGATGATGCTGCGTACCATTTTACACAATGACGCTGTAGGCATACAGCTATTGTATGCAGTAATCATGTGCCAGTGAACCCGAGTCATACTGTTAGCACTGAGGCGGTTTGCCCTAGTAGGAAGTCCACTGTGTGCAGCTCAACCTGTGCTATCAGCTCAAACATAAATATCACTGGCATGTCTACCTCTGATAAACTTCCAAGTAAAACAATAAAAACAATCAAAAATCCCAGAAAACCTTTTTAAAATATGACCAGATTAACATATGTAGCCTAAGAAATCGGTAACTTGCTAGTAACAGATAACATCCATACTGAAACTCACTTAGATAATACGAACAGGGGTAGCAGTTAGCCGTGCGTGGTCACACATGTACACACATATTTTGGGTTATAGATGTGTGGTAGTAGAGTAGTGGCCTGAGGGCATACTCCATCATAAATACAAATACACACAATTAATGCTGTGATACGATCAGCATCTCCCTCACCAGTTTCCGCTGAATACATTTGTAGGCCTTTTTTCGCCGTGCGTGGTCACTCCTAGGGCGCGAAGCAGCGCGGAGCAGTGGTGCCACCCACAGAGGTATTCTGCAGTGAGTAAAGGAGAGAAGCCGTTAAAAGGAAGGAAATTAGAGGAGTAATTAGACTACACAATACACATGGACAGACCAGAGATGCAAGACTTGGCCTATAATGAAAGCAAATCACCATTCGGTAGTATATAAAGTTTTACCCAAATGTCTGGCAGTGAGTCATGTAGGTGTCCATGGTTGTCACGGAGTAAACGTGCATTTTCATATACTAATTTAAAAGCATGTTATTGTCCCTTGACCCTTTGATGACCCACACAAATGATAGGGCTGATTTAAAAAATGGATGAAATCACCCCTGAACACAATGTGTGATATACTAAATTAAACTATTCTTGTTTTAAATAAACTCGGGATATGTCATTTGAAAATATTGCAGCACGAGATAACCGGATGCGGGACAGCAAGATGTGCCTCTCACGTGCCTCAAACCGAAGCGCATCAATTTGTGGCGCGAGATTTTAATCCGAAAGGATCAAAGGCGCCGTGCAACTGTTTTTAAATCTGTCAAACTGCATTCACCCACACCTGTCTCATCTGTGCTAGGGACGGGAACTCTCGGTGAAGATGATGAAACATATACAACAGGTGCATTTTTTGAAATATAAACCGAAATTGGCCGTTTTCTCTTGTCTAGTTAGCTAACTAGCCACAGTTTTCACTTCCATGCGGCTAGCTAGCTACCGCCACACAACTCATCTCTAGTACGGGTTATTTTCTTCAGCTATCACAATGTGTCTTTCAGTTGACTTATCCCAAATAATAGTTTATATTGTGTTAGGTTTTACAATCACTGATGTTACTTGCCCGTTGGGGGAGAGAACGGCTAGAAAAGTCCTTAGTCGTAGATGGAGGGGGACTACTGGTCCTGTTGTGGGCCGCGCCGGGCCAGCCACCCAGCGGCCAGGTGGTCAACTGCACAGGTATGGACAGGTCTGAATTACCTAGAAGCTTTTATAAATCATTAAAAAAACATCAGGTTAGACTAGCCGTGGGTCTAGCTAATGTGTTATTTGTACAGTTGCAGTTGCAGGACCCTGGTGCTCAGGAGTCACAGTGGAAGAAGTCCAACAAGGTGGGTTCTGAACTAGGAAGGGTATGAATAATTTAGACACATGGTAGTACTTGTAGTACACAGAAGGTTAAGGTAAGTTGTTCCTGTTTTGGGTTGACTTAGGGACACACACACACACACACACACACACACACACAATCAACTCACAACTGCCCACAGCTTTGTGCATAGGCTCTTTAGGTATATGTGAGAAGTCATGCCCTTTAATGTGTCTTGGCTTTCTGTCTGTTTTCCAACTGAGTTCCTGTGTTTATCTTCCTCTCTAATGGATTGTGTTAGAGTTCTGGAGGAGACTGGGCCCCTCCCCCTGCCCTGCCCCTGACCCAGAGGAACTATGTGCCTTCACCGAAATCTATGGCCCTCTCCACTTCCTTCTGTCCTTTCAGGTGGGTGAACTACAGTACCCACCAGGCTTAGCCACACGTACACCTGTTAGTCAGCATGTCAGTTGACAATAGACAAGAGTATCTCCACAAAATAGTGTACTGCACAATTTTAATTTTAGCCACCACACAGAGCACAGTGGGCAAACTAAAGTAACTAAATGGAAAGGTGTGACACTTGAGTCGGGTATGTGTCCTTTATTCTCCAGATCAGTGAGGTGAAACTGGACAGGTGTAAGGTGTGGTCACACACAGAGGGCTTCTTGCACAAACTGAGCCTGACTAACGCAGGGGTGAAAATTCACCTCAAATGGAAATTGGAAGGAGAAACATACCAGAGAATTTTTAGGTATATTCTATTATTACTGCCACTGAATATATTTCATGTGTGTGTATTGTGGAATAATATTATGTTATTCATGTGTTTTACTCTGTTTTTTCTTAGTGGGAAGGCAGAGAGACTCACCCTGAAGGACCAGACTGTGATCATGGACGTTGCTTCTTCTATCACGCAGTCAGCATTACTCCCATGTCTCTTGTCATCGTATAGGTTGGAGAAACAGTTGACCTCTTTTATTCACAGTACATCATATTGTAATTATGTGCATGCGGTGTGTGTGTGTCTGTGTGTTGGTCCTGCAGGCCTCCCATGTCAGTTGGAGCAGGCCCGTGGTGCCAGCGAGTCCACCCTGTATTAGGAGGTGGGTTACCTCTACTTATCCCACCTGAGGCCATGGAGAGAGGCCTGTATGGGGAGCTGCACCTTCTACCAGTCACTGTTCTCACCCCCTGTGTGTTGCAGTACCCCAACCTGGCAACCAGAGTCACACGCATACAGATATCCTTTATCTATCTATCACACACACACACACACACACCTTCACTCTTATTCCTGTGTTATGTCCTGTGTGTTATGTATTCATATCCCCTTTCCTTTGGGGCTAGTTGTTTAGATAAGGCCATTTGAAAGATGTCTGAGTAGTGACAGTAGACCCTTATTCCTACTGAACCATCAGTCTTTAACCCCAGTGGTACGTGCTGCTGTACAGCCCCAGTAACCTTCCCCTGCTGGGGCCCTCAGCCTTCCTACAGCAGCTGCCTGCCTGTCTGGCCCTGGAGGGGCTGGGTCTCTCTGGGCTTACCTGTACCCCAACACACTCCACCACCTCAGGTACTGCGATAAGCAAAATATTAAATAATATATCACATTTGATTTGTTTATCTAGTAATGATAAAGTGTTTTATATATATATATATTTTTAAATCTAAGTATATTGTTATAACATAGAAACAATGTAAAACATGTCCTGATACACAGGTTAAATACCTACTCCTTGCAGTGTCAGATTTGGACAATTGTTTTGCAAATACTGTTCAGTATTTGCATTCACCAATGACTATATGGGGCATGAACTACATTTCCATAATTTAGCATTGAGTAGGCGTGACTATGCAAAGACGTGTTCAGTGCATGTTGCCTATTATTATCATCAGCATGACCTAAATATTTAGAAATGATGACATCCAGTCCACTGAACACAGCTTGTTATGTATGCAGTATTATGTTCTGACTAGGGCCTTGCTGACAAACTCCTTTACTGTGTGATGACGCTAACAATCCATCTGCTAATTTCAAACAGCCATTCTTTCAACACTGTCTTACATTAACATTACTTTGCTACCACCTCTCAACAGATCCACTCTGCAGTGACACTGTGTACAGTATAGACAGAGCACAGTGTCAGGAAACTGAGCCAGAATGGATCCCCGCTGTGGATCAGAACCTCTCTCTGTTCCTGTTCCTCCAGCACAGTGACCCCTTCCACTCCCAGCTCTCTGACTTCATGGGTGAGGAAATAAACTCAACAAACAAAAGTTCTGATTTAAGTACCCTGACTGATGAAGCTGTGGTTCACTCAAGGAGAAAATGAGTCTATGTCTTACCACAGGCTTGTTTCACTCAGTGTCAACACAATATGATTTAACAGACAGTTACAGCTCACTGTGCTCAGGAGGTAGGAAGCAGACCACAGTCAAACTCCTTTTTGTCTCTTAGTTTAAATGATTGGAGTGGAGTTTAAATTTAAAACCCAATGTTGCATTATAGTGTTCTGATGTTATAAGTAGTCAAAAGAACAACACCGTTGGAGTGGCATATTTGTGATTACCCATAAACCACATGCATGACCTGTCAGCACCCTTTCTTTAGAAGACCAATTCAGTGACCTCATTGTTATTTTAATCGTGCATTCTGACATTCGAAGCAATTGTGGTTCTCTCCAGGGTGACATTGAAATATCAATTTACAGTGTCTCATCTCATCACAGTGGTTTGGCTGAAAGTTTCATGTCATCCTGCAGCCAGCGAGGAGCTGTTAGAGCTCCACCTGGAGGATGTGTTGAGGTACAACAGGGAGGCGGTGACAGCAGCCCTGAACACACTGCTGCAGAGCACGCTGAAAGACCAGCAGCTGAGAGACAAGGCAAGTGCTCTGTACTTGGAGTTTATACACACTCACTCACTTACCTACGCAGGCACGCACACACACACACGCACACACACACATACACAAAGTAAAACACTATGTACTCTGACTATGCACATTGCACAAAATTCACTATCAGAGATTCTCTTCTAATCATTATGTGTATGGCATTTCCCAAACACGACTTTCTGTCTCTCTGCATGTCTCTCTGTCTGTCTGTCTCTCTTGCCTGTCTGTCTCTGTCTGGTTTTCTCTCTGTGTGTCTGTCTGTCTCTCTGTCAATATGTCTGTCTCTGTGTGTCGGTCTGCCAGGCTCAGGAGAAGATGTACTCTGCCCTGGGTGTGATGCTGAGATCTATAGGCTGTGTGGTGAGCAGCAGCACCAACATGGAGTTCAGAGCAGCCTGTCTGGACCGCATGATGGTAGCTACATAACTACTGCAATAACTGTACTGTGAAAGAGCCTAAACAATACATTTTGATCGATTTCACTGTGTGTGTGTGTGTGTGTGTGTGTGTGTGTGTGTGTGTGTGTGTGTGTGTGTGTGTGTGTGTGTGTGTGTGTGTGTGTGTGTGTGTGTGTGTGTGTGTGTGTGTGTGTGTGTGTGTGTGTGTGTGTGTGTGTGTGTGTGTTAGGTGCAGGACACCTATGAGCTGTCAGCCTCTCTCCATGAGTCTCTACAGAGAGTCACAGCTGGCCGTGTAGTGCCTAGTGGCAGGTGTTACTGGGGACAGGTCAGTGGGATGTGAATCCAGGGTGTTGAGTTGAGTCCAGTGTATTATACTAGGGCCCTGTGTTTTGCACAATCATGTGACATAGCAAGATTTTATCCTGTATTTTAAGCCTTATCCAGAAATTTGAATTACACCAAAAAATAAAGCAATTGTCTGAGGATGGTGCTGGACCATCTGACACACAAAGAAAAGGGGACAGTGATGAACAAGCTTTAAATAAAGGTTCAAATCCAGGCATGCCACTTATGATACAGTATTTGTGGAAGTCCACTAATAAATTATGCCATGTAAACATTTTATAATATGATATGTTGTGTAAGTGGCCAAGTCTAACACTATGGCTGTGTTACTGCTTTGAAATGTGCTGGACTTGAGTTCAGTATTATAAATACCCTTGTAGCCGTGGCTAGGGTATGTGAGCATATGATTTACTAGTCCTGTGTTTACCACTGTGTTTCTTAGGCGGACACGCTCACCTGCAGCAGACCTAAGAACTTTGCAAGTGGGAAGGAAATCTGAACATGCTGACGTTTCGTTCTCTTGTACTATAACAGTCAATTCATTGTATTTGTTTTGTATTATATATTGTGATATTTATTAAGTGCGATATAAATATGTATGTTTCTATGAATGTAAATTAAAACTGGAAGACACAGCGAGACAATTTTTTATATTTCTGTTTTCCTCTGTATTCATGTATTTAATGTATTTAAACATTAAGCGTCACTATCAAAATAAACAGTAGATGGCAGTGCAGCTTGGCAAATACACCGAGCTCCTCGTTTTGTAGCTCTAGGGTTTGATCTGTGACGTCTAATCCGGCCGCCAACATCTGCGACGAAATTTCGCGGCAAAATCGATGAGAAGTGTACGGAAAGGTAATGGTAGTTTCCCAACTGCTATTATTAATCAAGTTATTGTTGGTTGTCGTATAACTGTTAGCTAGTCAACTTTTAGTTGGTTCGAGTATTTGGGAATCATAATGATGTCGGAAGTGGTAGCAAGGCTGTGAAAATAGCTAGCAGGCTTATTAACTATCAACATTGTTCTTGGCAGTAGTTGGCTGGTTTATCTTGTTTTATTTGTAGTTTTTTTCCCCTATCAGATATTCCACACGTTGATTGGCTCAGTTAATTTGTAAAACAATGGCATTAGTAAATGCAGATAGAATCAAATCGGAGCTGAACACGTTCGACATTGTTTGTGGAGACGACATATTGGACAAGAGTAAGTGCAATTTTCTTCCCTCGGTCTTATCCCATTAAGCTAACAAACGAACTTGCTTTGCTAATGTTTTGTTAGCCAAATGACCAGTGATCTTGGCATACTTACTACTTATTTTCCAGTGTTGGAGCAGTGTCTGTGCAACAGGTTGCAGGGGGATGAGATAGTCCTGGAGTGGGTGGCTTTCAGCACCACCAAGGGAGGCTTGAAACTCAGTTTGAACACACTGGAGCAGTTTGAGCATGAGGTGGGAGAAAGACACATGACCCCTTTCTCACTCTCACACACTCGCTTGGTGTTCATTGTTGAATGATCTTGCGCTGCTGCAGGTTCTAAACAAGAAATACAAGGCCAAGCCGGCCATCGCAAAGCGAGAGGAATCACACAACAGAACCAGGGATATCAACTCGCTGCATGACCTGTATCCTCTACAGTTTATACACACACAATCTCTATCTTAGTGTTAAATGTTTCGCTTAGGATTGCTTAAGAAATATTTTTGTGTGTTTATATGTTTGACAGTTTGAACAATACAGGACTATCTGGTGCTGTCCCTTAACTTTGCCTTTCCAGAATCAAAGCAGAAGAAGAAGAGGAGAGTCTTCTGGACTCCTATTCCACCCCAGCTAAGGTATTTTACACACACTCACTGGACAGTTTATTAAGTACACCCATCTAGTAACTGGTTGGACATCCCCTTCACCGCCAGTGGTGTGCCTAATAAACTGTCTGTTGAGTGTATGTCTCTGTTGATATGTGTTGTACAAAGCATTATCTCTGCTCTGTGTTTTTAGGGTTCTCAGAAGCGTGCCCTGACCACCCCAGAACACCCCCAGTCTAAGAGGAGTGCAGCTCTTATAGCCAGCCCTGGCCTGCTGCTGTGCTCAGCCAGCTTCTCCCCCAGGTACACCACACACAACTACATACACTATATATACAAAACTATGTTGACATCTCTTCAAATTAGTGAATTCTGCTATTTCAGCCACACCTGTTGCTGACAGGTGTAAAACAATCGAGCACACAGCCATGCAATCTCCATAGACAAACGTTGGCAGTAGAATGCCCCCACTGAAGCTCTTACTTTCAAAGTGGCACTGTCATAGGATGCCACCTTTCCAACAAGTCAGTTCGTACAAATGTTGCCCTGCTAGGGTTGCCCCATTCAACTGTAAGTGCTGTTATTGTGAAGTGGAAATGTCTAGGAGCAGCAACGGCTCAGCTGTGAAGTGGTAGGCACACAAGCTCACAGAACAGGACCTCTGAGTGCTGAAGCGTGTGGCTCGTAAAAATTGTCTGTCCTCGGTTGCAACACTCACTACTGAGTTCTAAACTGCCTCTGGAAGCAACTTCAGCACATTAACTGTTAGTCTCGATATTCATAATTCAAAAGGCACTTCCACATCTGAGCTGTCTTTTTTGCAGGTGCATTGTAACAGATGAATAAAATGAGAAAAAATAAGAAACGTGCACACGGCTCTTGATAGTATCACTGCTCTTTAATAAGCTTTTTTTAAGCTGATACGTAAAGCTTATTAATGAGCAGTGATACTATCAAGAGCAGTGTGCACCGTTTCTTATTTTTTCTCATCTGGAAATTCCTGAAATGGGTTTCCATGGCTGAGCAGCTGCGCACAAGCCTAAGATCACTATGCGCAATGCCAAGCTTCAGCTGGAGTGGTGTAAACCCCATCAAACACCTTTGGGATGAATTGGAACGCTGACTGCAAGCCCGGCCTAATTGCCCAACATCAGTGCCCGACCTCACTAATGCTCTTGTGACTGAATGGAAGCAAGCCCGCGCAGCAATGTTACAACATCTAGTGGAAAGCCTTCACAGAAGAGTGGAGGCTGTTATTGCAGCAAAGGGGGGGACAAACTCCATATTGTTGCCCGTGACTTTGGAATGAGATGTTTGATTAGCAGGTGTCCACATACTTTTGGTCATGTAGTGTACATGGATATACTGCTACAATCATCTGTGAATACACACACACACACACTCACCCTTGCCTTATCCCCAAATGTGTCCTCCTCCTCTCTGCAGTGTGACCCCTTCTCAGAAGTACAGTCAGCGTGGAGGTCGGGGGGAGGTGGTGTCTACATTTGGGGCCGTCCAGGGCACACGTTGGGCAGGGAGGAAAGGGCAGACGAACAGGGTTCAGCTGGAGCTCCTAGAGGGATCAGAGGACTCTTTGATTAACAACTACAAGTACATGTTCCAAAGGCTGAGGGACGTCCGCAACGGTAGGCAACAAAACTGCGATAGTTATTTTTAACATCCTACTATTGGATTATAGTAGGATTGTGATGACACAGCTACTTCCTTATTCCTCATCTTTCATTCATCTTGACTGTTAGATCACTAGTGTTGTTTTTGGACTTTCTATTTCATTTTTTTATGTGCCGACGTGAATGTTGTCTTTTGTCTTTGCCAGTGTTGACTGAGAAGATTGAGGAGCTGGGAGAGGAACTGAGGACAAACTTCAACATAGAAGAGTTCTCACCTGTGTCTCTTCCTGCTCAGGTACTTACAGGCAGCTCACTGCCTACCAGTCACTCTCACACAGAATGTCCCCTCTGTTACTTTCACTGCTGTGTGGGGATGTGTGTTCATTTCTCTTCTCTCTTTCTGTCTGTAGGACAGTGTGACTGTCCTGGGACAGGTGTGCTGTGACAGTAATGGGAAGCTTAACTCTCAATCAGTGCTGTTGGAGGCAGGGCCTGATCAGGGTGGGAGGCAGGTGCCAGTAGACCTGTCTGAACTCAGAGACTACTCACTCTTCCCTGGACAGGTGGTCGTCATGGAGGGGATGAATACTTCAGGGAGGAAGTTTGTGGCATCTAAACTCTTTGAGGTCAGTGGGATTCTTCTTAAACACCTTTGTTTGATTTCCTGGGTCCTGATCAAGCCCATTCCAGGACTAAAAGCTCTGTTGGAGATTCTCAAGCTGACCAGTATGACTTTTAAGTTCTTGTTTCTTTGTTTAATTGTTTGATATTTTCAATATCTTAGGGTGTCCCTCTCCCATTCTACTCTACTCCCATCAAACAGGAAATGGACATGGACATTCCTGATGGTAAGGAAGGGAACTGAGTATGCACCACATACACTTACACACCCTAACTTCCCTGCTCTAACACTGTACCAGAGCAGCTGATGGTAGTGGTGGCCTGTGGCCCCTACACCCCCTCTGACAGCTCTCTTAGACCCCCTCCCTAACGTCCCTGCTGTCGCGCAGTTCCAGAGCAGCTTTTGGTGATGGTGGCCTGTGGTCCCTACACCCCCTCTGACGGCCTGACCTTTGACCCCCTGGTGGACCTCATCAACGTCATCGCCAGGGACCGCCCTGACGTTTGCATACTGGTCAGTAGAATTTACATATTTTCACGAGGTCACACTCACTCACTGACACACTTTTTTGCTCTTTGGCTGAAGTTTGTATGTTTGTCCCTCACATCTCCTCTCTAACCCACAGCTGGGACCCTTTGTGGACTCCAAACATGAGCAGATAGAGGTACCTTTTCATTCTCTTTGTCTTGGCTACTGACTCAAGTTATTTTTCAATATCTAGTATGTTGACTTGCATTTTCTATCAGAAGTTGATTGTTTTTTCTTTCTTTGTGTGTGACAGAAATCTCTGGTGACGGAAACGTTTGATGCCATCTTCTCCAGATGTGTGGGAAGCATTGTGGAAGGCACCAAAGGGTAAATATGACTTTATATTTACCTATTTACCACACTGTTACTACACCCACACTGCTTCATTTTACCCCCTACATACCAACCGCATTAGCTCAAACTCTTCCCTTGCTGTTGTAAACACAGTTCTGCTTCCTCCTCAGAGTTGGATGTCGGTTGGTATTTGTTCCCTCCCAGAGAGATGTCCACCATCACTTCATTTACCCACAACCCCCTTTCATCCTGCCGGACCTCAGCAAGGATGACGCAAAGGTGAAAGGGCCTGCATGATGTCATTCAGAACTGAGACACCTGCTGTCACTCAGAATCTAGAATGTTTTATCATACAAAAAGTATTCGGTCATAGAAAAACAGCATGCCTTAATTCAATTTTACATTTGTTTCTTTTCATTGGCTCTTCAGCGTATGACCCTGGTGCCTGACCCCTGCACCCTGCTCATCGATGGCGTGACCTTTGGCCTGACCTCTACAGACATCCTTTTCCACATGGGAGCAGAGGAGATCAGCTGGTGAGTGCATGTGTGTTCGGTTCCAAACCTCTACATTGTATCTCGTTGGTGTTCACAGATGTATGTTGCTTAACATGACTGCTCCTTCGATCAAAGTGTTTATGAGGTCCTACTGTTCTTCGTTTCAGTGCCTCTGGCTCAGACAGATTCTCACGCATCTTGAAGCATATGTTGACCCAGAGAAAGTGAGTGAGCGCAGGGACAGGGGGGTCTAAGGGATTGATTTATTTTATTTTTTTTACAATTTAAAAACACAATACAACCACAAATGTGGACACAATGCATAACATGTTTTGTCTAGGATAACACATAACTTATTTTCATTGTGTTCAAAAATATCAAACATGTTACACATTAGGAGATAAAAGCTGAATTGTATGTGACATTACATGGCCAAAATAATGGGGGGAGTGTTTAGCTTAAAGGGCATAGATTCCACACACTACTATCCTGTGTCCACACAGTAATTATGTCACTTTCTGGCTATTGTTCTTGAACTCGTTTGAGGGCAAGAATAATTAATTTCTTCCCTGTTCTGTGTTCAATATATAGCTACTACCCCTTGTACCCGCCTGTGGAGGAGGTGAACATGGACTATGAGAAGTTCCAGGGTTACGGCCAGATGCCCCTCAGTCCCGATGTGCTCATCGTCCCTTCCGAGCTACGCTTCTTCATCAAGGTGAACAACATAGCTGGTTCAGACAGTGGAAACACTCTCTCTTTGCATCTTTCTCTCTCACACACACACACACACACACACACACACTCGCACACACACAAATATTTACAATGAAGCTAAAAAAAAATTTTTTTTCACAGGATGTGATTGGCTGCGTGTGTGTCAATCCTGGACGCCTGACCAAGGGCCAGGTGGGAGGGACTTATGGCAGGCTGCTCATCCAGAGGAGCGCCCCATCGATAGATGGGAAGAGAGTCAGTCCCTGTGTGGCCGGCCAAGTGGTCAAGATCTAATCTGATTGAAGACTGACTGAAGATTGATTTCTCTCCCCATCGCTCTCATCTGACTGAAGATTGATTTCTCTCCCCATCGCTCTCATCTGACGGAAGATTGATTTCTCTCCCTATCTCTCTCATCATCTTCATATTACAAAATTATCTATTCTACAATGACTATTAATGTAGCTAGCTGCTTACTGTAATTTAATTTGATAATTTGCTCAGTCGTGTATGTGTTTGGTATTCTACTGAATCACTCCTTATTTTACAGTGGAGTTTTCCAAAGACATGATATTGGGCACTTCAATGATTATCAGTCATCCATTCTGATTCTCACACTATTCTTGTCAATAAATAATTATTTCTCAATCTGCTTATTGTTGTATTTATTTTCAGTTGCCAATGTTCAAACAATGATTTTTCCACTGCAATGTGTTAAAGTTTACATGAGAATGCTCAAAAGGGGACCTTCTATTTTGATAAGGTGTAAACGTAGCTTGAACTACACGCGCAGGCGCAGTGGATATTTTGACAACTGCACTGAGCAAACATGGCGGCGGCCGTAGATAATGTTGTGAAAGTGTAAGTTGTACTTTATTTTTTAAACGAGTAGGTGCATTTTACACTTTAAGATATTTATGTCCCGACGTAGGAGTTTACAATGTATTGGAAACTATGTAGAACATGACTTTCCCCAATCTTTACAGCAAAGCGTTGGCTACACGTAGCTAGCCAACTAGCTATAGCTATTGTTTCTCTTGCTAACCAGCTAGCAAGTTTAGCTAGCTTATGTTAGACAGCGTTTCAATTGAACACGATTGTCATTGTAAGTTAGAGTAATCTGTTTGATTACAAGACGGAAGTTCATAAACGGTCTACGAAGATTATGGTGTAAATATAAATTGCACCTAACGTTAACTAATAGCTACGTAGCTGGCTTTATAGATAGGCCCATCTTTCACTGAGACCAGCGTAGCTAGCTTGTCAACCATTGAAGCGCAGCCTGTCTGCGGTTCTTCATTGTCTACCTGCCGTCTCTGTATTGTTCGCTATAGTAGCCAAGTGTTATCCTGTAATATTACAGTGAACGGGTGGGTCCTGTACAACTATACAGGATTATTCGTTTTGAAATGGTTAGAATAACGACTATGATCATTTCTAGTCTAGCATGAGTGTGTTTTCTTGTTTCAGGCTCGGGGAGCAGTACTACAAGGATGCTATGGAACAGTGCCACAGCTACAATGCTCGTCTGTGTGCGGAAAGGAGCATCCTTATGCCTTTCATCGACTCTCAGACGGGTGTTGCTCAAAGCAACTGCTACATCTGGATGGAGAAGAGACACCGGAGTGCAGGTCTGTAGCAAAGACGTGTGCACACACATTCACTCCCTCAAAAGCACACCTTAATGATAAACATTTATTAATCTATATATGTTTTGTTCAGGCATGGCTCCTGGGCAGCTGTATAGCTATCCGTCTCGACGCTGGAGGAAGAGACGGCGGTCCCACCCTCCTGAGGACCCCCGTTTGGCCTTCCCACCTATCAAATCAGGTACATTTCCTCATCCTATGGGTTTTTATCTGTTCTTTATATGTCAGATGGCGTAGTCCTGCTTGTTAGTCTTCTGCCTCCTCAGTTTTGATAAGCCTCTCGGTCTCTCTCTCTCTGTGTAGCGGAGCTGGAGCTAGGTCTGAAACGGGATGTTGTGGGAACGGTGGACGGCAGCAGCCTGGAGGCCCTGCTGAAGGGGGAGCCCCTGGAGAGGAGGGGCCCGCCAGACCCCCGTGCCCCGGAGGACAACCCAGCCACACCTGAACCCGTGGCCGCCACAGTCTCCAGCCACACATCCTCTGGACGCATCCGTAAGGTTAGATGGGACCTCTGACCTCCCTAAATCAATAATCCAAAGTTTTTTTTTTTTAAGTACATTTTACAAACGAGTCTCCAGATTCCTAATACCCTTTACAAAAAGGTTTGCGTTGCTCCCAATGCTCTGTCAGTGCACCTGTCTTATCTTGAACTCTGCTTTCAGAGGGTGCTGGACCACGATGACTACCTGGATGATCTGGATGATGAGGACTTTGAGGATGAGACCCCCAAGAGACGAGGGAAGGGCAAGTCCAAGGGTCGTGGAGTGGGAAATGGAAAGAAGAAACTGGAGGCAGCTGCTGCAGCCTTGGAGGAGCAGGACAAACCATACGCCTGTGACAGTGAGTATACATTTATTTGATGTAAATTCCGTTGTGTGTGTGTGTGATGACTTACTCCATAATGCTGTGTGTGTTTGCAGTCTGTGGGAAGCGCTATAAGAACCGTCCGGGCCTGAGCTACCACTACACACACTCCCATTTGGCGGAGGAAGAGGGGGAGGACAGAGAGGAGATAGAGTCCCCTCCCCCGCGGCGCCAGCCTGAGGAGCACAAGAGTGAGTCATTGTCTGGAATGATAGCAGCTAGAATCATGAGTCACAGTCTACTATAGAGCTGGTCACATTTCTATTATAGATCTAGAATCACTCCTGCTTATCTCATGATACCAGACCTGAGTCAAATGCATGTCTTAACAGTTTACTACTTCATTTACAACAATGGAATCAATAGAATAGTCCCAAAAGTGCATACCCAAAGCTAAATGAAGCACACCTCAAGAGCGAGTCAAACTATTACAAAGTTACTCTCGCTACTGTAGTTTCAGTGGGATGTTGGTCTTGTAGGGCAGGTTGAGTGTATTGTCTTTAACTCTCAATGTTCTCCGTTTCCTCTCTTATCCCAGCTCCTAAGAAAGGCCCTAACGGTCTGGCCCTGCCCAACGACTACTGCGACTTCTGTCTGGGAGACTCCGCCCACAACCAGAAGACCGGCCAGTCAGAGGAGCTGGTGTCCTGCTCAGACTGCGGACGCTCGGGTAGGAACCTCCCACCAATGTCCCACATTTCCATTAAAGGGATAGTTCAGGCAAAATCTAAATTTGGGTGGAATTACCCTTACCTTAAGTTGTCTGAAGGCCCATGGTGACAGAATCAACAATAATGCATGATTTATTTCTGCCACAGCCAGAAGTTAGCATCGTCAAAATTCATGAATGTTAACAACCGAGCTGATGTTAGCAGTGCTGCACTGTAACTCCTTAGTCTGGCTCTGTTTCAGTGTTCTGTGGATGTATTTCAACCTTTATTTACCCAGGTTGGTAAGTAATTGATAACAGACCTGTGACTGTCACCCTTCAGGTCACCCATCCTGCCTGCAGTTTACAGATGTGATGATGGCAGCTGTGAAGACGTACCGCTGGCAGTGTATCGAGTGCAAGTGCTGCAACGTCTGTGGTACCTCAGAGAACGACGTGAGTGCTGCTCCACCTCTGCCTTTTCATACTTCTCCTTTTCGTTGTCTCCTCACACTCTGTTTCTGTCTGTCAGGACCAGCTGCTGTTCTGTGATGACTGTGATCGAGGATACCATATGTACTGCCTCAAGCCTCCTATGACTGAGCCCCCAGAAGGTATGACAGTTTAACCACAACTCCTCTTTGACTTCAATGAAGCCCACATTTACTATGATGATGTTGTACTTGTGAGTTTACCTGCATTAATCGCTCTCTCTGTTTCCAGGGAGTTGGAGTTGTCACCTTTGCCTGGCGCTGCTGAAGGACAAGGCATCCATATACAAGCAGCAGAGCCCCACCACAGAGGATGAATAGCGGTTAGTTATCAGTGTCTTTGGGGCCACCCCAGAGTAACCCACCCTGCTCTCAGCCAGGGGACCCCACCTTATCACCTCATTCAACGACCGTAGCCCGTAGGGTCTGGAGAGGAGGGAGTCCACTCACGACCACCACCCTGTTGGCAAGCCCCTTGCTGTCTTTCCTTCTATCACGGCTGTAATCTCACCTGGACTGTTACACACTCTGCAGAGACCACCGTAACCCTGGTAACCACTCTACAGAGTTCACATTAGAAAAAAAGGATTCTCACGCTAACTATTCCCCAGCTCAACTTCCCCCTTCTCCTTTATATGGTGTGGACTGCGAAGACGGGCAGTGTGCTTAATATGTTGCCAAATTATCTATTTTTACTTGTGTATGGATTTAAGAATTTCAAAATATGATCACATTGAGGGATATTAATAGTGGACTTTTGTAGTAAAGTTTTGTCTGTGTACTTCTTTTGGATGTTTCAACATTTATCTCAAAGGTTCTGCAACGACAAAACATTTTAAGGAACCTCTGGTGCCAAGGTCCATATGATGTCCCAAATGACACCCTATCCGCTTTACTGTGCACTTCCTTTGACCAGGGTCCAATAGGGTGCCTTTTGGGAGGTAACCATAGTCATTCTATCGTGACTGAATCACATCTTACTGCCGGGTCTGATTTTCAACCTAACATTATTCAACATTTGTCAGCTATCATCTTTATGGTTTATGTAGCTGTTCATATCTGTGCCACAATGAGCGAGGCACATTGCATGCAGACTTGCACCTGTACTTGAGTACGACTGCACACACTCACACAATTCTTTACTTTTTTTTTTTTTTACATTTGATATAATCACTTGATATTCCATGGGGCAGGGGATTTTTTTTCTAGTTGAATTTTGTAAAGTACCGGTATATATTACTCAATTCCAGTACTGTATGACTTTTTCTATTTGTTTTTAGTGACATTGATTTCTTCTTTTGTGATGTTCTCCATAGTGTTTTATGGTAAATAATGTATTTTTTATTTACTTTTTTTGTATTGAAACTGCTTTTGCCCTATTAAAATGTCCATGTATCCGCTAAGTGTCTTAGGGAAGTGGACATTCCCAAGCTTCTGTTCATACTTCAGCTAAAGGTACCTCCATAACTTACAAGAAACTCAGGGAGGGGTACATTTAAAGGAGGGAGACTGCAAAAGGAATTATTGCACAGACTGTGGTATTTATTGCACTCACTCATTCTCTGAACAGAAACAATGCTCTGAAGTACTTACAGCAATGAAAACAGTGCAATCATCAGTCCAACAGTGAGTGAATAAAACATGCTAAACACAAATGCAACATGCAACAATTTCAAAGATTTCACATGAGGAAACTAGTCAATTTAAATACATTAGGCCGTGATCTATGGATTTCACATGAGGAAACTAGTCAATTTAAATACATTAGGCCGTGATCTATGGATTTCACATGAGGAAACTAGTCAATTTAAATACATTAGGCCGTGATCTATGGATTTCACATGAGGAAACTAGTCAATTTAAATACATTAGGCCGTGATCTATGGATTTCACATGAGGAAACTAGTCAATTTAAATACATTAGGCCGTGATCTATGGATTTCACATGAGGAAACTAGTCAATTTAAATACATTAGGCCGTGATCTATGGATTTCACATGAGGAAACTAGTCAATTTAAATACATTAGGCCGTGATCTATGGATTTCACATGAGGAAACTAGTCAATTTAAATACATTAGGCCGTGATCTATGGATTTCACATGACCGGAAATAGACATGTATCTGCTGGTCACAGATACCTTAAAACAAAAAACAAAAAAATGTGCCTCAATGGGATTTAGGATCTCATCACGGTATTTTTATGCATTCAAATTGTCCGTAGCTTGTGTCTGCCCATACCATAACCCCACTGCCACCACAGGGCACTGTTCACAACATTGACATCAGCAAAACACCATACACATGGTCTGCGGTTTTGAGGCCTGACTGATATACTGACAAATTCCCTAAAATGACGGAGACCGCTTGTAGTAGAGAAATGAACATCCAATTCTCTGGGCATTCAACATGCCAATTGCACTCCATCAAAACTAGAGACATCTGTACACTTTAGTGGCCTTCTGTTTAATCAGCTTCTTGATGTACCACACTTGTCAGGTGGATAAATTATCTTGGCAAAGGATAAAATGCTCACTAACAGGGATAAACAAAATTTGAGAGAAATAAGCTTTTTGTGCATATGGAACATTTCTGGGCTCTTTTATTTCAGCTCGTGAAACATGGAACCAAAACTTTACATGTGTTTATATTTTTGTTCAGTCTACATACATGAGTCATCCTACAAGCATACAATTATATATGATTAGCAGAGTATGGTTACTGCTGTGGCACTCCTACAAGCAATACAATATTGGGTCTTAAATGGTCCAATGCATTGTTTTTATCTCAATATCAAATCATTTCTGGGTAACAATTAAGTTCCTTACAATGATTTTCATTTAAAACAATGGTCAAAAATAGGTTTGGAACTCTTAGTAATAGGTCTTAAGTAATTTAGCAGGCAGGCCAAAACTCCATCCCCACTGTCTTTTCAAACACCTCTTACACTGAAAGGGCATTATCATACTGTTGAAATGTATCATTCCAAACGCAGTGTGAAAATATATATAAAAACAGGAAAATCAAGTTTGACTGCACTGGGCCTTTTAACACTTTCACTCTAAAGAATATGATTCATCATTGTCATCAAGTAACTGTAAACTGTAGATAGAAATTCAATACATTATAAATTCATTGTGTGAAGTGGATGTTCTCGACTGGTCATCTTCAGATATCACACATTTCTCTAGTTGCTCTGTATAAAACTATGTAAAAGATCCAGTTTGAAACATTATTCAAAGATAAAATGTGAGGTTTCCCATCAATAACAATATTCATAAATGTCTCAAATGCAAATGAACCGTAACTAAATACCCGTACACATACAACTGATAAATAATGTCAACAAGTGAAAACATCACATCAAATAGCATCCTAATAATCATACTAAAATGTTTGGGAACCTGGCCTACAGTCGCTGGAAGCCGACCGAGCAGAGTAGGAAGATGACATAGAGCATCATGAGACAGAGACCCAGTCTGCGGTCCAACCACCAATGGTTCAGATGAACACTCAGGACCTGCAGAGAGAGTGATAGAGAGAAATGGAGAAAGAAGTGAGAGGTGGACAGAGAAGATTAGAGCAGCAGAAAAGTACTATATACAGTCAGATATGGTTATGCAAATAACTTTAAAAGATATTACAGTGATACTCACAGTGAGGAACACTGAACCCAACAGCAGAACAACTGAATAGACCAGGCCTTTACTGTTGATATACACCTGACAACCATAAAAACACAACCTCTTTATGTAGATGCACATCTGGCAACCTCAAAGACACAATACCTAGCTTTTTGGTTGATGAACATTTGTCAACCAGAGCCACACAGAAACGAATCAACACACAAAAAAAATCTGTCCCTACCACTGATCCGTAGTCGACCACCAGAGTGCGCAGGAACCAAGGGAACCCAAGTCCCAGAAGCACATCGAAGATATTACTGCCAATGGAGTTAGAGACAGCCATATCCCCCATACCTACAATACACACACACACCAGTCAAAACAAGGCCTACTGTTAGAGACAGCCATATTCCCCCATACCTACAATACACACACCAGTCAAAACAAGGCCTACTGTTAGAGACAGCCATATCCCCCATACCTACAATACACACACCAGTCAAAACAAGGCCTACTGTTAGAGACAGCCATATCCCCCATACCTACAATACACACACCAGTCAAAACAAGGCCTACTGTTAGACAGGCATGTCCTTCATACCGTACAAAACAAACAAAAAAGGTTAACGTCACAACACACACAGATTGATTAGAATTTGACTACCTTGTCGTGCGACGATCAGGCTGGCCATACAGTCCGGTACGCTGGTGCCAGCTGCCAGGAAGGTGATGCCCATCACCACCTCAGGGATACCCAGCGTGTAACTGATAATGGTCACCTGGGAGCATAGAGGGCATTTGGTGACAGGGTTATTATAAAGCTGTTACATTCTTATCAACATGATCAAATCCCATTTGTATGTGTAGGAACATGTGTTTGTTTTTATGTGTGAGCTTGTGTATGTGTGATCTGTAGTCATACCATCCAGACCATGAGGTAGGAGAAGACTGCAATCCAGAGTGTGGAGGCCAGGAAGGTCAGGAGGTACCAGCGGCTCCAGCGAGGCAGGACACAGTTGGGTACAGTGCAGCAGAGCAGCAGGCACAGAGGCCATGACACCAGCCAGCGCACACGCTCACAGTGCCCTCCTGAGGATGGAGGGAGCAGCACCTTGGTTTTTCAATCATCAATCACAAAGTGCAAGAGTAGTCACAAAGAGCTTTACAGTAACCTGACCTCAATCTACGAAGAGCTTTACAGTAACCTGACCTCAATCTACGAAGAGCTTTACAGTAACCTGACCTCAATCTACGAAGAGCTTTACAGTAACCTGACCTCAATCTACAAAGAGCTTTACAGTAACCTGACCTCAATCTACAAAGAGCAAGAAGCAGCAGCAAGAAACCTTGAGAGGAACCAGGCTCAATATCATCAGAATTTAGCAACAGGTTCCTTGTTTGTAAATGTGTTTGTAAGGTTACGCTCACCTGGCACTATGAAGGGACTGAAGGAGACCTCCTCTTCTTCCTCTAGCTCCTCCTCTTCGGGCTGTAACCCCTCTGTGTTCCCCTCCGTCCCCCCATCCCTGTCTCCGTCCCCCTCCAGTGGCTGCCTTTCACTGTCTCCCGCTCCACCGTTCTCTATTGCCCATAATGCCCCCCCATCTCCCCTCTCCTCCCCTGCCCCACTGTTCCCTGTTCCCCATGTGGCCCCATCTCCCCCCTCCTCCCCACCGTTCTCCTCCTGGCCCCGAGCCCGGCTCAACCTCTGTCTCTGTGAGTGAGAAGGTAAGAGACAAACTTTATACGTTTTACAGTTTTTATTTGTTAGAGTCTGTCACAACTCCAGCAGCACAATGTTGGCTTTTAGCATTCAGCCAGAACAGAATAAAAGGGATGAAACAAGCATAGTGGGTCTGTGTTTGTGCTTTGTAATCGTGCATCCAGCAAAAGCAAAGTCATGGGAGAGTTAGGAAATAAGCAATGCATGTGTGTAGGGCTGTAGCGGTGATGGTCAAGCAAATAACGGTCAGTCTCACGGTAATTTACAGTTAATTAACATAAATACATTTAGCATCTCCTGGCTTCCACACATAGCCTACAAGCCACTGATGCAGACCATTGGAACATCTACATTTTAAAAGTCTAATAAATCTATGTAAAATAGCCTACACCATAACAATAAATCCATGATTTATTTTAGACAGGTCTAAAGAAACATGATATGAAGAAAATGTAGTCTGTTTCAGAAGAACAGAATAACATACTCTGAGTTGTCCTTATGTTAGGTCCTGATGTGGCTATGGCATATGGCTGTGGGCTACACTAGTTCAGTTAGCAGACAAGATTTGCCTGGAATTCTGTGTCATTATTTTATAGTATGAAGAATACAATAGAACAAAGCTGAATAAAATAGAAAGGATATTTTATCCAGATGATTTGAGGGAGTGTACACATGCAGCTATTATGTGTTGAGCGGTTAACAAAGAAATAGGTCCTCCGATATGCTTCATTTAGTCTCTCATTCACAATGAATGTTCCATTAGCGGAAAACACCATTATCAAAAGTGACCACAAATGTGATTATGCATGTAATGCTTTTCTTATGAAGGTGCATTTTTATGGTGAAAATGATCTTCCCCAAACTTGAAACTCAGGCCATGCGTACAGTATGTGTTCCAGTTTGGCTTTACACCCTTTGTAAAGTGGATTAATGTGCTTCATTTTAAATACGTTTTTGGCCACTTTAGTAGTGATACAAATCTTATCAAAACATATAGGCCTATGGGCTAGGCTACATGAGGTGTGTGACTATGACTCAAAAAAGGCATTTTTTCTTGCCTTAAGATGGGCATCACAAGTGATAATATATAATTGACAAGTAATAAGCTAATATTGTCACCCATCAGACTATCATTGATTTTATTTTTGTCTTTTTTGTAAAATTAATTTTGATTTAGAATGGACCATTATCATGCACCTGTCTCGTAACAGGGGCAGGGGAAAAATACATGTAATCTCTGCACTTAAATAGCAAATAGAGGACACTTTTCCTGTGATTCATTTTCATACCAGCAGGTAGGCAATACTTCTGTTGTAAAGAGAACCAATGTGCTTAATATTAGCTAAATATTAGGAAAGTTGAGAAATAAATATAGTAGACCTAGCCTATAGAAAGCAGATGGGAGCCTCATCTTTTTAATAGAGGCCATCACTCTGTTTTCTCACCTATAAAAATGATGCGCAACATGAGCTCATGAAGTGTTTAATTATATTTTTGATTACATTTGCATTGATGTCATAGTGATTAGAGGGACAAGAGAGTGCTGAGTACCAGGCAGTTAGCAAGTTTGGTAGGCTACTAATGACCAGCAGAGCTTGGAAAAGCCTAATTACCGTGACTAAACGGTCATGTGGAATTTGACTGCCTTCATTACTCGTGACCGCTGGTGTGGCGGTAATACGGACACCGCAACAGCCCTACATGTGTGTGTTTTTTGCACTTCTATAATAACTTCTATAATAACCATGCATCTTTCCATGCTAAAGTGTGGAGACATACTGCTGTGTGTGTGGTGTGTGCTCGTGTGTCCTGTGTACCTCATTGATGACCATGCGTCCTGCCATGCGGAGGCGTGTGTAGGGGGGGAAATGTGGGGTGATCAGGAGATGGAGGCTTGCCTCAGAGAAGCTCAGCTGGTGAGGGTGCAGACTCATCAACTCATCCACCATCACTACTGCAGTCTCCTGCCCTGCACACGAATCTGAGAGAGAGATGTTGGAGGAGGAGGAGGTGGAGAAGAGGGAGGAGGAGTAGATTGGGAGGAGGAGAGAGAGAGACGAGGAGAGAGGAGGAGAAAGGAGAGAGGGAGGAGGTGAGCAAAAGTAGGTTTTCAACTGAAAGAGCTACTTTATGTCTGTCTATTTTAGAATCATGATCCAATGGGATATGTTCCATTTGATTGAAAACAATTTGAAGCAATCAGTGCTAGAGACACAAACCGACCTCTCTTCAGCAGCACCATGTCTGTGTCACAGTCGACTCCCCCATGCCCCACTGCGGTGGTCCGTCTCAAGGTACTGAAGCAGGGCTGGCCCCCTCGACCACAGTGCCTCTCCACCCAGCCTGACAGGGGTCTGTTGAACCTACACAAAACACACACACAGTATAGCAACCAACATCTGTCCTGGATAGATACCTTGCTTGTGCTTATCTGAAGTAAAATGTTGTGGGGTAAGAAGGGGAACTGAACAAATAGTAAACTATAAGAGGCACAGACAAAGTCAGTAACCTACCCCATGATGATAATGTAGTCAGTAACCTACCCCATGATGATAATGTATTCAGTAACCTACCCCATGATGATAATGTATTCAGTAACCTACCCCATGATGATAATGTAGCCAGTAACCTACCCCATTATGATAATGTAGTCAGTAACCTACCCCACGGTGATAATGTAGCCAGTAACCTACCCCATGATGATAATGTAGCCAGTAACCTACCCCATGATGATAATGTAGCCAGTAACCTACCCCATTATGATAATGTAGCCAGTAACCTACCCCATGATGATAATGTAGTCAGTAACCTACCCCATGATGATAATGTAGTCAGTAACCTACCCCACGATGAAAATGTAGTCAGTTACTCACTTCATGATAATAATGTAGCCAGTTACTCACTCCACGATGATAATGTAGCCAGTTACTTCATGGTGATAATATAGTCAGTAACCTACCCTATGATGATAATGTAGTCAGTTACTCACTTCATGATGATAATGTAGACTAGATACATGGAAATCAGTATGATGGTCTCCCACCTACAACAGAGAAAAACTGTTTAAAAGCACAATCTGTATGTATCACTGAGTTATAAATATGTAGAGAACCCAGTCTTGTTAATGGTCCAATGTCCTTACCAAATCACTTTGTCATCATAGATCACCACAATCAGCATCAATATAGACAGGATGTAGTAGAGAGAATCCCGAAGCAGCGGCCACCAGCTCAGCGAGATCGGCTGAGAGAGAACACAACATACTGCTGAACAACACTGCCTGTCTAAATCTAAATCCTACCATATTGCTTTCACCTGTCTCAAAAAAGTTGAGTAACCTGTCCGGCAAAGATCCCACAAATGCCGATGATGACGAGGATGTTGAAGACAGCCGATCCCACAATGGTGCCTACCCCCAGGTCACCTTTCGTGATGAAGACACCTGGGAGAACAAGAGGTCAACAGCAGTGCATATTGATCCAATCAGTCCAATCGGTATGCATTTGCAGGCCCCTTCTGGTGACCTGGGCTATGTTCAGAACAAAAAACGTTGTGGAACTTTGCAGATAGATATCCCATGACTAGAGCTGACGTGATTCCTTATTCTATATACCAGAGAAGTATGTTTGTTCTACATCATAGATTTCTATCTGAACGTTGGCCAACGTTTTGTCCTGCTGAACGCGGCCCAGGATCAAGGATGTAGAATACTGACCAATTAAGGAGGTGAAGAGCTCAGGGGCGGAGCTCCCAGCCGCCATGAATGTTGCCCCGGCAACATCCTCACTGAGTTGAAGATTCTAGAAAAGAGGTTAATGGATAAGAGCCTTTGTAATTAAAACAAACGTCAAACAGTGAAGAGGATATCAAAAAGTAATGAGGGAAACAAACTGCAGGTTGGCATTTATTGAGATGACATATACTAGACACAGCAATGCAGAGTGGTCACGAGCTGGCACAGCCACAAAGTCATTAAACCTAACCCAACACTTGACCCTAACCTTAAACACACTGCTAACCCTAATGCCTAACCTTAAAATAAGACCAAAAAGCAAATATTTTTACAATATAGCCAATTTTGACTTTGCAGCTGGCCCATCTAGCAGAAATGGTTCAGTTCTGCCTCTAGGGCAAGACTCATGACAATAAATGTCAACCTGCAAAGAAACCAACAGAAGTGGGAAAGTGTTTTTATTGTCACCTCTGATATCTTCTCCAGTGATGGAACAAAATAGACATCACAGACTATAGCCAGGGCATAGAACATGTAGATCGCCTAGAAAACACAGGAGAAGAAACAGCCTGTCTGTGGACTGAGTTGGATGACATAGTGATTGTTGGGGTACTGTTACAGTAGAATGGTGTACAATGACAGCATTGTTAAACAACGCAGTAAGCTACATAGAGATCCTATTAAATGACTATATATGCATTCTAATTCCCAATAACATGGTAGGCCACTCACACAGACTGCATGGAGGAGAACTGCTCCTTTTCTCCTCTGCTCTGGAGAGAAAATATCTGCTGGAAACTCATGGATTGCTGAAAGAGAGGAGAGAGAGATTGAGTGTGTTTTCTGAAGAAGGGTTCCAATTCAAGGGAATAAGACAGTTTGTTGCACTCCAAAACTCTAGCAGTTCTTGAGATTTGAGATCATGTGACCATGTGAGTGTTCCATATCATCCCCTAGCAACAGCCACACAGTTCCTGGTTTAAGTGGACTCTTTAGGATATACAGTGCATTCGGTAAGTTCAGACCCCTTGACTTTTTCCACATTTTGTGACGTTACAGCCTTATTCTAAAATTGATTAAATTATTTTTTGTCCTCATCAATCTACACACAATACCCCATAATGACAAAGCGAAAACAGGTTTTTAGAAATGTTTGCAAATGTATTAAAAATGTCAAACAGAAATACCTTATTTACATAAGTATTCAGACCCCTTGCTATGAGAATCGAAATTGAGCTCAGGTGCATCCTGTTTCCATAGATCATCCTTGAGATGTTTCTACAACTTGGAGTCCACCTATGGTAAATTCAATTGATTGGACATGATTTGGAAAGGCACACACCTGTCTATGTAAGGTCCCAGAGTTGAAAGTGCATGTCAGAGCAAAAACCAAGCCATGAGGTCAAAGGAATAGTCCGTAGAGCTCCGAGACAGGATTGTGTCGAGACACAGATCTGGGGAAGGGTACCAAAACAGCATTGAAGGTCTCCAAGAACACAGTGGCCTCCTTCATTCTTAAATGGAAGAAGTTTGTAACCACCAAGACTCTTCCTAGAGCTGGCCGCCCGGCCAAACTGAGCAAATGGGGGAGAAGATGACCAAGAACCTGATGGTCACTCTGACAGAGCTCCAGAGTTCCTCTTTGTAGAAGGGGGAACCTTCCATAAGGACCACCATCTCTGCAGCCCTCCACCAATCAGGCCTTTATGGTAGAGTGGCGAGAAGGAAGCCACTCTTCAGTAAAAGGCACATGACAGCCTGCTCGGAGTTTGCCCCTGAGCTCTTCACCTCCTTAATTGGTGAGTATTCTACAACCTTGATCCTGGGCAGCGTTCAGCAGGACAAAACGTTGGCCAATGCTCAGATAGATTTCCATGATGTAGAACTAAAATACTTCTCTGGTATATAGAATAAGGAATCACGTCAGTAGCCATATCTAGGAAAAACAAAGTTCCAAAGGCTGGGCCCAATATAGTGTATAAGAATTTATACAAAGATTCTCTGGTCTGATTGAACTCTTTGGCCTGAATGCCAAGTTTCACGTCTGGAGGAAACCTGGCACCATCCCTACGGTGAATCATGGTGGTGGCAGTATCATGCTGTGGGGATGCTTTTCAGCGGCAGGGACTGGGAGACTAGTCAGGATTGAGGGAAAGATGAACGGGGCAAAGTACAGAGACCCTTGATGAAAACCTGCTACAGAGTGCTCAGGTCCTCAGACTGGGGGGGGGAAGGTTCACCTTCCAACAGGACAACGAGCCTAAGCACACAGCCAATACAACGCAAGAGTGGCTTCGGGACAAGTCTGTCAATGTCCTTGAGTGGCCCAGCCAGAGCTCGGACTTGAGTTCAATCAAACATCTCTAGAGAGACATGAAAATAGCTGTGCAGTGACGCTCCCCATCCAACCTGACAGAGCTTGAGAGGGTCTGCAGAGAAGAATGGGAGAAACTCTCCAAATACAGATGTGCCAAGCTTGTAGCATCATACCCAACAAGCCTCGAGGCTGTAATTGCTGCCAAATGTGCTTCAGCAAATGACTGAGTAAAGGGTCTGAATACTTATGTAAATATGATATTTCAGGGGGGGTGACAGTATGGGGGTATTGTGTGTAGATTGAGGGGGTAAAAAACATTTAATACAGGCTGTAACATAACAAAATGTGGAAAAAGTCAAGGGGTCTGAATACTTTCCCAAATGCACTGTATGCAACCTACCTCAGACCCCTTGGCCTGGACCCTAAACTCATTCACATTGGCCTACGCACATGCTACACACACACTAACTTAAGCACGCACACACACACACCAGACGTGACAAGAAAAGTGGGCGATACTAACAGGGCAGCATTTAAAAAAGCTCAGAATACACTCTGCTAACAGTTCTAGAATTTAGCATTTAGTTGCCTAGCAACACGGACCTCAAAGGCGTATTAATGAGGGTTTAGGCATCAGTCTGAACCCCAGTAAACCCCAGCCAGACTCAGTAAGTATAATTTACGTCATTTGTGATTATGAAATATCAAACTGTCGGGGAGCCAAAACAAACCCAGGCAAAACATAATTCTCAAGCGGCCACTGGGCAAGCCATCCTTTGATCTATCAGTATCAGACAGCTGGTGTTCTCGTTTGCTTGTAGCCTACAAGCATGTAGGTTACTCTCCTGCACAAAAAAATAAAAATCTACAAGTTGAGTCAGCTATGAACGTTACAGCAGTAAAATTACATTTTAATTTACATAGACAAGTTCAACAATATAGGCCGCCTAATGCGGAGCAACCGTAGCAGTGTTATCTGGGCTCCCGAGTAACGCAGCGGTCTAAGGCACTGCATCACTACAGACCCTGGTTTGAATTCAGGCTGTATCACATCCGGCCGAGTCCCATAAAGCCCAGCGTCGTCCGGGTTTGGCCGTCATTATAAATAAAAAATGTGTTCTGAACTGACTTGCCAAGTTAAATAAAAAAATATGCTTGACCCATAGCAACTATAGGGTTGAATAAATGTGCCATCAAAGGGTTGCATAGGATGCCACCTTTTCAACAAGTCAGTTGATCAAATTTCTGCCCAGCTAGTGCTGCCACGGTCAACTGTAAATGCTGTTATTGTGAAGAGAAAACATCTAGGAGCTTTCTAACCTTTATTTACCTAGGCAAGTCAATTAAGAACAAATTCTTATTTACAATGACAGCCTATGGGACTCCCAATCTCAGCCAGAATTGATACAGCCTGGATTCAAACCAGGTACTGTAGTGACACCACTTGCACTGAGATGCAGTGCCTTAGACCACTGTGCCACTCGGGAGCTACAATAGCTCAGCCGAGAAGTGGTTGAATGCCGAGTGCTGAAGCACGTAGCGTGTAAAAATAGTCTGTCCTCGGTTGTAACACTCACTACTGCATTCCAAACTTCCTCTGGAAGCAAAATCACAAAGCGAGGTCCACAAAGCGAGGTCCATGCAGAAATGGTTTGTAGAGATCGGTGTGAAAGAACTTGACTGGCATGCACAGAGCCCTGACCTCAACCCCATCGAACATTTTTGGAATGAATTGGAACGCCGACTGTGTGCCAGGCCTAATTGCCCAATATCAGTGCCCGACCTCACTAATGCTCTTGTGGTTAAATGGAAGCAAGTCCACGCAGCAATGTTCCAACATCTAGTGGAAAGCCTTCCCAGAAGAGTGGAGGCTGTTATAACTACAAAGGTGTCCCCCCTTTGTATTAATACCTGTGATTTTGGAAAGAGATGTTCGACAAGCAGGTGTCCACATACTTTTGGTCATGTAGTGTAGCTAGATATTTAGTGTTGATGTGTTGCTGTAGTCGTGGCGGGATCAGAGAGACATATAGAACATGTGCGATAGAAATTATCACTAGGCCTATGCCTCATAATTTCCTAGAGAAATCTGACCTGCAATTTGTTAATAAAACTGCTGGTTATAATTCGTAAAACCTTAATTTGTGTCACTTTGAAGTGATCCAAATGGCAAATTCATCTTTTATCAATACATTTCAAGATATATTAAACCTGAAGAAAAAAAAACATTTTATTTGCGACTTACTGAGTCTGGCTTTACCGCCAGAGAGATTGACAGATAGGCTAGAAACACTGGATGAGTGAGTGGGAAGCAGAGGAGTCATGCACAGGTAGAAAGACAAGACACTAATGATCCAAGAGTATAGGAACAAACAAAAACACTTGTGCACCAGCTCTGGGCGTTGTAGGAGTGTAGGAGGTGTGGTTCTCCTCTTCTCTCTCCTGCATTAGTTCTCTCTTAGACCACGGGAAGTCACCAACAACATCACTGGGGCTTGGAGAGTCTGTTAGGATAGAGCAGCATCAATTATTTCCTAAAAGATATTAGCCTATTTTAATATTATGTGTTTATAAAAAGCGATCACATTGTTTTTAGGGGAGGCCGGGGTAGGCCGTCATTGTAAATAAGCATTTGTTCTTAATTAACTGTCTTGCCTAGTTAAATAAAACATTTTAAAATAATAAGACTTTAATAATGAAACAGGTGTGATGATTGAATAAACCACTGATATTTTATGTATGAATGAAATAAATAACGCGACTCAGGGGGAAACGCACCTGTTACGTCTAGGAGCTGCATGAGCCAGGTGGCGGTGATCATCCCGACTCCACAGACACCGAGTCGCCAGAAAAGCCGCATGCGCTTAGGTCTCACCGCTGCCTTCATCTCGCCGCTGTTCCCTCAGCTCAGAACATGTCGGTCACCATCGCAGCGTCGGTTCTCCGCTTTATATCAGATGATCAGGTGGAATCTTTTTCATGCACTCTCAGGGAAAGCTAGTTCTTCACGTGCAGCCATGGATTTGTATTGTCAGCATCCCTGCACCCATTCTTTACCACTCTCTGTCTTCAGAAGCGCAGCATCTTCCGCGGGCATCTGTCCGTTCCTCCACGGAACCGAGGAAACAGGCGATGAGCTTTTTGATAAATAATTAGTCTCGCTCACAATAGCTTATGGTTTTAAGCGTCACATCGTCGCAAGTCTGTACTATTTCCAGAATTTCACACTCCTCCCATCATGTCTCCTTCGCTCCCAGTCTGTTCCAGTATCTTCATGACTCCGTCACGAGGGGTGTTTACCGTGAGCTCTTGGTGCCACCATCAGTGAGCACGACAATTGGGTGGGGCGCACCAACGAGCGAGCTCCAGTCTCAGGGACTAAATATGTATTTATCAACATGAGGCATGTTATGTTACGCCATTATGCCATTAATAATATAATATAAGACACACAACACAGACACAATTCCAATAAATAAATAATTATTTTATGTTTATGAAAATGCATCCACAAATACGAGCACATTTTCGGTTCTAGGTGAAAGTTGAGAATATATAATTAATAGATGTCTGTTTGGGCCAAATCAAGGCTGGTCCAGACCAAATCTGAACCAAACAGGCATCTATGATTGGTTTAGATTTGGTCCTGACCAAAAACAAACGTTCGTGGACGTAGAAATCAAAGCTGGTCCAGACTGCACCAAAAAAAGACCTCCAGTCTGGACATCACCAAAAAAATATGTCCAAAAGGCATCAGTGTCGTTCTGTGCTTATTGTGGTATAGCCTACAGTGTAGCTGGAAATGTCATTTTAGGAATGCCCATCTACGTGGTAGGCCTACCGTTTGTAAAATACAAAAAAAAGACGGCTGTCCTAACGGGACTGAAAAGAGGTCCAAAATACATTAGCGTCTGTCCGTGCTTAATGGGGTGCAGCCTACCATGTCAGCCTGCAATGGCATTTTAGGATGGCCCATCCATTTGTAAAACAGGCAGTTGTATTGGCTTTATTCATCCTGATTCCTGTGACTAATCAATTTGGCAATTTAAGCTCTGAATATCAGCTACCCAGTCGCGACCCGTCATTCAGGGCAGGTGGGGCAAAAAATAAGGCTTGCCTGTTTTGCATGTTATTTTGTCATTAATACATGTCACATATCAGTTTGCAAACAGTGTAACAATTATATATATTTTGAGTTAATAACATGGTCTCTTTTTTTGGTTTCTTGAGTAAAGCAGCTCCAAAATTCAGGTGTTTCAGCCTAGCTCAGTGCTTTCTGTGGTGGTGAGGCAAGACAGCAGAAAATACGGAGTGTTGCGGCGTGATTGGCTCAGTGATCTGTCACTCATGGGGACACTACGTCACCAACAAGTCTAACACGGAACCCAAACCGGCTGCGCTCGTGCACCAACATGGATCAATTTATTTTGTCCCTCCACACCAAACGCGATCACGACACGCAGGTTAAAATATCAAAACAAACTCTGAACCAATTATATTAATTTGGGGACAGGTCGAAAAGCATTAAACATTTATGGCAATTTAGATAGTTAGCTTGCACTTGCTAGCTAATTTGTCCTATTTAGCTAGCTTGCTGTTGCTAGCTAATTTGTCCTGGGATATAAACATTGAGTTGTTATTTTACCTGAAATGCACAAGGTCCTCTACTCCGGCAAGTAATCCACACATAAAATGGTCAACTAAATAGTTTCAAGTAATCTCTCTTCCTTCCAGACTTTTTCTTCTCTTGACTTTATAATGCGATTGGCAACTTTCATAAATTAGGTGCATTACCACCATTGACCTCGTTCGTCTTTCAGTCACCCATGTGGGTATAACCAATGAGGAGATGGGAGAGGCAGGACTTGCAGCACGATCTGCGTCAGAAATAGAACTGATATCTATTTTACCCCTTGGCAACGCAGAAGTTCGCCGGCGCACGCGAGCAGTGTGGGTGCAATAATTGAATAACATAGATTTCTAAATGTATTTCGCAACACTCGCGCATGCAACGTGAGTGGTGTGGTCAGACTGTAAGAGTAGAGCTAAAAAATTCAAGCCCCTTGGGTGCTGCCTTAGAGTTACTTTAGAAGTGCCCATCCAAGAAGGCTCAAGGTCATTGGCCACAGATAAAAGGACATCAAATCACGTTATATCTACAGTTTTGATTAGACTGAATATGTGAAAATCAAACTTTCAAAATGTTAGCTAGCCGTCTGCATTCTGTTGCTGTACATTTCAAAAGTGCTGAACACATAGTTATATTGACTACGTCCGTCTTACTGTAGCTCGCTCATTGTCTTCATCGAAATTACGGAATGCCTCATATCCCTTATGCCGTAGTTTGTATCTCAATTGACAGTAGAAACCACATTTGTTTAAGCAAGTCAGCAATATCAGCTGTGTTTTTAAAAAAGTCAGTAAACGAGGCTGAATTAATTGTTTCGCTGCCAGACAAGACTCCGCTGATTGCCAGGTGTAGCGGCCATGCTTTACACCTGGCTACCCCTACCCCGATCAACAGTCCTGTACCCCCCACAGCAACTCGCCCAAGCCTTCCCCATTTCTCCTTCACCCAAATACAGATAGCTGATGTTCTGAAATAGCTGCAAATTCTGGACCCCTACAAATCAGCCGGGCTAGACAATCTGGACCCTCTCTTTCTAAAATTATCTGCCGAAATTGTTGCAACCCCTATCACTAGCCTGTTCAACCTCTCTTTCGTATCATCTGAGATTCCCAAAGATTGGAAAGCTGCCGCGGTCATCCCCCTCTTCAAAGGGGGAGACATTCTAGACCCAAACTGCTACAGACCTATATCTATCCTACCCTGCCTTTCTAAGGTCTTCGAAAGCCAAGTTAACAAAGCTGGTCATGGGTGCACCTCAGCCATGCTCAAGGTCCTAAACGATATCACAACCGCCATTGATAAGAGACATTACTGTGCAGCCGTAATCATCGACCTGGCCAAGGCTTTCGACTCTGTCAATCACCACATTCTTATTGGCAAACTCAACAACCTTGGTTTCTCAAATGATTGCCTTCTCCTGGTTCACCAACTACTTCTCTGATAGAGTTCAGTGTGTCAAATCGGAGGGCCTGTTGTCCGGACGTCTGGCAGTCTCTATGGGGGTGCCACAGGGTTCAATTCTTGGGCCGACTCTCTTCTCTGTAAACATCAATGATGTCGCTCTTGCTGCGGGTGATTCTCTGATCCACCTCTATGCAGACGACACTATTCTGTATACCTCTGACCCTTCTTTGGACACTGTGTTAACTAACCTCCAGACAAGCTTTAATGCCATACAACATACAACACTCCTTCTGTGGCCTCCAACTGCTCTTAAATGCAAGTAAAACTAAATGCATGCTCTTCAACCGATCGCTGCCCGCACCTGCCCGCCGGTCCAGCATCACTACTCTGGACAGTTCTGACTTAGAATATGTGGACAACTACAAGGTGTCTGGTTAGACTGTAAACTCTCCTTCCAGACTCACATTAAGCATCTCCAATCCAAAATTAAATCTAGAATCGGCTTCCTATTTCGCAACAAAGCATCCTTCACTCATGCTGCCAAACAAACCCTCGTAAAACTGACTTTTTCTACTGTATTATTGACTGTATGTTTGTTTATTCCATGTGTAACTCTATGATGTTGTATGTGTCGAACTACGTTGCTTTATCTTGGCCAGGTCACAGTTGTAAATGAGAACTAGTTCTCATCTAGCCTACCTGGTTAAATAAAGGTGAAATAAAAAATAAAATAATGGTGTAGCGGTGGTAAGGATTCATTCCATGGTGCTGAAAAGAAAGCTCTGCTGTTGGGACAGCTTTATGTAGGCCCTAACAGTTTGTGGGCACCGCTATTCGCCGTTATGGTGCAAGTAATGTATTGTTTAGTGTTGTGTTGTGTAGTGTCTTTGCTGGCATGCATCTAAAAGAATTGGGTGAGTTTTCCCCACCAAGATTTACATGCTAAAATCGCCACTGCATGTAGCCTATAACCTGTTTTTGACAAATGTAATCATCTAATATCGTAAGAGCTTCCATTGTCTGCTTATATGCCCCCTTTATTTATTCTACGGTTCTGACTTGGTGTACAGGAAAGACACTGTAAGAACGGCCCATGTTCTGAATTCTGTCGCTGTACATTTCAAAAGTGCTGAACAAATAGTTATGACTACGTCCTTCTTAGCTCGCCCATTGTCTTAATCGAAATTACGGATAGCCTCTTATCCACTTGTCATCCCCATAGTTTGTACATCTCAATTGTCAGTAGAAACAACATTTGCAAGTTGTATATACATGTAGTTATTACCATGCATGAGATCTCCACATTGTAGCCTGTCCATTTAATATATTCACTGATCAAGTAAGTACTCTACCTTTGCAAATAAAGGTGCAGTTCAGGTATGAATGTCTGACATTCTTTTTCAGTCATATCCAATACCAGGAGTATCAAATTCCAGTCTTTGAATGATGCTGTGTCTGCATGTACAGTGCCTTGCGAAAGTATTCGGCCCCCTTGAACTTTGCGACCTTTTGCCACATTTCAGGCTTCAAACATAAAGATATAAAACTGTATTTTTTTGTGAAGAATCAACAACAAGTGGGACACAATCATGAAGTGGAACGACATTTATTGGATATTTCAAACTTTTTTAACATATCAAAAACTGAAAAATTGGGCGTGCAAAATTATTCAGCCCCCTTAAGTTAATACTTTGTAGCGCCACCTTTTGCTGCGATTACAGCTGTAAGTCGCTTGGGGTATGTCTCTATCAGTTTTGCACATCGAGAGACTGACATTTTTTCCCATTCCTCCTTGCAAAACAGCTCGAGCTCAGTGAGGTTGGATGGAGAGCATTTGTGAACAGCAGTTTTCAGTTCTTTCCACAGATTCTCGATTGGATTCAGGTCTGGACTTTGACTTGGCCATTCTAACACCTGGATATGTTTATTTTTGAACCATTCCATTTTAGATTTTGCTTTATGTTTTGGATCATTGTCTTGTTGGAAGACAAATCTCCGTCCCAGTCTCAGGTCTTTTGCAGACTCCATCAGGTTTTCTTCCAGAATGGTCCTGTATTTGGCTCCATCCATCTTCCCATCAATTTTAACCATCTTCCCTGTCCCTGCTGAAGAAAAGCAGGCCCAAACCATGATGCTGCCACCACCATGTTTGACAGTGGGGATGGTGTGTTCAGGGTGTTGCTTTTACGCCAAACATAACGTTTTGCATTGTTGCCAAAAAGTTCAATTTTAGTTTCATCTGACCAGAGCACCTTCTTCCACATGTTTGGTGTGTCTCCCAGGTGGCTTGTGGCAAACTTTAACCGACACTTTTTATGGATATCTTTAAGAAATGGCTTTCTTGCCACTCTTCCATAAAGGCCAGATTTGTGCAATATACGACTGACTGATTGTTGTCCTATGGACAGAGTCTCCCACCTCAGCTGTAGATCTCTGCAGTTCATCCAGAGTGATCATGGGCCTCTTGGCTGCATCTCTGATCAGTCTTCTCCTTGTATGAGCTGAAAGTTTAGACGGACGGCCAGGTCTTGGTAGATTTGCAGTGGCTGATACTCCTTCCATTTCAATATTATCGCTTGCACAGTGCTCCTTGGGATGTTTAAAGCTTGGGAAATCTTTTTGTATCCAAATCCGGCTTTAAACTTCTTCACAACAGTATCTCGGGCCTGCCTGGTGTGTTCCTTGTTCTTCATGATGCTCTCTGCGCTTTTAACGGACCTCTGAGACTATCACAGTGCAGGTGCATTTATACGGAGACTTGATTACACACAGGTGGATTGTATTTATCATCATTAGTCATTTAGGTCAACATTGGATCATTCAGAGATCCTCACTGAACTTCTGGAGAGAGTTTGCTGCACTGAAAGTAAAGGGGCTGAATAATTTTGCACGCCCAATTTTTAAGTTTTTGATTTGTTAAAAAAGTTTGAAATATCCAATAAATGTCGTTCTACTTCATGATTGTGTCCCACTTGTTGTTGATTCTTCACAAAAAAAGACAGTTTTATATCTTTATGTTTGAAGCCTGAAATGTGGCAAAAGGTCGCAAAGTTCAAGGGGGCCGAATACTTTCGCAAGGCACTGTATGTATTACAATTATACACTTCAACAGTGTTTACCAATCCTGGTACATCAATGGGTACACATTGTAACTATGCAATAGACTAGAAACATGATTTAATTAGTTAAAGGCTTATGTTTAATTCACATATACAGAAATATAATTTTAAAAAACAGTACACTACACATGCATCATGTAAATACTCTAAAACCGGTTCATCTCAATATCTCATTTCCTTCATCTGCATTGATCTGTTAAACACAGGATAGGTATCATCAAATGAGTTTTAATTTCAACCAGTAGAGAAAGTGAAACGCTTTATTGAAAGAAGTTTATTATCCAAGTGTTATAAATACATAATACTTGCATTATAAATATTATAATTGTAATATTATATTTATAGATACAAGTATAATCTGCACTTAAATGCACATCTGGTGTGCATTATAAAAACAGAGGAAGAAAGAGGTGGCGAGAAAGGTATAAAAGGGAAAGAGGTAAGAACAGAGAAGCAGGTTAGACCGTATATGATTAATGAATCAAAGTGTTACCCTAATATTCTCTGTTCATCACAATTACATAATAGTGTCTCTAGCTTAGTCTCCTAACCAGCCTTAGGCCCCCAGTCGGCCCGAAGGTTATCTTAAGAGCGGGTGAGGTAGCGATGACGGGACTGGGGGTTGGCATCTCACATCAAAACATACCTGCAGACGAGAGACAGATGGAGAAAGAGAGAGCATGTTTAAGCCTTGTGTTTTTTCTTTATTCTAACACTGTCAGTCATCATAATCATCAGGAGGTGAAATGCATAACTGGCCTTGGATCATTAACTCTGGGACTACTACATCTCTATCTGTATTTCAATGTAAAGCATATCTATAATAATACTTCCTGTTGACCCGACCAAGTGACCTCTCACCTCTGATCATGTTGTGCCCTCTATGTAGCCTGTTCACATCTGATATAACCTAGAGGATTCAGGGAGAAGGGGAGATAGGGATAAAGTGAAGTACTTTATGCTGAAAAACATGCACAGACACACAAGGACAAATAATATAGCGTAGTTATAGAAATAATGAAGTGTCTTACTATTCTCCATGGTTGGCCCTCATGCCTATTTGAAGTTGGAAGGAGCCACAGTTATACACCTGAGCCTGCTTACTGCACAACACAATCCATCAATCAGATTGATACGTGAGTGTGTAGGTGTGGGTTATAGGGTGTCTAACTGTTAAAATAGCCTGTTTTGTTTTTGTATAGACATCACACCTTTACCTAAACAGCATCCTCAACTGAGAAGTAGAAATCAAATGGAGAGAAACTGGGAATTGAATAACTGCAGTTGACATAGCTAAGTAAATTGAAGAATACTCTTATTGCAATGTGGATGGCTCTTAAAATAGCCTTTGGTTGTGCATAGTGTAGTCTATGGTTTTGCCAGGAGACAGCACCCTCTTTGAAGAAGTAGGAGGTGAAGATCTCCCGCACACGGATTGCCTCTCTTGCTGCATTGTTGGACCCCATCCTTGAAACATCGTGCAGAGCAGCAGACTTCTCCTCTGGCACACAACGGCGAGCTGCAGATCCCCTCCTGGTCCTTGTGTCCATCCTCATGAAGTTGTGCAGGACACAGGTAGCCTTCACATGCCTGAATTCCCCCAGGAGGCAGTCCGAGATGGTCATGGTCACCCAACCCTGCAGTGCCCTACACGGTAACTGTAGGCAATCGTTTTGAAGCAATCTCCAGTTACAAGGTATCTGTAGGAATATGAACGATAATGTCATTAGTAATCATTATCACTTATAACATCATGATAACATTGGATAGATGCAGGTGCACACACATGTGCATGTGTAGCTTGTGACAATAGCAGGATAATATCAAGGATGGCATCACAAATGAATAAATAAATACCACTTGAAGCTTGATGATGAGTTGATCAGCTGTGTAGTGCTAAGGCAAAAATGTGCACCCCTTTGAGTTCCCAGGACCAGGACTGAGAACCACCATGCTTCATTGGGACCTCTTCATCTGCAGACAGGCATTAACAGCTCTCTGTATCAGAGAACGGAAAACCTCACAAGAAACAGATTTCATTACACTCAAATTAGACAGGCACTGAATATTATGTTACTATTATCTCCGTCCTCACTTCTGGGGACTGGAACTACACAAAAGTACCTGCCCTATCCAAAATAGTCTACTCCCTCACTTTGACAGTTGGGGCTGCTATCCTTTCACCCACCTCCATGGCTTTTAGCTAGCTACCTACAAATGCATTTGGAGTTTGTTTTTTACAGTGATAAATACATTGATAGCTAGATAATATGAAGTTAGCTAGCTAAGTGAATTAAACATCACCCTCTGCCTATGTAAAGTTGACTAGATAGCTAGCTAGCTACGTTAGCAGCTCATTTGAGTTAGCCTGCACTATAGCTAGTTAGCTAATAATACATGTTCTTTTACATTTTCAAAATGTATATACTTACTTGAATAGGTTCTCCCCAGCCATGTGGACGATTGGAAACCGGGCAGAAAAGTTTGTCACCAGTGGTTTAGAGCATATTACTATTTACCTGTGAATAAATTCATGAAATGGAGAATGGATCAAACTATTGACCCATATAATAACTAGACCTTCAGACAAACTTGCTGCGCTGAATTCTTGATGCACAATCGAACGTGCTGCCACATGCTGCCAGAAGAGAGCCACTGGACCGCCTAAGCAGCACATGGCAATTTACCGCATGCTAGTGTACACAAGCTGTCCTGCCTAATGAGCAGGCTGACCCTGGCGCCTGGCACCTACTACCTACCATACCCTGTTCAAAGGCACTTACATATTTTGTCTTGCCCATTCACCCTCTGAATGGCACATATACACAATCCATGTCTCGATTGTCTCAAGCATTAAAAATCCTCATTTAACCTGTCTCCTCCCCTTCATCTACACTGATTGAAGTTAACAAGTGAAATCAATAAGGGATCATAGCTTTCTCCTGGATTCACCTGGTCAGTCTATGTCATGGAAAGAGCAGGTGTTCTTAATGTTTGTACACTCAGTGTATATCTGGGGAAGGGTATAAAACCATTTCTAGAGTGTTGAATGTTTCCAAGAGCACAGTGGTCTCCATCATTGGGAAATTGAAAAAAAAATTAACTACCAAGACTCTGCCTAGAGCTGGCCGTCTGACCAAACTGAGCAACCAGGCAAGAAGGACCTTGGCCAGGGAGGTAACCAAGAACCCAAGGACCACTCTGACAGAACTACAATGTTCCTTGGCTGAGATGGGAGTACCTGCCAGAAGGACAACAGTCTCTACAGCCATTCACCAATCTGGGCATTTTGAGAGAGTGGCCAGACGGAAGCCACTCCTAAGAAAAAGGCACGTGACGGCATACCTGGAGTTTGCAAAAAGGCACGTGAAAGACTGAGATCATAAGGCAAAAGATTATGTGGTCTGATGAGACAAAAATGTAACTCTTAGGGCCTCCCGGGTGGCGCAGTGGTCTAGGGCACTGCATCGCAGCGCTAGCTGTGCCACCCACCAGAGACTCTGGGTTTGCACCCAGGCTCTGTCGCAGCCGGCCGCGACCAGGAGGTCCGTGGGGCGACGCACAATTGGCCTAGCGTCGTCGGGGTTAGGGAGGGTTTGGCCAGTAGGGATATCCTTGTCTCATCGTGCACCAGCGACTCCTGTGGAGGGCCGGGCGCAGTGCACGCTAACCAAGGTCGCCAGGTGTACGGTGTTTCCTCTGACCCAATTGTGTGGCTGGCTTCCGGGTTGGATGCGCACTGTGTTAAGAAGCAGTGCGGCTTGGTTGGGTTGTGTTTCGGAGGACGCATGGCTTTCGACCTTCGTCTCTCCAGAGCCCGTACGGGAGTTGTAGCGATGAGACAAGATAGTAATTACTAACAATTGGATACCATGATGAAGGAGGTAAAACATATATTTTTTAAATTAAATAAAAATGTAACTCTTTGGCCTATGTCTGGAGAAATGCAGGCACAGCACCCGTCTAACACCATCCCTACCGTGAAGCATGGTAGTGGCAGCATCATGCTATGGGGATGCTATTCAGGGACTGGGAGACTGGTAATGATAGAGGGAACAATGAATGGAGCCAAATACAGGAAAATTATTGATTAGAAACGGCTTCAGAGAACCAACAACCTTAGACTGAGGCGAAGATTTACATTCCAACAAGACAATGACCCCAATCAATAAATGTGAAAGTCCTTGAGGGGCCAAGCCAAAGTCTATTTAAAATCTGTGGAAAGACTTGAAGGTTGCTGTTCCCTGCCACTTCCCATCTAATTTAACAGAGCTTGAGAAAATCTGCAAGGAGGAATGGGAGAAAATCCCCAAATCCAGATGTGCAAAATGGATACAGCTGACTGTAATCGCCACCAAATGTGCTTCTACAAAGTATTGACTCAGGGGTGTGAATGCTTACAATATGTACATTAGATATTTCTGTATTCAATTTTCGAAAAACATGTTGTTTTCACTTTGTCATTATGGTGTATTGTGTGTAGATGCGTGAGAAAAATATATACTCAACAAAAATATAAACGCAACATGTAAAGTGTTGGTCCCATGTTTCATGAGCTGAAATAAAGATCCCAGAAATGTGTTGACAAATTTGTTTACATTCCTGTTAGTGAGCATTTCTCATTTGCCAAGATAATCCATCCACCTGACAGGTGTGGCATATCAAGAAACTGATTAAACAGCATGATCATTACACAGGTGCACCTTGTGCCGGGGACAATAAAAGGCCACTCTAAAATGTGCAGTTTTGTCACACAACAAACACAATGCCACAGATGTCTCAAGTTTATAGCGAGCATGCAATTGGCATGATGACTGCAGGAATGTCCACCAGTGCTGTTTCCAGAGAATGTAATGTTAATTTCTATACCATAAGCTGCCTCCAATGTCGTTTTAGAGAATTTGGCAGTATGTCCATCCGTCTTCACAACCGCAGACCATGTGTAACCATGCCAGCCCAGGTCTTCCACTTCTTCACCTGCAGGATCGTCAGACTAGCCACCCTGACAGCTGATGAAACTGAGGAGTATTTATGTCTGTAATAAAGCCCTTTTTGGGGAAAGACTCATTCTGATTGGCTGAGCCTGGCTCCACAGTGGGTGGGCCATGCTCTGATGTGGGTGGGCCTGTCCTCCCAGGCCCACCGATAGCTGCGCCGCTGCCCAGTCATGTGAAATCCATAGATTAGGCCATCCTTAATTTATTTCAATTGATTGATTACCTTATATGAACTGTAAGTCAGTAGAAATAGTTGAAATTGTTGCATGTTGCTTTTATATTTTAGTTACGTATATACGAACTCTGTAATGGTCTTAAAATCCCCAATGGCCTCATGGAAACATCCCTGAGCAGTTTCCTTCCTGTCCTTCAGCTCAGTTCAGAAGGATGACAATATCTTTGATGTGTCTGGGTGGTTTAATACATCATCCACTGCATAATTATTCACCTAACCATGCTTAAAGAGATATTCAATGTCTGATTTGTTATTGTTACCCATCTAGCAATTACTGCCCTTTTTTACAAGGCTTTTCTCTGGTAGTTTAATCTGTGCTTGAAATGCAATACTTAACTGAGGGACCTTACACATGTTGTATGAGGGACAGAGGAAGGGTTAGTCATAAACAATCATGTCAACCCATTTATTTCATACAGAGTCCATTTAACTTTTGATGTGATTTGTTTAGCCACATTTTACTCCTGAACTAATTTAGGCTTGCCTAAACAAAGGTACTGAATACTTATGCAACAACTGACTATAGTTATTTCATTTTGTATTAATCTTACAAAAACATATCATTTTTCACTTTGACATTACAGAATATTTTGTGTATATTGTTGACAAAAAAAATGACAATTACATATATTTGAATCCCACTTGAAGAACAATAAAATGTGAAGAAATCCAAGGGTTCTGAATACTTTTCAAGGCTCTGTATTTCCACACTATGAGGATGGAATAATACTGTGAGAATGCTGAAAACACCCTTTCAGGTTAAGAGCTGTTTGAAAAGACCGCATGAAATTTCAGCATGTATTGGCTGGATGGAGTTTTGGCCTGTCTGGTGACATCACCAGGTGGTAAATTAGTTAATAGACCAATAATAAAGAGAGTTCCAAACATCTCTGCCAATAACAGCACATTTTCTGTTTTCCCACTCAGACCACTCCTAGACAGTCTGAGCAAAATTATTGCTTGAGAAATTGCTCTTGGCAAAGTAACTATTTTTGACCATGTTAACTGAAAACAATCACAGTGAGGTACTTAATTGATATTGAACAAAAAAATGGCTGCATTGGCCCTTTAAACATCCCTCTCAAACTTGAAAAACATACCATGCTGCAATTAACAATAAATCTCTATGTCTCTGCAGCTGAGGTAAAAACACAATCAATAGGCCTTCAATTAAACTCAACATAAAGTGAAAAGTGAAAACATACTCAATTGCCAGTTTATTAGGTACACCCATCTAGTGATGTTTTGCCACTCCTAAATTGTCCCGTGTTGGTAATCGAATGCCCACTGAGGCCGCTTCTTGTTGTTTTTAGCTGATAGCAGTGGAACATGGTGTGGTCGTCTACTGTAGTAGCCCAATCCATGACAAGGATCTCTGGATTGTGCCTTCCGAGCTGCCGTTCTGCGCTCCACTGATGTACTGTGCCGTTATTGGTTTGTTTGTGGCCTGCCTTTTAGCTTCCACGATTCTTGCCATTCTCCTTCGACCTCCTCCACCACCGAGCTGTTTTCATCCACAGAATTGCTGCTTACTATAAACTCCTTGTTTGTCACACCATTCTCGAGAAACCCTAGACACTGTCGTGCATGAAAATCCCAGGAGGGCAGACGTTTCTGAGATACTGGCATCGACGATCATAACACACTGAAAGTCGCTTAGGTCACTCGTTTAGCCCAAATAGAACAGTAACTGAATGCCTCGATGCCTGCTTTATATAGCAAGCCCTGGCCACGTGACTCATTGTCTGTAGGGGCAATCCACTTTCGTGAACGAGGTGGTGTACTTAATAAACTGTACGCCAAGTGTACATGTGTGGTTTGGCAAGGCAGGTTTTGTAGGTAAATAAATCAAAGGCACACTCAATCAGGACAAATAACAATGAAAAGAGTGGACATCAACATCATTATAAAGACTTGTTCCAACACTAGTAAGTGTGGGGGATCTCCTTCCAAATCAACAATCCTACCTTCACAGCAAACCTCAGCAAGAAATCAATACAGTACAATCAATAAACAATCAAAACATTTATAATTTCAGTGGACTCACATTTCAATGCTTATTTAATTGTTTTAACTGCTGAGGCAAGCAAACCAATAAATACATGCTTTCTCATTTAGCTGATTGACTTAGGTAATGGATCAAATAATGTCGGCACATAGACAATGGGTCAAAGTACCACAGAGCAACCTTGAGATACTGCAGCTACACCTGCCGTCCCACCCACCCACTCAGCAAACAGGGAAAGCAGTGGGTGAAGAGGCTTTCAGATTTACAGTCAAACTTCTCCACGAAGCCACACCACCCGCCTGCACTGCAAGGTGTCACTGTCATCCTCACACACCTGTGTCCGTCACATTACCAGGGTTACCGTGAGCGGTTGGGATCCGACTCCAGTGACTCTGTGACCTGGAAATGGATGCCGTCCCCAGGCAGTGGGGAGGGGATGAGTGGGCAGAGCCAGCAGATGTACCAGCGGGTACCCAGGGCGTGCCGCAAGTTGCCCAGTAATCCCAGGTTGTAGGGCCTGCGGATGGAGTACCACTCTCTGGTGGTCTGGCCTCGCAGGAGGAGGAAAAGGTGGAAGAAGAGGAAGGCTGCCACCAGCAGGAAGCCCAACACACAGGTGTCTGCGATGAAGGCAAAGGCAAAGGCCCGCGCTGTCACCTGACCTGGAGGAGAGGAGAGAGAAGCGAGAGAGGGTCAGATAATAGTACAACGCTCACACACAAATACACCTTTCTCTGTATTGCAGACACACAACCTTTATCTCTCTCTCGCTCACACACACACACACCTCTCACTCGCCCGTCTCTCTATCTCTCCCTCTCTATTTCTGTCACACACCCTCCCCCTCTCTCCCTCCCAGTCTAACCAGAGACGAGCATGATCCAGGGCATGAGAAGTAGCAGGATGCTGTGCAGCGTGACTCCTTCCTTCAGGATGATGATGAAGACCTCAGCGTTCATCACTACAGCGTACAGCAGCCCCGTCCACATGAACAGCAGACAGCTGAGGAAGTAGCGGTAGTTACGGAAGCCCACACACTGGCCGAAGAACACACAGTGGTGGTCTCGTCTCAGAACACACACCTTACAGTCATAGCAGTGGGAGCACCGCGGGGGAGTGTGGGTCTCACATGTGTAGCAGTACCTGTGGGTGGAATAGATGTGTGTTACAATGTAATAACTGCAGGTATAACAGCGTCATGAACACTGGGGAAATAATATTTGAATAATGAGAACAATCTCTTGCCCCATAACATTTTTTTGAATACCACCAGCCTATTGATGAGAAAATACCTCCGGTCATCATTGCATTGTCTCAACACACATGTGATTCAACCAGTCTTAACAGTTTGTTTGTCCTAATGATGAACCATTATGTCTGTTTAGATTACCTCCAGCCTTGTGCCATGCCTTCTGAGCCCAGGAACACTCCTTGAATGCTGGTGCTGGTTTTCAGAAACAGCGAGGCGTTCCATGCGATGTTTCCAAACATGAAGTACTGCACGAGGAGGTGCAGAGTCTTCCACACGGTAGACCACTGGGTCTTCTTCTGGTCCGGTTGGAGCGGCGCCTCGACCAGGACCAGGTAGCTCACCTCCGCCGTGATGGAGAACACGAGAACGGTGTTCAGAACGATGGGCAGGTGGAGACACGTCTTCTCCACGCGATCCCACACCCGACCTGCGAAACTAAACCATGTCATGGTGCCTTGTCGGTCTTGTGTTCTCTATGCTTCCTTGTTGTCGCCACTGTTTTGATTTTAACTAACACGATATCTGACAGGCGACTGAAAAGTGGTGTGTGTGATCTGATGCTGACGTTAGCGATTTAGTGAGTAAATTACACTAAACTACAATTTGTTTGTTGTCATTAACATTAATCTGTGTGTGGATAAGCGCTGGTGGTATTTTCACCAAATGCGTCTTCATTAATTAAACAAATGAAGTGGAGCTGTCAGTGTATCCTGTGTTACATGAAAAACCGTCCCCCATATTTTAACATAGCGCGTAAGTGATCCGTGTGAAATGACTAAAGGACTGTACTACAACAAAAAATTGTCAGGTGCATTTACAGTAAAATAAACTCTCCTAAATACGAACGTTTATTATTTACTATCAGACATTCAAATGACATTACTTTCATTTTATTGAGGTTATTCATTAGTGTAACATTATTTGTCCTATATATTTTCTTACTCATAGTGAAGACAGCAAAGATACTAAGGTTTCTCCAATTCATCTGTGATGACAGTAATGTCAATATACCCCATGTTCCTCCCCCTATAAGAGAGTAATCCAACTAACCCTTAATCCATGTTAATCCCAGGCGGCTGTTTGTGAGCCTTCGATTTCAAAGGTTTGTGGTTCCTGTCATGCCAGTAGTGAAAGATAAATGATGTCTACCTGGTATATGGACGGTGCCGAGGATAACCGAGGTGTTTATACAAAACAGGGACCAGAAGGACTGCTACAGAGGTGAGAGCGCAAACCAGAGAGAACCTCGCTCATGTATCCTTTTATTTGAGATAATACAGGGTTGAATGATTGCTGTGACTTGATGTGACTACTAGTATGATATTCAAGTATTTGTATTTTTTTACTTGCTTTTTCAACACTGTTATTTTGATTATGAGAAGTATATTTTAGTTTATTGTACAGTATGAAAAAAGACAGAATCTATCCACCACCAGGGGTCATTGTCGCCTGTATTATGGAGTAATCCATGTCGGGAAGCACTGGAAATAAAATAATGAGTACATGTTCAGTAGGTCTGTTCTGTGTGTCTTCCTCCCCACAGTGAGCGCAGGAGGATAAAGCTGCAGAGTGACCTTGTGACCTTACAGAGAGATCAGCGCCTGTGAGTGAGCAGTGTACTTTTTATTTGGGAATCAAAATATATAAGAATAAAAGACTACTGTGTGTGTGTGTGTGTGTGTGTGTGTGTGTGTGTGCGTGTGTGCGTGCGTGCGTGCGTGTGTGAGTGCCGGCGTGCAGTCTGTGCAGTTGTGTAAAGGACTTAAGTAAAAATAAGTACTACTTAAGTAGTTTTTTGGGGTATCTGTACTTTACTATATATATTTTTGACAACTTTTAATTTTACTTCACTACATTCATAAAGAAAACAATGTACTTTTTACTCCATACATTTTCCCTGACACACAAAAGTGCTCGTTACATTTTCAATGCTTAGCAGGACAGGAAAATGATCCAACTCACAAACTTATCAAGAGAACATCCCTGGTAATCATACTGCTTCTGATCTGGCGGACTCACTAAACACACATGCTTAGTGTTGGTGTGTGCCCTTGGCTATCTGTAAATTAAAACAACAAGAAAATAGTGCCCTCTGGTTTGCTTAATATAAGGAATTTGAAATTATTCATACTTGTATGAAACTACATACTTTGTTTTATTTTTTACTTTTGATACTTAAGTATATTTAAAAACAAATTATTTTAGACTTTTACTCAAGTAATATTTTACTGGGTGACTTTCACTTTTACTTGAGTCCTTTTCTATTGAGGTATTTTTACTTTTACTCAAGTATGACAATTGGATACTTTTTCCACCACTGCATCTGTATGTGTGTGCGTGCATGCCTATCTGTGTGTATGTGTGTGCGTGCATGCCTATCTGTGTGTATGTGTGTGCGTGCATGCCTATCTGTGTGTATGTGTGCAGTAGCCGGGCTGTGCGGCTGCAGAGCCGGTGGCAGGAGCTGAGTGAGAGAGAGCGTCAGGCCCAGCAGCAGAACAGGCAGCTGCTGCAGGAGTTTGACAGAGCCCAGGACACTCTGAGAGACATGGTCACCTGCAACGCCGCTATGAATACCATAAAAGTGAGGACACCAATATGAAAGAATTAAAGTAACACACATGGCATGCACCACCCACATGTGGAATGGTAGACATCCACCTACCTCCACACCTTGACAAACACAAACCATTGTCCCTCTCTGGGCCCCCAGATGACCCTGATCCCTAACTGTGACCACTGACCCCTCTAGGTGGAGTATGAAAGGTATCTGGAGGAGAGCTTCCCTCGCTGGCAGCAGCAGCTCAAACAGAAGATACTATCTGCCCAACGCAAGGTAGGCCTACCCTGCCGGACACCATAATAACAAGTCATTTATTAGATGTTTACAGATATCATATGTGATGTGATTTGAGACACACCAGGCTAGGTTAATCCTGTAGTTTCTTCCACAGCGAATGGAGCAGCACCTGAAGGAGTGCCTGAGGAGTATGGAGGAGGACAGGGCTGAAGAGAGGGGCTCCAGACCCCCCATTGGAGCCCAACCTCCACTTTCTCCATGTAACACCAACACACCCTTATACAGTTCACCTTACCTCCCACCAACATAACTCACTGTCATTTCTCTTTCTTTAGGTCATGTCCAACAGCTCCAGAATGCCGCTGCGCATCAAGAACACCACAACCAAAATGGCCACCAGGACTACATCCAAAATGGCCACCATCATCCCAGCATCCCTTCAATTCAGTCCTCCTGGTTGATTCATGCTCGTTCTCAATGGGTTGATTCCCAAACCAGAATGCACTCCAAACTCCAACAAAGAGACATGACTCACCAACCCGCTCACCCCCTCCACCCCTATGACCCCCAGTTCCTCTACCCCCCTCAGCCTTACCCTGTCCAGCACCCTCAGTCCCTCTACCCCCCTCAGCCTTACCCTATCCAGCCCCCTCAGTCCTACTCTAACCCCAGTAAACACCACATTGTGATCCAGCAGGAGGCACCACCGACAGGGTTCCCCATGCAATGGGCTGCTGGAGTCGCCACGGCTGGGCTCCATTTCAGGGCCCCAGTGGGCCTTCAAACTTCCTGGACAAGCCCTGCCATGCCGGATACCCAGGGATGGAGAATAGTACAGGATGTGGCGGGGGAGGATCTGGGGAGGGTGGTCAGTGCAGCGACTAGTCCTGAAGGAGGGAGCAGTGTGGGACACAGACAGAAGAGAGAGAAGAGCAGCGATTTGGCACAAGAGCTCGACATCAAACCAGGTAAGAACTGCTTCATATAATCTAAACGTGCCTAACTGTACACTAACCAACAATGAACCAGCAACTAAACCCAAGCTAACGTCAACTCTGGCCACACTGGCCCGAGCTGACTGCTAAATGTAATTGTTGAACTCATCATAACCCAAATCTGTGTGTGCGTTTGCAGTGCGTCTGTCGAGTGGACATGGAGAGAGCAGTGAGAGTAGCAGAACCTCCAGTCAGGCCAGTAAAGACAGCGCCAGTAGCAGGGAGAGGAGGAAGAGGAAGGAGAAGAATGGAGGAAGAGCAGGACAGAGCGCAACAGACAGGTCCTCTGCAGGATCCGGGGAGGTGGTTATTCCTGAGGCTTCAGTATCTTCTGCCTCTGTGGTCCAGAGCTCAGAGAATGATGGGACATCGGTGGTAGGGAGAAACAGGAGCAGGATGAGTAGGGGACTTGCTAACCTATTCAGTGCAGAGGAGTCAGGAAGTCATAGAGACGAATCAGGGAGTGATAGGGAGTGGTCGGTGAGTCAAAAGGAGGAATCAAGTCAAATTCAAGAATCAGGGAGTCATAGGGCAAAGGCAGTGGGTCACATGGAGGAATCAGTGAGTCATAGGGTAGAGGCAGTGAGTGAAATGGAAGAGTCAAGAAGTCAAATGCAGGCGTCAATGATTAAAAAGGAGTCAGTGAGTCATGGGGAGGAAGTAGCCAGTGAGAAAGAAGTAGGAGATAATGCCATGGAGGCCACAGAGGGAGAAGAGGAGAGTCTGGTTGGACTCAGTGCGGAGGAGGGAGCAACAGGAGAAGAGGAGAGTCTGGTTGGACTCAGTGTGGAGGGGGGAGCAACAGGAGAAGAGGAGGAGGAAATTAAACATGACAGAGAGGAGGGGAGGGAAACAAAGGAAGAAGAGGGAATCGGAGAACATGAAGGCGAAAAAGAGCAAGGAGAAGATCAGGATGAAGGCAATGAGGCACACCAGAGAGACAGAGAAGAAGGAGAGGAGGAGGAGGAGGAAGAGGAAGAAGTCCAACCAGAGAGTGAGAGCGTTTCTATAAGGGAGCACACTGCAGAGGACGAGGAAGACAGGGAGAGGGGAGAGGAGGAAGCAGAGGAGGCACAGGACTCAGAAGGACAGGTAGAGCGCGAGGATGTGGAACGGGGTGATAGAGGCATGGAGGAAGAGAGCGAGAACGAAAGAGAGGAATCACACACTTCTCAGAACGGAGAGATAGAAGAGGAGGATGTGGGAGTTGGGGATGAAAGAGATGATAATGAGGAGGGGTCAGAAGGTGAAGAAGATGGTGGCGAGGAAGAGGAAGAGGAGCAGCGTTGTCAGGATGCTGAGGAAGACTCAGCAGCAGGGCAACCTGAGGATGAAGAGGAGAGAGACTCTGACGACAGCATCATCTCACCACCAGAACACAGGTAAAACACACTGATGATGATGATAAGACAACGACGATGATGAAGATGAAATTGATGGCGATGGTGATGATGATAAGGACGATGATGATGGTGATGATGATAAGGACAATGATGATGGTGATGATGGTGATGATAAGGACAGTGATGATGATGATGATGACTCAATTGTTATGATTCTCAGGTCATCCAAATGCCTGGCAGAGGTAGCGGAAGAGGAGGAGGAAGAAGAAGTGATCGGTAATAATGATGAAAATGATGATGGTGAAGATGATGAAGATGACAAAGTGAAAGGGTATTCATGGTCTGTAGATCCTTTTCCAGATGAGGATGATGATATTGAACGTCTTCTCGCTCCACAAGCAAAGTCTCAGGAAAAACAGTGAGTGTTGTTATTTCTTTGACAAATTACTGCTCCAAATGACTATCTCTGGACATTTTTCTAAAAAGGATCTTTGTTTCTTTTAAGAGAGAAAGAAGAAAAGAAGAAGACAGTGGTCCTTGTCAAACCCAAAGGTAAGATCACTGCAGACTGCACTTAGGTATCCATAGATACAACTTAAAAAGGTTAGCTACTCGCACTATTTATAACCTAACCTGTACTATCTGTCTTTTCAGCCATAGATGAAGACTTGGACAGTTTCTCTGAAGTAAAAGCACTTCACAAAAAGAAAGGGGCTAATCAGGACACAGACTCAGAAGAGTTTGATCACTTCTACGACTGACAAGCCTTGTGTTCCAGCTCACCTAAAACCTCAACAAGATATGAGTGACTGCAATTCTAATGCCAGACTTCTAAATCCACAACACTTGAACATGAAATCCACAACACTTGAACATGAAATGAACATTCCTTATCAAATGTCAAGATGCACCGAATGTAAATCATTAGCATTTTATTAAAAATAGAATATTGAAAATGCTGTTTTGAGATTGAGATATAATTACCACTCCAGCACAGTAGGGGACAGCATACCCCAAATGAGTTGAGACTGCACGCGCCAAAAGCATATATTTCTGTGGTGAAGAAGACGATCTTATCCAATCACGTCGAAGTTTACTTGCCCTCAAGGAAGTTGGAGGAAAACAGAAATCTGGACGGTTGAAAGGTAAATATTGAGATATGCAGCAGATAAACTGTCCAAGTCTTCATCTATGGCTGAAAAGACAGATAGTACAGGTTAGGTTATAAATAGTGCGAGTAGCTAACCTTTTTAAGTTGTATCTATGGATACCTAAGTGCAGTCTGCACTGATCTTACCTCTGGGTTTGACAAGGACCACTGTCTTTTTATTTTCTTCTTTCTCTCTTAAAAGAAACAAAGATCCTTTTTAGAAAAATTTAGAAGTCTGCTTCTACACCTGCATTGCTTGCTGTTTGGGGTTTTAAGCTGGGTTTCTGTACAGCACTTTGAGAAATCAGCTGATGTAAGGAGGGCTAAATAAATACATTTGATTTTGATTTGTATTTATGGTTGAGTCGTTACTGTATAGTGTAACTGTGTTTTTCAGGCCACATACTGTATCAGTATTCTTAACCAAATGTTTGAAATTTGTTTGCGAAAGTGCCTTAGAAAATCTATCTGAATGCTGAGCAAGGGAATCAGTCCATTGTCATTGACTAGACAAGCTAGCTAGCTAACGATAAACCAACGTTTGACCAATTATACTGTTATCATCGGGTTGACAAGGATTTATTTAAGTCCTTTTTGAGAATTCGCTGCAGTGCATTCATTTTCCGTAAAGGGGTATACTATAAAGGCAGATCAATGACTTAGCCAGCTAACTTGCCAAAAATATTCCGAAACTTTTTATTTTTTAGAAAGTTACGTTTGAAATTGGCAACAACCAAAGACACATCTAAATGTAGCTTTCTTAATGACCCCAAAAAATAAACATTAATTTCTGGTTGTTTATCAAAGTTAGCTGGCTAACTCATTGATCTTGCTTTGTAGTATTTATTTAACTAGGCAAGTCAGTTAAGAACAAATTCTTATTTACAAAGACGGCCTACCCCTCTGGTCGTGGGTCCCCATGCACTTCTTGTGTTGTGTTTTCACTTTGACCGAGGAAGTAACTTTCTACAGCCACTAAAGATAAACACTGAATTCACCACACCATTTACTTCCATCGAAGTGTGATACCTAAGTGCCCACACAGAGAACATGTTGGTATCTATAATAGTGAATATGGGCCATATACTTGTTTTGGACATTTTGCCACTCTCTTTCAGGATGTCATCCAATTGCAGTGTGACCACATTACAGCTGGACTCAGTGAGCCAGGCAGAATGCCCCTCTGTTCACCTGCTGCCCTGTGAGATAGAGCATGACGGGCCTGCAGAGGTGTCCCAGTTCTTCACAGCCACCATCAAAGACCGAAAACATGGTACATAGAGGCAGCAGTAGCTGCATGCATTCTGTACATAGACTGTGGAAGACCAACATCTGATGTCACAGAGTGCTGTGTGTAGCCTACTGTCAATACAGATTACTTTAATACGGCTTGTGTGTCTATTCCACATTTTCCACAGAGAAAACGGTTTCGTTCAGGGGTCGTGGGTTAAAAGGTCAGGAGGTCAGCTGTCCGCAGGGCTACACAGGCCTGGTGCTGAGAGAGGTCAACAAATCAGGCTCTGACCAGGAGGTAAACAGTAAACACTGCCAAAATCATCACTCTCTGTCCAACATCCACATAATCTACTGTAGCAGGTCAACAACTCACAAAGAATGCTGTCAGAATCTCCTCTAATCTATCTGTAATCACCAACCAATGTCCACAAGCTCTTGCCACTGGGCAACAACTCAAAGGAGATAGCTATAATCCGTTTTTGAGCTGTGAACCCCACACACCAACCAGGAAATATTAAACTCTTCCTTTTCCATTGTCTGTAGCAGGAACACATACTGTATAACACTATATTGCATATTTAAACTCTTCACACACTGACAGTAATGCTATATGTGAGGTAATGTGTGTGTCCAGGACAGGACTGTGAAGGTGTCCTCAGTGTTCCATAAAGTCACCTACTGGAACCTCGAGACTTCGCCCAACTCTGATGACGGCATCGTCATGGCAATGGCCTGGCCGGATCTGGCAGAAGCGGTGTGTGTAATACAATAATTTGTTTTACTCCATTAATCAAAATCGAATTGTATTTGTCACATGCGACGAATACGACCGGTGGACATTTTTACCGTGAATGCTTACTTACGAGCCCTTTCCCAACAATGCAGAGTTAAAAAGTAAGAAAAATTGCAAAAAGGAAATAGTAACGCAGTAAAATAACAAAAACGAGGCTATATACAAGGAGTACCGGTACCGAGTAAATGTGCAGTGGTATGAGGTAATATATAAATGTAGGTTAGGGTAAAAGTGACTAGGCAATCAGGATAGATAAACAGTAGCAGCAGCGTATGTGATGTGAAAGAGTGTGTGTTTGTATATGTAGTCTATGTGTGTTGGAGTGTATGTAGTATGTGTGAATGTGTGGGTAGTTTACAGTGAGTGTGCATAGAGCCGGTGCAAGAGAGTCAGTGCAAATAAAAAGGGGGTCAATGCAAATAGTCAGGATATCCATTTGACTAACTGTTCAGCAGTCTTATAGATTGGGGGTAGACGCTGTTAAGGAGCCTTTTGGTCCCAGACTTGGCGCTCTGGTACCGCTTGCCATGCAGTAGCAGAGAGAACCGTCTATGATTTGGGTGGCTAGAGTCTTTGAAAATGTTTAAGGCCTTCCTCTGACACCGCCTGGTATAGAGGTCCTGGATGGCAGGGAGCTCAGCCCCAGTGATGTATACATGGCCCATGGGTAATAACACATTATTCATATTTGACAGATACATGGGCCGGTGGATGACTGACATGGAAGAGGCCAAAGCAAAGAAGATCAATCCCTTCTCTACCCTCCTTTTCATGCTGAAGACTGCCTCAACACATTTTGGTTGTGTTTTCAGTCCCTAGTGTTGTAGTGGACACTGTCTATCTTTTACAGATCCATAGGGGTGAATTGTGCTTGCTGCTTCTTGTGACTAATGTTACTATTGTACCATGTTCTTTTTGTTGTATTTTTCTGTCATCAATTATACTCATATTATAGACCATTGTGATACAGATCGTGTTGGAAGTCATTTATTGAACAGCACTCCAATGGAAGTATGTTAGACTGAAGAAATGTGTTCTATTCACAGCAATGAAGGAGTAGTGATATTCAGCCAATCATAAAAGTTGGCAACAATGGAGACTTACAGGTAAAAGTATCACAGACCATTACGCTATTAGTGTTGACAAAAAACAGTACCCTTGACAACTGTCAATTTATCTGGAATATATAACAGTACAGTACACAGTGTATTTTGGCACTGAGGTCATAGTAAGACAACTGGTACAATATGTAAAAGACAAAAGTCCTGAAAGTCCCATTTAAAATAGCTAAAACACCACCAGCCCCTGTCCTTTAGGAATGCCAGCACCAGCTTGTTGACTGAGCACCGGGCCCACTAAGTCCCGGGAATGGGCATGTCGGAAAAGACCATCCTGGTGGAGGGAAACATGTATCTGACATATCCCAGACCGTTTGGAAGTGCCCCAGATCATGGGAAGTATCCCAGATCATGGGAAGTATCCCAGATCATTGCCATGGACATGCAAGACCAGGATGTCTGGTGTTGGAAGGGGGAAGGCATAAATAATGTGTCATTCTCCGTAGCATAGAGGAGTATACAGCTAGCTGTGTGTGTTAGCTGTGTGGAGGCTGGCCCTCCTCAGTGTCTCCTTTACTGCGTTTGGCTGGCAGGCTGGAGTCATGAGCCTTCCTAATGTGGCGGTATAGGTCACCTGACTGCGTGTAGCTACGGTAACAGTAGCGGCACTCGTAGGGACGCTCGCGTGTGTGCACGATGGCGTGTCGCCTCAGGGTGTACGCGCACGAGAACGTCTTTCCACAAACACTGCACGTGGGGACGTCCTCGACATAATTCCCCATGGAATCCTGGAAGTAGACGGGCTGGTCGGAATGTTGGCCCACGGAGGGGAAGAGGGAGGAGGGGAAAGGGGGAGCATCAGAAGAAGTGGAGCTGGGTCCGGAGGGGGAGAAGGAGAAGGAGAAAGGCTCAGAGGGGTGGGAGTGGGTCATCTGGAGTGAGGCGTGGTGGGGGTGAGGAGGGATGAAGTGAGGGTTGTTTAGTTCATCTCTGTCTTTATTATCGTCGTTAAACTCATTCCTGTCCTCTACCTCCATCATCCCTCGTTCTCTACCCCCATTCATTCCTCTCCTTATCATCACTCCTTCCATCTCCTCAAACTCCTCATCTGAGATCACTATGGCCTCCACCTTTACCTTCACCCCTTCCTCCTGCTCCACCTCCTCCACTCCCACAGTCCCCATGTCAGAGTGTTCACTAGCCTCCTTGCTCTCCCTCTCTGACCCCCCATGCTGCAGCCCGTCAGGCCTTGACAGTGCTGAGGTTTGGCCCTGATGGGTTACAAGGTTCAGGTTGGGAGGTGAGGTGAGGAGTGAGTGTGGAGGCTGTATTCTAATCTGAGGGTGTGTGTTGATACTGAGACCATGCTGCTGGCATTGCATGCCTGGTGTGATTACTGTGCTCTTGTTAGAGACAGGGTCATGGCTGTCCTGTTCTGGGCTGGAGGAGCTGCTGTGGTCAGACTGGGTCAGTATCCCCACCATGGAGCTGGAACCATCAGTCTGGGTCACAGGTACCACTGATGATGCACCTGCTGATGAAGAGGGCTGGCGATGGTGGCTGCTGAGATTGTATGACTCTGTGGAGCTGCAGGGGCTGCAAAGGGCCGAGCCCCCCTGAACCTCTCTCTGACCTCCCAGCTTGAGAGAGGGACCGGAGGAAAGGGTAACCAGCTCACCCACATGAAGGAGGGCGTGGTCCATGCCCGGCTGGGTGGTGTCGGCCATGTCAGGACTCAGAGGGGCGTGCGCATGAACCTCCACCCTCCTCTCTGACCTCGTATAACAGCCCAACTGGCTTCTCTGCATCGCCACTGACGCAGACTGAGACACTGACATCGCCATCACTTTAGCAGCTCCTGTTGCCACCATGCCAACTCCGGGTCCACTTGCACCCACCACCGCCACTCCACTCTCCTCCGGGCGCGTGCTGTCTGCCTCAGCTGGTGGTGGTCGGTGCTGTAGCCGTCTCTTACACACCCGGACCACCTCGTTCATGTGGAGGAAGCTCGCCGCCGCCAGCACGTCCTCTGCTGGGGGAGGGGCCTCAAGCCGCAGCACACCCTCGTACATGAAGTCTAACAACAGGCCGAACGCCGCCGCCGTCACGATGTCCCCGTCCAGCGTGACCGAGCTGGCCCCGGTGCCCCCTGGGGGATCAGAGTAGAACATGTGGAAGAATGGAGAGCAGGAGGCCAGGACAGCACGGTGGGCCAGGAAACGTGAGGAACTCACGAAGACGGTGCAGTCGCACAGGAACCCACGCTGACGCTGAGAACGCAGGCCTGACAGGAGCTGCAGGGCGTGCCGGGGGAACTCCATTACTGTAGAGAGAGAAGGGAGACAGAGAAAGAGCGAGGGAGTGGAGAAGAGAGAAGGGGGGAGGGAGAGAGATGAGGGGAGGGAGAGAGAAGAAAGAAAGAGAGTGATTTACAAGGAGATCTGATGGATAGGAAGACAGAGAAAGAAAGAACCAGTGAAGCACCTACTGGAATGTGACAGTGTGCTCCCTCACACTGGCAATCAGTCTGCTTCAGAGAAGTCGGGTTGGACTGCCTCCCTTGTCTCAACAGACGGTTGCCATGGTTACTCCATGGATTATCAATCTGACTGAAGTCACCCTAAAAAAACACGCAATAGTCTCTACTAGAAAGTGTTGAATAAAACTATATTTACATATACTTTACCAGTAGTACCTGCTGTTAGTCCTTTTGGCAGTAGGAGGATGGAATGGGTTGTTAAACCGACTTTTGCGGCGCTGGTAGGTTGTGCAAGTGTTTGTCACGTGTGAATTGCATCAGTATTGAAAATAAAAACTGGAAATACCAACCATTTCTGTACAGACCAGTGTATGAAAAACGGGCTAATAACACTTCCCTGTGGCTATTTTGTCTCAGATTACCTCCTACATAAAGTCAAATTAAGTGGACAACAGGTAAAGTAAGTTAAAGGGGAAGTTTATTCAACATTCTGACTGTTAATAGCCTGTCCGGGAATACTGAGTTTACATAGAGACAAGTGCGTAAGTGTTTCACTCTAGGATTCTAATTGAGGATTTCGCCTCGCTAGTCCTCAAGCACTGTTTACCCTCCTTGTATGCATGATAAAGGCAAGAAAATATATCCGTAATTTTCAATAGCTACACATCAAGCACTGTTATTCATCAATAGAAAACAATACAGTTTCTTAGTAGCGAGTAAGTGCACAATAAACACAAATGATTCATGTATTTGAATATTTACCAGTTATGCGAGGTTTATAGCTATTTGATACTCGCTGGACCAATATTAGCAAGCTAACTGGTAGCTTGCTAATACTGAATTATGACCATTTTAGTCCGTACATCTCTAAATAAACATATTTTAGATCACTTGATAAAGCCTTTATCGGGACATGTACCAAAATGTAGTTGGAAACACCATTGTTATATTTAAATCTATCATTATCCAGCTGCTACAAGATATTCTTACCTGCTAAAAACGTAGCCTCTTTTCTTTATTGACACAAAACAAAGGGCCAAAGCCCATTACTGGCACCTACTGGTTGGAGTCTGAACAATGTGCCTGCTTTTTTACATTTCGTGCAATTATTTTGAACTATATATGTCAATCTATATTTTGCCAGTGAGTTTTACCACAGTAATTTATTGTGCTTACGTAAGAACATTCAACATTTGCGCTTTGAATGTGCAAACTTTTCTTTAGTAGGCATGGCAGTAGGCAGGCCGGGCACCATAACGTTTTAATTATTGTGGTAGCTTGCCTTGCTCTGTAACTTAATGTTATGAGAGTTGAGAGAGATCCATTCCACATTGAACTGACAGAAATAACTGTACTGTAAATGGACAGTGGAGGAAGAGGACGTGGAAGGGGGAAGTCAGGTAATCGTGAAGAGGTGAGAAAATAGACTGACATTAGTCCTCTTTGGGATGTTTCATATTTCTGTCTTTCGCAAAAAAGTTTGGATTGATTGATTGATTTTGTCCGGAGAAAAACAACATACATACCACTAAGATGACCGGGATTGCACAGTAAAGTTGGGGATTTATTTCCATTGTCGTCCCTATTTTTATTTTTTTTTTACATAAATACATAAACAATTACATAGAGATGAAAAAATGCTGAATCTCCAGATGAGTATGATGTGGTTTTAAGTACAATTCTTACAAGTTTGTTTGGCTGGTAGCTTATTCTTTAGATGTTTGTGGCTGCTGGTGAACCATGATGTGCAGGCATAATCAAGTGACACTGTACTGGTGCACTTGCCAGAGTTTTAGGGTGTCTATAGCTAGGTTTCCATTCAGTTGGTGACAGATTTTCATGTGAATATTGTGGTAAACTGTGGGGTGTTGGGCTGAGCTGCAGAAAAAAAACACACAACCCTCCCCTGTGTCCCCCCAAAAAACACAACCCTCCCCTCTGTCCCCCCAAAAAACACACTACCCTCCCCTGTGTCCCCCCAAAAAACACACTACCCTCCCCTGTGTCCCCCCAAAAAACACACTACCCTCCCCTGTGTCCCCCCAAAAAACGCACTACCCTCCCAAAAGAAAAAAGAAAAGGTTGGCAACCCTCCCGTGTTTTGGACCACCCCTCACCCCAGTCCGATCTGTCCCTAAGCACTGTGAAATTATTTGTTGCCCAAATAAGGAGGGCTTTCTGGGAAGGCTTAATAGCCTACTCCTATCTTTACAAGCATGCTCAGTTAATGATTTCTTTAAGTGCTTTAAGTCCTGGAATATGCTTAATCTGGGTCTGGGAAACTTGCCATAGAGCCTCTCATAGATGGGCTTCCTTTGATGTCTGTATCCTCCCTTTGCTCCAGGCATGAGGAGAGACTGTGACCTGGCCATATTCACTGATGTCCCCAAAGCCTTGTCTGATAACTTAAAGTATCAGAGTGCTGTCATTGTCTAAATGCAGAAGTATTTTTCTTTATGTGTTTCTGGTTTTTGTGCAGAGGCTATCCAGTTCTTCTGGCTGGAGAACGGTGTATTGCTGACACGTGGGGATACTGAGGGGGAAACTACTTCCCCGCCCTAAAACTAAGACCCACATGTGAGTACCTCACACATGACACACACTCACGAAGGGGAGGATGTTAGATGGGATGGATAGAGAGGGAAGTGAATATTTACAAATGATATAAATCATCTGTTTTAGAGAGTATTCTGCCACTGGAGTAGGTGAAGAGGCTTATCTGCGCTTCGGAGGTAAAAGACATGGCTGAGTTTGTCATCAGACAGCTGTCGATTTCCAGTTCTGTCTAGACTGTTTCCATGGAAACGGATACTGTTCGGAACCAGAACCCGAAGACTGAATGAAGACTATGAGTCTGAAAACACCCTCAACAACAACTCTATTACCATACAGGCCACAGTACAGGCACAGAGACTGACGGGTGTTCCTGATAACACTGTCACATGACTGGAAGACACAAAAGGATGCTATCTATCAGATGGGAAGCAGAAGGCACAAGCTGTGGTTTTGTCAACGGACAGTCTCAACTGTTCCACAGAGATAGGAAAACACACACACGCACACACACACGCATGCCTTCCTGTGGCTTCCTGTGCATTTAGCAACATTTCCGGAAACTGCCACCATACTCGAGGACATTCAACCATCAAGCCAAATGCCTCATAGGGAAATTAAAACGGTCAACTTTTTTATGTATGTCAATAAACATATTTAATTATGGATTTCAGAATTGACAATTCATTACATTGTTAATCATTTTCTATAACTTTCTATTCATGGGTCACCTCTTCCTTGATTTATTGAATAGTCAACTGCATGTCTGCTAGGATCCCAGCGTGGACTGGTTGTCATTTCTCTTCAAGGCTGCTGCAGCCGCACCCTAAAACACTCAAACTGTCCACTGGTGTATCTGCTGTATGGATGTATAGATTGCTTCTAGGGCGATAGCTGCTGTATATTACTGGGTGAGGGTGTCACAGAGCCTCGTGGCCTCCCGTCAGCTTGTGGAAGAGCTCTTCGTTGAGTGTGTCACTCTGCTCGCGGCTGCGTGTCGACATGAAGATGTAGCCTCCAATGAACTCATGGACGATCTTACAGTCAGCCGTCACACAACTGAACGCTATGTTCACGTTCCCATCAAACTCTATGGCCACCTGTGGGTTAGTAAAACAAACAAACAAACAAACACACACAAAAGACGAGCAAAGCTAAATGACCAGGAAAAAGGGATACAGAGTTCAGTGTGTATTTGGTGATGCAGATTACTAAAGGAGATTGTGTGCAGAAAAATGTGAACATTTTGATTTTGATTGACGGGTCTGGTCACCTGTCGTATGTCCCAGTTGACGTTCCACTGCCTCATGTTGTTGTAGCGCCAGGTCTTGACCACTTCTCCCACCCCCAGGTCGATACGGATCAGGCGGTTGGGGGTGATGCCCAGCACCTCGTCCTTCCTGCTGCCCTTAAACCTGAACGGGTCAGAGACCATCCATTAGACTCAACTTTACCACAACTTATCCTTAGACCAGCCACTAGACTCAACTTCACCACAACAACTTATCCTTAAACCAGCCACTAGACTCAACTTTACCACAACTTATCCTTAGACCAGCCACTAGACTCAACTTCACCACAACAACTTATCCTTAAACCAGCCACTAGACTCAACTTTACCACAACTTATCCTTAGACCAGCCACTAGACTCAACTTCACCACAACAACTTATCCTTAAACCAGCCACTAGACTCAACTTTACCACAACTTATCCTTAGACCAGCCACTAGACTCAACTTCACCACAACTTATCCTTAGACCAGCCACTAGACTCAACTTCACCACAACAACTTATCCTTAAACCAGCCACTAGACTCAATTTTACCACAACTTATCCTTAGACCAGCCACTAGACTCAACTTCACCACAACAACGTATCCTTAAACCAGCCACTAGACTCAACTTCACCACAACAACTTATCCTTAAACCAGCCACTAGACTCAACTTCACCACAACTTATCCTTAGACCAGCCACTAGACTCAACTTCACCACAACTTATCCTTAAACCAGCCACTAGACTCAACTTTACCACAACTTATCCTTAGACCAGCCACTAGATTCAACTTCACCACAACAACTTATCCTTAAACCAGCCACTAGACTCAACTTCACCACAACTTATCCTTAGACCAGCCACTAGACTCAACTTTACCACAACTTATCCTTAGACCAGCCACTAGACTCAACTTCACCACAACAACTTAACCTTAGCCAGCCATTAGCCTCTCACTAATCTTTGGTGATAGACTGTTAACATAAATGTAAATTGTGGTAACTGCCCAGCTAGTGCACGCAAGATTTGATTCTAGGTACCGAGAATAGCCTGCTGTGAAACGTGTGATACACTGGGTTGCCAGATCCGCCTTACCTCACCACCACCAAGGAGATACCAAAGTCAGGCAGGGCCTGCCAGATCTGGAGAAAGCGGAGGAGGGCGTCAGTCAGGGAGAGCTGAGCCACGTTCTGATATGCCTCCAGGATACGAGGGGTCAACTGGGCATGGCCAGAGAGAGAGAGAGGGTCATGTGGGGTTAGAAGGAAATAAAATGGTCTCAAAAATGACTCAACTGTGTGGTACTATGTTGGACAACTGCCAAAATAAAGCACACACTTGAGTAAATGAGGGTTCTGGCAGCTCTATTGTGAAGTGTAATTTTCCTGGCATGGGTTAGGTCCTCTCATCCCTTTAGAGGGTCAGGTAAACGCCAATACATACACAGCCATTCTGAGTGATCACCTTCAACCTATGGTAAATAATTTCTATTCAGGATGACAATACCCCCATCCTCAGGGCACGAGTGATCAAAGGATGGTTTGATGAGCATGAAAATGATGTAACCCATATGCCATGGCCGTCCCAGTCATCAGCTCTCTGAGCACTTAGGGAAGATTCTGGAGCGGCGCCTGAGACAACGTTTTCCACCACCATCAACACAAAACTAAATTATGAAATTTCTCGTGGAAGAATGGTGTTACATCCCTCCAATAGAGTTCCGGACACTTGAAGAATCTATGCCACGGTGCATTGAAGCTGTTCTGGCTCAACGCCCCATTAAGACCCTTCATGTTGGTGTTTCCTTTATTTTGGCAGTTACCAAGCTCTACTTGGTACCTGTTTGGCCTTGTACTTCTTGCTGTAGCGTGGAGAGACCAGGCTGTGTGTGTTGATGCTCATGCTGTCATCTGTGTGTGTGTTGGGGTTGGTCTGCTGCATGGCCAGGAAGGATCGGATGCTCTGGACCTCACTCTGGAATGAGCTGTCTGCCAGACTCTTCCCTTTAGAGGCCAGACGACACGCTGCCATCCAACTGGAATACTGCTCCTCCTATAGATAGATAGATAGATAGAGAGAGAGAGAGAGACTACAGTTATGGGCAAGATCTTGGACCTTATAGTGGATCTTATCTACACTTTCAACAAATATTGTAAGAAATGTAGTACTCACGTATCTCGCAGTTTGTGTGTGTGTGTGTGTGTCTGTGTTTGTGTGTGTGTAACCCACATTTTCACAGCGCAGGTAGACCTCGTTCATGCCCTCTGGAGCTGGGATCAGAAGTTTGATGCAGAACTTTTGTCCAGCAACGTTCACATCTGGAGCAGCCTCACAGCCTGAAAAGGTGAAAGGTTATTGTACTGTGTGTATAAGGTCATTGTACTGTTAGTATAAGTAGGTGAAAGAGACTAAAGACAATTGATCTAAGGGAGAACATCAATTGCATTTCCTTGATTCCTTCTCCTCTGACTTTCTCATCCAATGGGTTTTGGGAAAGAGGCCAGGAGAGAGGATGTAAGAAATCAAGGAAATGTAATTGAGATTCTCCCTCAGTGTCTGCTTCATACCTTTGAGGTTGATCTGTTGAATGGGTTCTCCCAGGCTCTCCTCTTTGCTCTTATAGTAGGAGATGGAGGCATCCTTAAACTTGAACCAGTACTGCTTGTATCCCTTCAGAGTCAACCTCTTGGGCCTCAAACAGAAGTACACTGTTATTACTGCTTTACATGCTGTGGGAATGACTTTGTGGGTGGGTGGGTGTGTGCATGTGCTGATAATGCATGTTTGTGTGTGTACAATTTTGTGTGTTCCAGTCTAAAAATAGTGCAGGGAAATGAGGAATCAGAAATTTTTTCACACAAATGTCGGATCTTACCGGAATATCTTCAAATAATCATTCAGCTCTGGGGCGGTCAGGTTCTCCTGTGTGGAAGCCAAAGCAACATGCAAATGAATCCTTGTTTGACATCTGCTTTTCAAATAGGCATGGGAAATAATTCTGGCATCTATGTCGATAAAAAATATATTATAATTGAATTCTACTTATTTTAACCTTTTACTGCAGGGGGCTAAATCAGAGTCACACCGACAGTTTATTGGTGGTCTTAAACAAATCTACTTTGAAACTAAAGTACACACCTCCAACACAAGGTTATGGTCTTCAAAAAAAGAAGCATGTCAGATATTTGAGTTTGCCTCCCAATATTACACTTTATATACATCACAGAAGATAGAAACATAACCAATCCGTGGTGAGGGTAGGCAACAACATCTCCTCCCCGCTGATCCTCAACACTGGGGCCCCACAAGGGTGCGTTCTGAGCCCTCTCCTGTACTCCCTGTTCACCCACGACTGCGTGGCCACGCACGCCTCCAACTCAATCATCAAGTTTGCGGACGACACAACAGTGGTAGGCTTGATTACCAACAACGACGAGACGGCCTACAGGGAGGAGGTGAGGGCCCTCGGAGTGTGGTGTCAGGAAAATAACCTCACACTCAACGTCAACAAAACTAAGGAGATGATTGTGGACTTCAGGAAACAGCAGAGGGAACACCCCCCTATCCACATCGATGGAACAGTAGTGGAGAGGGTAGCAAGTTTTAAGTTCCTCGGCATACACATCACAGACAAACTGAATTGGTCCACTCACACAGACAGCATTGTGAAGAAGGCGCAGCAGCGCCTCTTCAACCTCAGGAGGCTGAAGAAATTCGGCTTGTCACCAAAAGCACTCACAAACTTCTACAGATGCATAATCGAGAGCATCCTGGCGGGCTGTATCACCGCCTGGTACGGTAACTGCTCCGCCCTCAACCGTAAGGCTCTCCAGAGGGTGGTGAGGTCTGCACAACGCATCACCGGGGGCAAACTACCTGCCCTCCAGGACACCTACACCACCCGATGTCACAGGAAGGCCATAAAGATCATCAAGGACATCAACCACCCGAGCCACTGCCTGTTCACCCCGCTATCATCCAGAAGGCGAGGTCAGTACAGGTGCATCAAAGCTGGGACCGAGAGACTGAAAAACAGCTTCTATCTCAAGGCCATCAGACTGTTAAACAGCCACCACTAACATAGAGTGGCTGCTGCCAACACACTGACACTGACTCAACTCCAGCCACTTTAATAATGGGAATTGATGGGAAATGATGTAAATATATCACTAGCCACTTTAAACAATGCTACCTTATATAATGTTACTTACCCCATATTATTCATCTCATATGCATACGTATATACTGTACTCTATATCATCGATTGTATCCTTATGTAATACATGTATCACTAGCCACTTTAACTATGCCACTTTGTTTACATACTCATCTCATATGTATATACTGCACTCGATACCATCTACTGTATCTTGCCTATGCTGCTCTGTACCATCACTCATTCATATATCCTTATGTACATATTCTTTATCCCCTTACACTGTGTACAAGACAGTAGTTTTGGAATTGTTAGTTAGATTACTTGTTATTACTGCATTGTCGGAACTAGAAGCACAAGCATTTCGCTACACTCGCATTAACATCTGCTAACCATGTGTATGTGACAAATAACATTTGATTTGATTTGATTTGACTTAGAAACACCAGAGGGGATTTGGTAATTTGACTACAGGAAAGGGCTACGCTACTTTATTTATCATTTAAATACATAACTGAAATACATATATTTTGACTCACAATACAATATATTGTGGGAAATAAAGAGTCATAATGTTCTGACCAGCATGTCTTGGGGGCTGCTGTTCGCCCCATCCAGCTTGACCTCCAGGCACTGTAGGGCTGAGTCCAGGTCATCCATGGCCGGACTAGAGGTCATCGTCTGGGGCTCCGACAGGGACAGCTTGTTGATGTGGTACTGGGGGGGGGGGGGGGGGTTGAAGATGACAAGGGAGAGGTAGTCATAGTTATACTTACAGCACATTAGAACTAGGACAACAAGGGCCAGTTACATGTCAGTACGTGTTTGTGAACATGTTATATCTGGTTTAAAATGACAGCAGCTCATTTTGACAGTTGATGCTCTCTTTTGGTGAACGCTTGATGGGGTTCAGGTATTAGAATGAAGGCACATGTCTAGGAAGTATCCATTCTGTGTACCTGTATAGCTCCAAACAGCAGCATCTCCTCCTCAGTACAGTCTATGTCCTCCAGTAGGATGGCCCAGCGAGCCTGCTCATACATCTGGGTCAGACGCACCGCATCATACTGAGAGAGGGGTTGGGGTGAGGGGGCAGAGAGAGAGAGAGGGGTGAGGGGGCAGAGAGAAAGAGAGAGGTGAGGGGGCAGAGAGAGAAAAATGTGAGGGGGCAGAGAGAGAAAGGTGAGGGGGCAGAGAGAGAGAAAGGTGAAGGGGCAGAGAGAAAGAGGTGAGGCAGCAGAGAAAGAAGGAGAGACAAAAGGGGAGAGAGAAGAAAGAGTGAGAAAAAGATGAGAGAGAGAGGTCAGAAGAGGTCACAGAAGTGAGTCAGTGAAACCCAGATGGTTAGATTCCAGAGTAGAGTTCACACTTCTATTTTAGAGCCTATTTCCAATTCAACTATCACTTTCCATTCGGTATATCACACACACACACACACACACACACACACACACACACACACACACACAGAGACACACACACACACACACAGAGACACACACACACACACAGAGACACACATACACACACACAGAGACACACATACACACACACAGAGACACACACACACACACAGAGACACACACACACACACATAGACACACACACACACACACACACACACAGAGACACACACACACACACCTTGGGCTCCAGGTCATGGAAGCAGTAGTATTTGAAGCGCAGCCAGAGTCTGTCATTCTCCTGAACTCCCTGCTCCATCAGTGAACGAGAAGAGTCCAGCCACCTGAGATAGGAGAGAGAGAAAGTACTTAGAACGAAGGACGACGACAGAGTGAAGTGAAGATCGAGACAGAGAAATGTGTGTGTGTGTATATGTCTACCTGCTGTGGATGTGGGCCTTGTCTACCACACTGGCGGGGCGGTACAGCTTAGCGATGGTCTCTGGAGGGGGAGCAGGCTGGGAGACTGACAGCATCTTGTACACCTTCTCAGTCTTAGGGGAGTCAGCGAAATGGGCAGGCATTCCATTATACAAGCAGGGGCGGGACACTGGGTAGGAAAGGAAACAGGACAGGGCCAATATTGGGTCAAATAGTGAAGATATCTAGATCGTACTACTACTGCTACTAGTACTACTGTTACTGCTACTACTACTGTTAACACTACTGTTACTACTACTACTACTGTTACTGCTAATACTGTTACTACTACTGTTAATGTTACTACTACTACTACCACTACTACTGTTACTGTTACTACTACTACCACTACTATTACTACTACTACTACTATTACTGCTAATACTGTTACTGCTACTGTTACTACTACTACCACTACTGTTACTACTGTTACTGTTACTACTACTACTACTACTGTTAATGTTACTGCTAATGTTACTGTTACTACCGTTACTACTACTACTACTACTGTTACTGCTAATACTGTTACTACTACTGTTACTGTTACTACTACTACTGTTACTACTACCACTACTACTACTACTGTTACTACTACTACTACTACTGTTACTACTACCACTACTGTTACTGTTACTACTACTACTGTTACTACTACCACTACTACTACTACTACTACTGTTACTACTACTACTACTGTTACTGTTACTACTACTACTACTGTTACTACTACTGTTACTGCTAATACTGTTACTACTACTGTTACTGTTACTACTACCGCTACTACTACTACTACTACTGTTACTACTACTGTTACTACTACTACTACTGCTACTACTACTGCTAAAACTACTGTTACTGCTACTGTTACTACTACTACTACTACTACTGCTGTTACTACTACTGTTACTGTTACTACTACTACTACTGTTACTACTACTGTTACCGCTAATACAGTTACTACTACTGTTACTATTACTGCTACTACTGTTACTACTACTGTTACTGTTACTACTACTGCTACTACTACTACTGTTACTGTTACTACTACTACTACTGTTACTACTACTGTTACCGCTAATACAGTTACTACTACTGTTACTATTACTGCTACTACTGTTACTACTACTGTTACTGTTACTACTACTGCTACTACTACTACTGTTATTGCTAATATGGTTACTACTACTGTTACTGCTAATACGGTTACTACTACTACTGTTACTACTACTGTTACTGTTACTACTACTACTACTACTACTACTACTGTTACTGCTAATACGGTTACTACTACTGTTACTACTACCACTACTACTACTACTGTTACTGCTAATACGGTTACTACTACTGTTACTGTTACTACTACCACTACTACTACTACTGTTACTGCTAATACGGTTACTACTACTGTTACTGTTACTACTACTACTACTACTACTGTAACTGCTAATACGGTTACTACTACTGTTACTGTTACTACTACTACTACTACTACTACTGTTACTGCTAATACGGTTACTACTACTGTTACTGTTACTACTACTACTACTACTACTACTACTGTTACTGCTAATAAGGTTATTACTACTACTGTTACTACTACTGTTACTGTTACTACTACTACTACTACTACTACTACTACTACTACTACTACTACTACTGTTACTGTTACTACTACTACTACTACTACTACTACTGTTACTGCTAATACAGTTACTACTACTGTTACTACTACTGTTACTGTTACTACTGTTACTGCTACTACTGTTACTGTTACTACTACTACTACTACTACTACTACTGTTACTGCTACTACGGTTACTACTACTGTTACTACTACTACTACTACCACTACTACTGTTACTGCTAATACGGTTACTACTACTGTTACTACTACTGTTACTGTTACTGTTACTACTGTTACTGCTACTACTGTTACTGTTACTACTACTACTACTACTACTACTACTACTGTTACTGCTACTACGGTTACTACTACTGTTACTACTACTACTACTACTACCACTACTACTGTTACTGCTAATACGGTTACTACTACTGTTACTACTACTACTACTACTACTACTACTACTACTGTTACTGTTACTACTACTACTACTACTACTACTGTTACTGCTAATACAGTTACTACTACTGTTACTACTACTGTTACTGTTACTACTGTTACTGCTACTACTGTTACTGTTACTACTACTACTACTACTACTACTACTACTGTTACTGCTACTATGGTTACTACTACTGTTACTACTACTACTACTACTACTACTACTACTACTGTTACTGCTAATACGGTTACTACTACTGTTACTGTTACTACTACTACTACCACTACTACTGTTACTGCTAATACGGTTACTACTACTGTTACTACTACTGTTACTGTTACTGCTAATACGGTTACTACTACTGTTACTACTACTGTTACTGTTACTACTACTACTACTACTACTACTACTGTTACTGCTAATACGGTTACTACTACTGTTACTACTACTACTACTACTGTTACTGCTACTACTGTTACTACTACTGTTACTGTTACTACTACTGTTACTGTTACTACTACTACTGTTACTGCTAACATGGTTACTACTACTGTTACTATTACTGCTAATACTGTTACTACTACTGTTACTGTTACTACTACTACTACTAATATTACTGCTACTACTGTTACTACTACTACTACTACTACTACTACTACTACTACTGCTACTATAGCAATTAGTTAGTTACATAAGCTTTAAGCAAGCTTAGTTATTCTAATAATTAGTCAGACATAACGATGCAGGTTCTGCTCTTCATATTGTGATTGGTCAGCTGAGGGTCGATGGGGACATGATGATGTCATAATGTGTACCTGAGGTGAGAGGCACTTCTGTGAGGTCATACAGTTCCTCTGACAAGTCTCTAACTTTCTTCCTCTTCTTCTCCTCTACAGGTCGCAGCAGGGACAGCTCCTCTGGCCGACGGATGTCTGGAACCAGAGAGGAAGGAGAAAGAATGGAGGGATGGGTGAAAAAGTGTTTTGTGGAGTGCCAAACTTTCTTTCACTTAAAACTATAAGCAGGTCATATGGTAGATTGTGGATTCCTTTGTTATGTTGATGTGAAAATAAAAAACTTATTGGAAAGAGAAAATAAAGTAATTGATTTCTGAACTCACTCAGCATCTTGCAGATGCCCAGCACAGTGCGGAACACAGGCCCAGAGAAGCAGACCCGGAGCCTGAGGTTCAGTCCGTTGGGCAGGCCCAGCCTCAGGGGCTTGTGCTGGGGCATGAAGATGAGCCCGGCATCTGCCTGGATGCCACACTTCTCAAGGGTCCAGGCCGTTCGCAGGAGCCACTGCTGCTTCTGCTCCCACCACAGGGCATGATCCGACCAGTCGCGCTTTACCTCTGCACAGGGGAGGAAACTGGTGAGCCCTCTGACACAACATGTCCGCCATGCATCACCCACACAGTCAGTGCCTTGGGATCTACTTGTGGTGGATCATATGAGTGAATATCACCTCTATACAATGCTGTGTAGGATAGGGAGATTGCTGGTCTCCACCATACAGTGTGCACTATCTGAATACGTACGTACGTATGTGTGTGTGTGTGTGTGTGTGTGACTCACGTGACTTCTCCACTAGTTTGAGGATGACCCCACCTATGTGTAGGTCAGAGGTCACACTGACAGTGATGGGCGGAGCATCAGCTCCCAGGTCCTCCACCGCAACTGACAGGTCCCACGCTGCCATACTGAGAGAGAAATAGAAGGAGAGAGAAAGAGAGAGAGCGAGAGAGAAAGAGAGAGAGAATAGTAAGGGAGAAACAAGTGTTGGGTTGGGAAAAAGAATGAGAGAAAGAACGTGTGAAGGGGAGGACAGAAAATGTGTAAGTATGTCACATGAAACACACTTTCGAATCCCAACCACACGTCCCACACACCCTGGATGACCGGGTTATTCTGACAAGTTCACTATGACAACACACACACACCCTGGATGACCGGGTTATTCTGACAAGTTCACTATGACAACACACACACACCCTGGATGACCGGGTTATTCTGACAAGTTCACTATGACAACACACACACACCCTAGATGACCGGGTTATTCTGACAAGTTCACTATGAAAACACACACACACCCTGGATGACCGGGTTCTTCTGACAAGCTCACTATGACAACACACACACACCCTAGATGACCGGGTTCTCTGACAAGTTCACTATGACAACACACACACACACCCTAGATGACCGGGTTCTCTGACAAGTTCAATATGACAACACACACACACACTTCCTATTTCTAACTTCAGCAATCATTCTGGATGCATACTTCTGCTTTCAGACCATACCCAACCCCATCCTACCCGACTCTACCCAACTCATTCCTACCCAACCCAATCCTACCCAACCCAGCCCCATCAAATGTCCAACTGTGTGTGTGCACAGGAGGTTGGTGGCACCGAAATTGGGGAGGACAAGCTTGTGGTAATGGCTGGAGTGTAATCAGTAGAATGGTATCAAATACACCAGGTGTTTGATGCCAATCCATTAGCTCCGTTCCAGCCATTATTATGAGCCGTTCTCCCCTCTGCAGCCTCCACTGGTGTGTGTGTGTGTGTGTCATGTCAGTATGGTAATAACAACATGGTGTAAGGTTAAGCACTCTGTAACTTGACTAGTTGTCTTGTTCTACTTACAGCAAAGGAGTCAGAGTTTTGGCCCATCAATAGAATAGAAGCCTACTGCAGTCATATACTGTTCACATCCATCCCTCTGTCCCATCCTCCAACATCACAATCGACCAGAAAGACATCTCTCTATCTCTCTCTGAGACCCCGGGCGAAACACTCTCACACAAACAACACAGTCCGTCTCACATTTGCTACACACTCTTGTGCATCTTACCTTCTCTACCGTCCAAAATGCAGGGGACTCTGGCAGCTTCTTTAAAAAAAGACCCACTACCCTTCTTCTGCTTGTTCTGTGAAACTACCCTTCTGGACACATTTGGTGAAACCAGCCTATTCCACTTCCCCTCTCTCTCTGTTGGGTTGGGTCTTGAGTTGTGGTGTATGTATGATATGTGGTGCACATGTCAGAGCTGAAAAGGGTGTTCCTCCTTTGTCAGTTTCCGGCCACCGGAAATGTGAGTGACAGTGACACTGAATTTAGCTCTGTGTATGTGTGTGTCAGTTATAATGACCGTATGTCAGTCTCATTGGTTCTGTAGCAGTCTGGGGAGGGTGGGTAGGGGATCCATACAGTAGACCGGGGTTCTGTAGCAGTCTGGGGAGGGAGGGTCATGTGATCCATAGAGTAGACCAGGGTTCTGTAGCAGTCTGGGGAGGGAGGGTCATGTGATCCATACAGTAGACCAAGGTTCTGTAGCAGTCTGGGGGGGGTGGGTAGGGGAAGGGAGGGTCATGTGATCCATACAGTAGACCAGGGTTCATCAACTAGATTCAGCCGCGGGTCGTTTTTTTTTCATGGGCAGATGGTCAGAGGGCCAGATAATCTGTAGACTGCAAATTGACCGCAAGAAGCCCAAACAGATGTAATATTTGACTAAAACACAGTCATTTCAAACCTGGTTTAGCATCTCTCTATTATGAGTGGGAATACTTTGGAACAGATTTCCCAAATTAAAATCACTAGGAGCTGATTTTCTGGTGTTTTTACAGTCTTTTAATGTCGAACAATATAAAAAACAAAAAAAACTTTATAGGGCTCAGAAAACTTGGCCAAATAAAATCCCCCCGCAAGTTGGGGAACCACCTGCAGTAGGCTGTGTGTCAATTGACATGTGATGGTCACACACACACACACACACACACACACACACACACACACACACACACACACACAGTCTTGTACAGCTAACCTTGTGGGGACACACAATTCAGTCCCATTCAAAATCCTATTTTCTAACCCTAACCCGTACTATTACCCTAACCCTAGCTCCTAACCCTAAAACTAACCCTAGCTCCTAACCCTAAAACTAACCCTAGCTCCTAACCCTAAAACTAACCCTAGCTCCTAACCCTAAAACTAACCCTAGCTCCTAACCCTAAAACTAACCCTAGCTCCTAACCCTAAAACTAACCCTAGCTCCTAACCCTAAAACTACCCCTAGCTCCTAACCCTAAAACTAACCCTAGCTCCTAACCCTAAAACTAACCCTAGCTCCTAACCCTAAAACTAACCCTAGCTCCTAACCCTAAAACTAACCCTAGCTCCTAACCCTAAAACTAACCCTAGCTCCTAACCCGTAACATAATTCTAACCTTAATCCTAAACCACCTAGAAATAGCATTTGACCTTGTGGGGACTAACAAAATGTCTCCAGTTGGTCAAATTATTATTTGTTTACTATACCCCCCCCCCCCCCCCCCCAACACACACACACACACAGGAGTAAGGGGCACTTCTATGTAACCTTTGACACTTGGTTGACATAGTCTTGCATTAGCTTTTGAAGGATATGCCCTAACAGTTCTAAATGTCCTCTTCTCTCCTCATATTTCCTCTGTGGTCGCTGACCTGAAAATAATGTATAAGTGTGTGTATAAGTGTGTACAAGAGGAGTTGAGGAAAGAGGATTTTTTCAATAAAAAAAAATAACTTCATTAAACTAGGCAAGTCAGTTAAGAACACATCCTTATTTACAATGACGGCCTACCAAAAGGCAAAAGGCCTCCTGCGGGGACGGGGGCTGGGATTGAAAAAAATAATAAATAGAACAAAACACACATCACGACAAGAGAGACACCACAACACTACATAAAGAGAGACCTAAGACAACAACATAGCATGGCAACAACACATGACAACAACACAACATGGTAGCAACACAACATGGCAGATGAGCAAAGAGGAGACGTGTTCTAAGCAACACTTGTATTGTTTTTCTTTTCAGGAGGGCTAGCTCGGAACACTTGTATTGTTTTTCTTTTCAGCAGGGCTAGCTCGGAACACTTGTATTGTTTTTCTTTTCAGCAGGGCTAGCTCGGAACACTTGTATTGTTTTTCTTTTCAGCAGGGCTAGCTCGGAACACTTGTATTGTTTTTCTTTTCAGCAGGGCTAGCTCGGAACACTTGTATTGTTTTTCTTTTCAGCAGGGCTAGCTCGGAACACTTGTATTGTTTTTCTTTTCAGCAGGGCTAGCTCGGAACACTTGTATTGTTTTTCTTTTCAGCAGGGCTAGCTCGGAACACTTGTATTGTTTTTCTTTTCAGCAGGGCTAGCTCGGAACACTTGTATTGTTTTTCTTTTCAGGAGGGCTAGCTCGGAACATTTGAAAATGGATTTGAAAGAACTGATTTTAGCATTAAAAGAATCCAAAAAACAGCCAATCATTTCAGGTCCAGTACCATCGTTGGGCCGCGGGTGTGAAACATTCAGCAGACTACTGGCATTACACATCAGGCTAAAATCAAATCAAAGGTTATTTGTCATGTGCGCCGAATACAACAGGTGTAGTAGACCTTACAGTGAAATGCTTACTTAAAGGTTCTAACCAATAGTGCAAAAAAGTTGTTAGGTGAACAATAGGTAAGTAAAGAAATAAAACAACAGTAAAAAGACAGGCTATATTCAGTAGCGAGGCTATATTCAGTAGCGAGGCTACATACAGATATCGGTTAGTCAGGCTGATTGTGGTAGTATGCACATGTAGGTATGGTTAAAGTGACTATGCATATATGATGAACAGAGAGTAGCAGTAGCGTAAAAGAGGGGTTGGTGGGTGGTGGGTAGCAGGACACAATGCAGATAGCCCGGTTAGCCAATGTTCGGGAGCACTGGTTGGTCGCCCCCAATTGAGGTAGTATGTACATGAATGTATAGTTAAAGTGATAAACAGAGAGTCGCAGCAGCAACCCATAAAAGACTACTGTGGCTCTGCTGGTTACTTTTATAGTTAACTTTGACACCTTCTGGAAACAGAAGATACTCTACAGGAATGACGGAGTCCATCCAAACCAACTTGACTTCTGGACTCTGTCCACGCATTTCAAGGCTGCATTGAAACAATGACTGGTCAATGATCCAAGACCAGCTCAGTTAATCCCTACCATTGTGACAATGAGTCGTCATAATGCTGCATTAAATGTACATGATCCTAGTGGCAAGCACAATATCAGTAATTTAATTTATGTATCCCTAATTGCACCAAATACTTCCATTTATCCTACAGCTATTGTATGCAGTAATCATGAGCCTATGATTCAGAGTTACACTGTTAACACCGAGGCAGTGTGCAATAAATCAAATCAAATCAAATTTTATTTGTCACATACACATGGTTAGCAGATGTTAATGCGAGTGTAGCGAAATGCTTGTGCTTCTAGTTCCGACAATGCAGTAATAACCAACAAGTAATCTAGCTAACAATTCCAAAACTACTACCTTATAGACACAAGTGTAAGGGGATAAAGAATATGTACATAAAGATATATGAATGAGTGATGGTACAGAGCGGCATAGGCAAGATACAGTAGATGGTATTGGGTGCAGTATATACATATGAGATGAGTATGTAAACAAAGTGGCATAGTTAAAGTGGCTAGTGATACATGTATTACATAAAGATGCAGTAGATGATATAGAGTACAGTATATACATATACATATGAGATGAATAATGTAGGGTATGTAACATTATATTAGGTAGCATTGTTTAAAGTGGCTAGTGATATATTTTACATAATTTCCCATCAATTCCCATTATTAAAGTGGCTGGAGTTGAGTCAGTGTGTTGGCAGCAGCCACTCAATGTTAGTGGTGGCTGTTTAACAGTCTGATGGCCTTGAGATAGAAGCTGTTTTTCAGTCTCTCGGTCCCAGCTTTGATGCACCTGTACTGACCTCGCCTTCTGGATGATAGCGGGGTGAACAGGCAGTGGCTCGGGTGGTTGTTGTCCTTGATGATCTTTATGGCCTTCCTGTGACATCGGGTGGTGTAGGTGTCCTGGAGGGCAGGTAGTTTGCCCCCGGTGATGCGTTGTGCAGACCTCACTACCCTCTGGAGAGCCTTATGGTTGTGGGCGGAGCAGTTGCCGTACCAGGCGGTGATACAGCCCGACAGGATGCTCTCGATTGTGCATCTGTAGAAGTTTGTGAGTGCTTTAGGTGACAAGCCGAATTTCTTCAGCCTCCTGAGGTTGAAGAGGCGCTGCTGCGCCTTCTTCACAATGCTGTCTGTGTGGGTGGACCAATTCAGTTTGTCTGTGATGTGTACGCCGAGGAACTTAAAACTTACTACCCTCTCCACTACTGTTCCATCGATGTGGATAGGGGGGTGTTCCCTCTGCTGTTTCCTGAAGTCCACAATCATCTCCTTAGTTTTGTTGACGTTGAGTGTGAGGTTATTTTCCTGACACCATACTCCGAGGGCCCTCACCTCCTCCCTGTAGGCCGTCTCGTCGTTGTTGGTAATCAAGCCTACCACTGTTGTGTCGTCCGCAAACTTGATGATTGAGTTGGAGGCGTGCGTGGCCACGCAGTCGTGGGTGAACAGGGAGTACAGGAGAGGGCTCAGAACGCACCCTTGTGGGGCCCCAGTGTTGAGGATCAGCGGGGTGGAAATGTTGTTGCCTACCCTCACCACCTGGGGACGGCCCGTCAGGAAGTCCAGTACCCAGTTGCACAGGGCGGGGTCGAGACCCAGGGTCTCGAGCTTGATGACGAGCTTGGAGGGCTTGGAGGGCACTATGGTGTTAGTAGGACGATCACTTTGTGCAGCTCACCCTGTACTATCAGCTCCAATATAAATAACACGAGTAAGTCTACTTCTGATAAGCTTCCCAGTAAAGCATTAAAAACAATCAAGCAACCCAGAAAAGTGCTAAAAATAGCACATATTAACATATGTAGCCTAAGAAACAAGGTCCATGAAGTCTTGTAACAGATGACATTCCTATTCTGACTATCTCTGAAATTCACTTGGATAATACCTTTGATGATACAGTGGTACTGTAACAGTTGAACTTTAGTCCGTCCCCTCGCCCCTACCCGGGCTCGAACCAGGGACCCTCTACACACATAGACAACTGACACCCAAGAAGCATTGTTACCCATCGCTCCACAAAAGCTGCTGCCCTTGCAGAGCAAGGGGAACAACTACTTCAGGTCTCAGAGTGAGTGAAGTCACCGATTGAAACGCTATTAGCGCGCACCACCGCTAACTAGCTAGCCATTTCACATCGGTTACACTAGTAACACATGGTTATAACGTCTACCGAAAAGACAGAAATGCCAATGGGGGCGGTGTTGCGATCTATATTCAGAACCACATTCCTGTAAAGCTTAGAGAGGATCTCATGTTAAATACTGTTTAAGTAATATGGCTACAGGTTCATCTGCCTCACCTAAAGCCCATTTTTGTGGGAAGCTGCTATAGACCAGCAAGTGCTAACAATCAGTATCTGGATAATATGTGTGAAATGCTTGATAATGTATGTGATATCAACAGAGAAGTATATTTTCTGGGTGATTTAAAAATTTACTGGCTTTTATCAAGCTGCTCACTCAAGAAAAAGCTTAAATCTGTAACCAGTGCCTGCAACATGGTTCAGGTTATCAGTCAACCTACCAGGGAAGTTACAAACAGCACAGGAATGAAATCATCCACATGTATTGATCACATCTTTACTAATGCTGCAGATATGTGCTTTAAAGCTGTATCCAGATCCATAGGATGTAGTGATCACAATATAGTAGCCATGTCTAGGAAAACCAAAGTTACAAAGGCTGGGCCTAATATACTGTATAAGAGGTCATACAATAAGTTTTGTAGTGATTCATATGTTGATGATGTAAATGATACTTGCTGGTCTGTGGTGTGTAATGACGAGCAACCAGAAGCTGCACTTGACACATTTATGAAATTGCTTATTCCAGTTACTAATAAGCATACACCCATTAAGAAAATGACTGTAAAAACTGTTAAATCCCCTTGGATTGATGAGGAATTGAACAATTGTATGGTTGAGAGGGATGAGGAGAAAGGTATGGCAAATAAGTCTGGCAGCACAACTGATTGGCAAACATACTGCAAATGAAGAAATAATGTGACAGAACTAAATAAAAATAAACTATACTATGAAACAAAGATCAATTATTTAAATAATCATAGTAAAAAGCTATCCATTGCACAGATTGAGGGAGACATTGCCAACCTGTCTGATGTTCAGACTCTGCTTGCAGATGTAAGAGAAGAAATCAGTACTGCCCTGCCCACTTCATTGTTGAGATCAACAAGGCCTATGGTGTCATCACTACCGTGTCTCGCCACCTTGGCCTGGATGAGGGCAAGGTTCTTGGCAGTCTGGCGAAGTACACTTCCAAGCAAGGGCTTTGGGATGGAAATGCAATATGGCAGTCGTGCCAACATATCTCATCAGCCACCTGGTGGAAGGGACTTTGTGGATCTGAGGCTCTTTCCCCTGTTGCATCCATCATCCTCCAAATCCCACCAACATCAGCCGCCTCAGAGCGCAACTGGTCCTTGTTTGGGAACAAACACACCAAACGACGCAACAGGCTGACAAATACAAGGGTTGAAGAATTGGTGGCCATCTGGGCAAATTTGTGGCTTTTTGAGCCTGACAATGAGACATCCTCAACAAGGTGGAAAGTGACAGTGAAGATGAGGCCTCAGTCTGATGTTCATGAGGTGGACATTAAGGAGGTCCAGGAAGAAAACATGGAAGCCTGAGAGGACGACAACCAAAGCTTTAGTTGCTAGACTATTATTTTACAGATGTATGTTACAAACGTTTTTGGGAGATGCGATGGATCATTGAGGATCATTCAATATTGCTTTTCTTTTGTTGTTCAGTGAAATCATCCCATGTGAAGATTCAACTCATTTAATTAAAGTTAAATTCGTAACTAAATAGTTTAAAAAAAATTGATTGGAAGGATTTAATAATTTGCAATTATGTCTACTTATGATGAGGTAAAAGGTTTATGTTTCTGTCTCCATATGATATGGTAAATATATCTAATGCAAAAAACTTCTACATTTAAATGGTGTTAATATTAATTTGCATATATTTCCATTAATTCCCATATATTCCCACAGAAAGTTTCCACCTCTGAATATTCCCCAAAATGTGCAACCCTGGCAGTAGCTAAGATGGGGAGAAGTCTGTCCATAATAAAGCGATGCTCTGCCTTCTTAACAACACTATCAACAAGGCAGGTCCAACAGGCCCTAGTTTTGTCACACCTCAGTCATGTGGTCAGGTGCCACAAAAAAGGACTTAGGAAAATTGAAATTGGCTCAGAACAGGGCAAGACGGCTGGCCCTTGGATGTACACAGAGAGCTAATATTAATAATATGCATGTCAATCTCTCCTGGCTCAAAGTGGAGGAAAGATTGACATCATCACTACTTGTATTTTTGAGAGGTATGGACATGTTGAATGCGCCGAGCTGGCTGTCTAAACTACTGGCACAGCTCAGACACCCATGCACACCCCACAAGACATGCCACAAGAGGTCTCTTCTCAGTCCCCAAGTCCAGAACAGACTATAGACAGACTAACAGTACTACATAGAGCCATAACTACATGGAACTCTAATCCACATCAAGTAACAGATGCAAGCAGTAAAAATAATAGATTTAAAAAACAGATTTAAAAAAACACCTTATGGAACAGCGGGGACTGTGAAGCAACACAAACATAGGCACAGATACATGCATACACACAAATGATAACATACGCACTACACAGATTTAGTACTGTAGATATGCGGTAGCGGTGGAGTAGGGGCCTGAGGGCACACAGTGTGTTGTGAAATCTGAATGTATTGTAATGTTTTTAAAATTGCATAAACTGCCTTAATTTTTTCCTGGTCCCCAGGAAGAGTATATGCTGCTTTGGCAGGAGCTAATGGGTATCCATAATAAATACAAATACACTAGATGTAATTAGGCTACAAATTAAGTTACAGAGTAAGATGTAATTCTAGCTGTTGGCCAGTAGAGGGCGGTGAATGACAGACAGAGAAACAGTAAACTCGATCAGCTCAGCACAGAGCTCCTGACACGTTGGGCGACTGGCTTCCGGGCTAAGCGGGCAGTGTGTAAAAGCAGCGCGTCTTGGCGGATCGTGTTTCGGAGGACCTTCACCTCTCCCGAGCCCGTTGAGGAGTTGCTGCGATTAAAACTAAATTGTGATTACCAATTAGATTTCACGAAAATGGGGAGAAAAATTCACAAAATAAATTAAATAAAACACTGAACTCCTACCATACGTTATATCCACATTCCACACACAGCCTTGACATTCGAGTGAACGGTGATGGTTAATTCGTTGAATAATTAATTTGTTTATACTCAACTTGAAAGGTATTTTATAGCAACACAACAATACATACTTTCCTTATGGTCATACTCTATATAGGTCATATAGCTCCCCTCCCATTTGGTACAATCCATGCGTCATTGTTTACAACAAAATGGCCATGTATTTCTTCCCCAAAATTCAAACTGGATAAAGGCGCTTTAAATAACGAAAACGAAACTTAACTACCGAACCGAAAAACACCTGACACCGACGTAACGTTAGTAGTTCTGTGTCGGATTGATTTCAGGATCACACTCGCAGCATGGCATTTCAAATGTCAACTCTCTCTTCGCGTATCAGAGCCATAGGTCAATTTTCCCGCTGTCGTAGTGGTGACTTTCATACTAGTGATATCGGTGTGTGCTCCAAATTTAGAAACATTTTTGGTGTTGCAAATCGCCAGGTTTATTCGCTGGTGCGAAGTGGGCAGAGTTCGGCGAACTCCAGCCCTGCAAAGTGCAAGGCCATTCTGAACCCAGGGGGTATTCATTTTGCAAACCGCGTGGAGAAGTTTTCAACAACTACAGCTGCCGCGAAGTCGTTTGAGTCGTTTCAGGGGCAAAACAAGGCCTCGCCCTCCGGGGGAAAGTACGGTTCGTTGTATCGGATCGCCCTCGCCGCGCTTGGGGTGACCACCGCGGTCGTGTCCCTGCACTTTAGTGCCCATCTCGCCATGGCAACGGGATTGGAGCGGCTAAACCTTGACTCAGCCAAAGGTGACTGGAACGAGGTGAAGGGTAAGTCTGCAGACAGACACAGTTTGGGTGGGAATCTATAGGTGCTCATGTTGAGAATTTGGTTGCTCAACAGGACCTGTTGCGTGTGAAAAGTAAAGTTGTCAAAGCTGTGTGGCCTAAATTTCAATAGAAAAAAAGTAGGTGCCAACTCAAAGTTTGAAGTGGCTCATGGTGGCCTTATGTGGTACTAGGTTACAACCAAGCCATTAGTGCATTACAGCTTTTCACTATGTTGTCCCTACATTACCCACATTGATTAGTGGAATGATCATAATCATCAACTCTCTGTCCCTCTCCTCTTCCTTAGCTGCCTTGCTCCATATGAGTCAGGAGGAGAGAAGGAAGCACTACAGAACTACCTACCGGTCCCTGGAGGAGGTGCCTGTGTGGACCGCCAAGTCACTCACAGTGGACAGAGGTTGGTGGCACCTTAATTGGGGAGAATGGGTTCGTGGTAATGGCTGGAGCGGCGTCAGTGGAATGGTATCAAACGCATGGTTTCCATGCCATTCCATTTACTCTAAACCATCCGTTGTTTCTCAACTCCCGTTCTGGGGTCCTACAACACAGGTTTACATGTGTTTGGTCCAGCCCAGCACTACACACTGTCATTTAGTTAATGCTAGGTGATTAGGTCTATTGGGCCCCAGGACTACAGCTGTGAGACACTGGAAAGCAGCATCGCTGAGCGTCCACTATAGATATTCTTGAGAGACAACATAAACGGTAAACGCATGTTGATATTACAGTGTTCATCTGTCTCCAAGGTGATTCAGTCAAGGCGACCAAATTCAAGAGGAACGAAGCTCTGGACAAGAAGATCTCGCTGTTCAGCGGTGACATCACCAAACTGGAGATTGATGGGATCGTCAATGCAGGTGATCAAATAGTAACCTAGCTAATATTAACATAACATTATAGAAATAACATAACTTAAAGATGGAATCTGCAGTAGGGGAAACAACGCCATTGGCCGCCTCCACCACCGCTGTTGTAGTTGTTATTGCTGAGCGGAGGAGTGTCATGCAGCATGGTAAATAAATCGCAGTACTTATTGTGCTCTTCTATTGCACATGCAATGATGTCAGAGGGCAAAAAGCTGTGTTGGTTGTTTACAGTCAATTATTTGTTGTAATATCGCAAACGGACGTGGCTGTTTCACCATTTAAGGATTCCAGCTTTAACTTGTAGTAATAACATTACTTAAAAATAACAGAATCACATGTAGTAATAACATTACTTAGTAATAACATAGCATTACTTAGTAATAACAACACATTACTTAGTAATAACAACACATTACTTAGTAATAACATAGCATTACTTAGTAATAACATTACTTAGTAATAACATAGCATTACTTAGTAATAACATTACTTAGTAATAACATAGCATTACTTAGTAATAACATAGCATTACTTAGTAATAACATTACTTAGTAATAACATAGCATTACTTAGTAATAACATTACTTAGTAATAACATAGCATTACTTAGTAATAACATTACTTAGTAATAACATAGCATTACTTAGTAATAACATTACTTAGTAATAACATAGCATTACTTAGTAATAACATTACTTAGTAATAACATAGCATTACTTAGTAATAACATTACTTAGTAATAACATTACTTAGTAATAACATAGCATTACTTAGTAATAACATTACTTAGTAATAACATAGCATTACTTAGTAATAACATTACTTAGTAATAACATAACATGACTAGTAATAACATTTCTTAGTAATAGCATTACTTGTAATAACATAACATTACTTAGTAATAACATAGCATTACTTAGTAATAACATAGCATTACTTAGTAATAACATAGCATTACTTAGTAATAACATAGCATTACTTAGTAATAGCATTACTTTGTAATATCATTAGTAGTAGTAACATAGCATTACTTAGTAATGGCATTACCTAGCAATAACAGCATTACTTAGTAATAACCTAACATGACTAGTAATAACATTATTTAGTAATAACCTAACATGACTAGTAATAATAAGTGACATTAAAGTAATAATAAGTGACATTTCTTATAGTATAACATGAATTGTGTAGCTGTCCTGAGGCCTCAGTGGGACAAATCACTGTGAAATGAGAAGTATTATCGTACTGATCGCCTGTCTTGGTTAGAGTCAGAATTCTATGTCCTGGGGTTGATACATTATCCTGATCCCATCATAGATTTTTGAGTGAACTGTATCTTATTTCACGCTCCACGTCACAGTTCTGTTTTTGAACTTTGACCTTTACCCACCCTGAACCTGTGGTCTTCTCAGTTTCCGTTGAAATACTGCCCTGTTGGCTGTCTGCAGGGCCTCTTTGTTTAAAAAAGAAAAAACTATAGTATTAACTAATCAGAATCATATTAATGTCTTTATTATGTGTGCTTTAGAAAAAGGTTAATATGATACAATACACTGGTTGCGCAATGCCATTTGGGTGTAGCGTAATTTTCCACCTGCAGATGGCAGTAAAGGCAAGTGTATCATACCATATCAGTCTGAAGTTTCTTTGATCATAGCAAGACTTTAATTAGTACTGTGTTTGGCATTACTGTGTACAGTCCAACATCAAAAGAGCTACTTGATGATCAGGTTTTGCATAGAAAAGTATGTTTCTTCATTGGGTCATTTAGTGTTAACTGTCATAAAACAACATGGCCGCCCGCCTATGTGGTGCTGTGTGAATAACTCATCTCTCATTAACATCATGTTGGCTCCAAAATCAGAGCCAGCAGCCTGTATGTTTTACAAGGCTTTTTATAGAGTCCCACTCTCAATATGCAAAGTGCCACTGAATAACAAGAGAAACAGAGCTATAAACAACCCCTAGAAGGGACAGGCAGAGCAAGGTGAGGGAACGAGAAGGGCTGACTGAGGATGCATCTGAAACCAAATGGCACCCTATTCCCTAAGTAGTGCAGTTTATAAAGAATAGGGTAGGGTTTTGGACAAAGCTAGAGTACGATAGGAGTAACAGGGAGAGGGATCAAGGGGACCTCTCGTGAGTATCTCTGTCACTATGGCAACCGCTGTGGTGACATGGAGTTTGGTGGGGGGGGGCCTTCCCTACTACAATAATGATAGGTGAAGAACTGCACACACCCATTGCCACGCATTCGCATCACTTCACTCACGGCTGCTGATCGATCAGTAGGGAGGGCGAGCCGATAAGGGAGGACTGTTGATGTCGTTTGTGTCATTCTCAATAAAGATTGGATTTACAGTAACCCCCCCCCACCCACCCCTTCACCATTTTATTGCTGCTGGCTCCTGCATTCTCCTATAAAACACTGCAAACATAAAAACCCACAAGCACTTAAGAGCTGTCTTAGAGATGGGGAGGAGGGCGGGTTGCAGGGTAGAACATCCTTCTCTTTACACCCCTCAATCACTCCATCCAGCCTCAGCAGAGAGAGAAAGCGATTGAGAGGAGAATATATTGTGTCTGATGGGCTATTTGATTAAGATGGATTACGCAATGAAATGTGAATTGTCATTTGAGTGATGAGGTAAATGTGTGTGGGTGTGTGACTCTACACTCTTGTAAAGTTCTTCAAGTCAACAAGTTTTTAGTTCTGTTGTTTTATCTGCATTCGATTGCATTTATTTCAATTAAACCCACAGATCAATTTAGACTAGTTTCTACTGTAAGGGCTTAACCTCCTGCTGTCAGACAGCAAGGTATGGGCAGGGGCTAAACGTTCTGATTATATTCCCAGGTCCCCAGCCTCTTAGGGGGTGTTAGAGATAAGAGGCCCCTGGTTGCCGTGGGGAACCCTCACTGTCACTGTTGCAGCAGTAGCTCAGATACAAGATAAGCGGCAATCCCGTCGGTTCAGGTCAAGCCCCCACAGACTAACAGAGAGACAAGAGCAGAGCAGCTGTGTTTCAACCTCAACGTCTAAACCCACTAGTCTAGAGATAACACAGCCGCATTGACTGGCCACACGCACGCACGGACACACGCAGCACTGACAGGTGGCTGGCCCCAATGGCCACAGGGAGTTAGTGATTTCCACTGCTTCCCTCTCAGTGACGGGAGGTAATCTACAGTACAGGCCCCACAGGTACACTACCTCCATACTGATCTACACTGTACTTAGGGCTACTGTTTTAACCACTGACTGCTGTCTCTACTGGCTGGCCTAAATCTCTGACTGTAGGTGTTATGATTGACTGCTGTCTCTACTGGCTGGCCTAAATCTCTGACTAGGTGTTATGACTGACTGCTGTCTCTACTGGCTGGCCTAAATCTCTGACTAGGTGTTATGACTGACTGCTGTCTCTACTGACTGGCCTAAATCTCTGACTGTAGGTGTTCTGACTGACTGCTGTCTCTACTGGCTGGCCTAAATCTCTGACTAGGTGTTATGACTGACTGCTGTCTTTACTGGCTGGCCTAAATCTCTGACTAGGTGTTATGACTGACTGCTGTCTCTACTGGCTGGCCTAAATCTCTGACTGTAGGTGTTATGACTGACTGCTGTCTCTACTGGAACTCTGTTGTAGTTTCTGCAGTGACTTCAGGCTATTTCTGTCAGTTTTAGTTAGTGTATCTCTAACTGTGGATACTGTACTGTAGGCCAAGTATATCTGCACTGTAGTTAGGAAGTTTGTCTGTTGACCCACATGCTCTCTCTCACACACACACACACACACACACACACACATATTCCGGTCGGACCACCATCAGCAACCACTGCAATGCTGAAGCGCTCCAAAACGGACAGACATATTATCCCAGAATAATTTACAACGTTCTGATTTATATTTCATTTACATGTTTGACATTGACGAGTTAACAGAAGCCCCCAGAGTCCAGCCTTAATGACTGGTAAACAAAATGGTGGAGGAAAAAAAAGTGAATGAGTTTGCAGATCACCCATTCATAGCCCCCCCCCCACCCAATCAATCGCCACTTTAGCTCGAATGGATGAAGTGAGAGCCTCATTAGCCTGATTGGCCCAGTGCAATGTGGGAATTTCAGAGAGGAGTCGGCCTGCTCATCAGCACAGTGCTCCTCAAGCTGCGTTCATCAAGGCTGTGTGCTTTGTTGTCTGTTCAACTGAGCTGGGCCTATACCTTTAATTAGGCCAATAGAGTTCAATAAAGTTTTACCTTGATTAGGCCTAAGTATGTTCATCAACGTTCAATAAAGTTTTACCTTAATTAGGGCTTCTGTCATTAGAGCTAGGTTGACTGTACACACCGGTAGTGGTGACCAAGCATTCAACGTGGTATAGTGTCACTGAAAACCAGGGTTGTAGTCACTAAACCTCGAGTCTGAGTCAACTACCAAGTCCGCTGTGCTCGAGTTCGAGTCATGAGTCCCTATGGCTGAAGTTCATGGCCGAGTCATGTCAGGAGTCCCTCAATTTATACTAGGTGTTATTATGCAATTGTTTTTAGTCGCCACCAGATGGCAATATATGAGGGGTCCAGCTGTGACACCTCTCAGTGCAGTGCATCCCTCAGGAAAAGTGGACGTTTTGAAAGGAACCATATAAGGAGAAGTGGGGGTTTTGAAAGGAACCATATAAGGAGAAGTGGGGGTTTCGAAAGGTGCCATATAAGGAGAAGTGGGGGTTTCGAAAGGTGCCACTCAAGACTTCGTTTGAGTTATCGGATGTTAGTCATGCTCTGCAGAGATGACAAAGTGTCAGTTGTTTTTCCTAAATGTAAATGCTAGTTAATGTTAATTTTACAATGTATTATTTGTTATTGAATATTTGAAATAATAATTGAAATATGAATTCATGGCGGTTCTAGTAGTTATGTAATTCCAGCGCTGCTAGTGTTGACTCCTTTCGAAACGCCTACTTCTCCTTTATATGGTTCCTTCTGAAACGCCCATTCCTTTCCACACCCCCACTTTTCCTGAGAGATGACATATCAGTAGGTGAGAACATAGAGACACAGAGATGATGTCGCAGCTGGACCCTACTGCACTATATCGCCACTCGCTCATGAAAAACCCTAACTAATCCCTTCTTAACACAGCGGTCATCCAACCCGGAAGCCAGCCGCACCAATGTGTCAGAGGAAACACTGTGCACCTGGCGACCTGGTTAGCGTGCACTGCGCCCGGCCCGCCACAGGAGTTGCTAGTGCGGGATGAGACAAGGATATCCCTACTGGCCAAACCCTCCCTATCCCGGACGACGCTAGGCCAATTGTGCGTCGCCCCATATACCTCCCGGCTGCGACAGAGCCTGGGCTCAAACCCAGAGTCTCTGGTGGCACAGCTAGCACTGCGATGCAGTGCACTAGACCACTGCGCCACCCGGTAGGCCCCAGCTCGGCTTTTTTTGATGGCTTGTGACCATCCATCTTCCTCTTGATCCCATTCGAGGTTTTCAATGGGGTTCAGGTCTGGAGATTGGGCTGGCCATGACAGGGTCTTGATCTGGTGGTCCTCCATCCACACTATGATTGACCTGGTTGTGTGGCATGGAGTATTGTCCTGCTGGAAAAACCAATCCTCCACCAAATTTCACAGTGGGTGCGAGACACTCTGGCTTGTAGGCCTCTCCGCACCCACTGTGTAATTGTGTGAGAGCAGAGTGATGGCCTCTATTAGAAAGAGGAGGTTCCCATCAGCTTTCTGAAGGCTAGGCCTACTATATTTCTCAACTTTCCTCATATTAAACACATTGCTTTGCTTTACAACAGGAGTATAGCCTTCCTGGCTGACATGAAAATAAACCACGGGAAAAGCATCCTCCATTCGCTATTTAAGAGATTACATGTATTTTTTTCCCCCTGCCCCCTTCTGAGACAGGTGCATGATAATGGTTCTTTCAAAATCAAACTAATTTCACCCATAATATTTAGTATATGTAAAGACAATATTAAATCAAGACTAGTCTGATGGGTGACAATATTAGCCTACCACTTGTGAGTGATGTATTATCACTTGTGAGTGATGTATTATCACTTGTGAGTGATGTATTACCACTTGTGTGTGATGTATTACCACTTGTGTGTGATGTATTACCACTTGTGTGTGATGTATTACCACTTGTGTGTGATGTATTACCACTTGTGTGTGATGTATTACCACTTGTGAGTGATGTATTACCACTTGTGTGTGATGTATTATCACTTGTGAGTGATGTATTATCACTTGTGAGTGATGTATTACCACTTGTGTGTGATGTATTACCACTTGTGTGTGATGTATTACCACTTGTGTGTGATGTATTACCACTTGTGTGTGATGTATTATCACTTGTGAGTGATGTATTATCACTTGTGAGTGATGTATTATCACTTGTGAGTGATGTATTACCACTTGTGAGTGATGTATTACCACTTGTGTGTGATGTATTACCACTTGTGTGTGATGTATTACCACTTGTGTGTGATGTATTACCACTTGTGTGTGATGTATTACCACTTGTGAATGAGGCAAGAAACAGCGCATGCCTTTTTCTTGCGACTTTTTCAAATCCTAGTCGCACACCTCATATAGCCCAGCACATAGGCCTATATGTTTTGATAAGGTTTGTATCACACACCTCATATAGCCCAGCACATAGGCCTATATGTTTGATACGGTTTGTATCACAACTAAAGTGGCCAAATAGCTTCTTAAAATGAAGCACATTAATCCGCTTATCAACCAGTGTAGCCTAACTGGCACACATAAGCGGCACCTGAGTTTCAAGTTTGGGGAAGATACATTCACCATTAAAATACTCCTTTATCTTAAAGTATTACATGCACAATCACATTAGCGGTCACTTTTGAAAACAGTGTTTTCCCGCTATTTGCATTTTGGAACATTCACACTTATAACCTGCTGCCGTATGTGCGTTGCTGTGCTTATAATGTGAAGAAATAGCCTAATAGTTGATCAACATTTTAAGCTAAACGTTCTGATCTGTTGCATCAGCCTCATTGCTTTTAAGAGATTTTTTGATGCTAGTGGTTGTAATAATTTGGGATCTATCGCACCCCACAACTGTCCCAGAGTATGTTTGGAATATGCATTTCTTGCACAGAGGGACAAGTTGACCAATAGAATAGTTCAACTTTTGTACTGTGGGGGATAGTAGATTGACATAAGCTAGTGATTTTGCTGTTCGTTAGGCCTACTCATCTTGTTGGCTGACACAAAGTAAATGAGGACAGTTCTTCTAACATCTTCAATATGCGTCTCGGAATTGGATAAGAGGAACTAGCACAGTTGCGTCCCCGATGTGTTAGTCTTCACTTGTAGCTTACTTCTTAGCTACAAGTGAAGAGATGCTGAGATGCCTGTGAGAAGGAACCGATCACGTGATGGGCGTTGGCTAATAAGAATTGAGATATCTGAGAGAGCCATGTGAGTGAGAGGTGCTTCGGAGCATGGCAACTGGGAGAAGGTAATTATAATTATTATATTCAGCACAACGGCCACTTTGTCCGCAAAAGACATGGATTTTTTTAGGGAGCATTACGGCCACACAAGGGGTATGCCGCCAGGAATTTTGAGGCCTGGTGAGAATATTATCAAGTACTTGGTGAATGAGAAACTGATTTAGTGTGTGCAGCCTGTGCATGAAACAAAGCAGAGCTCATGCATTATTTCATGCAACTTTTTTCAAATCATCATTAGTTGCATCATGCAGCCTTAGAATGTATTACAAATCAAAACATATAGCCCAATGTTTTGTATCACAACTAGAGTTACAGAAATAGTTTTTAATGAAGCATATCGGAGGACCTGTTTCTTTGTTAACCGCTCAACACAGAACAGCTGCATGTGCACATTCCCTCAGAAATCATTTGTAGAAAATATCCTTTCTATTTTATTCAACTTTGTTCAATTGTATTCTTCATACTATAAAAAATAATGCCACGGAATTCTAAGCAAATCTTGTCTGCTAAATGAACTAGTGTAGCCCACAGCCATATGCCATAGCCACATCAGGACCTAACATAATGACAACTCAGAGTATGTTATTCTGTTCTTCTGAAACAGACTACATGTTCTTCATATCATGTTTCTTTAGACCTGTCTAAAATAAATCATGGATTTATTGTGAAGGTTTAGGCTATATTACATGGATTTATTGTGAAGGTGTAGGCTATATTACATGGATTTATTGTGATGGTGTAGGCTATATTACATGGATTTATTGTGAAGGTGTAGGCTATATTACATGGATTTATTGTGAAGGTGTAGGCTATATTACATGGATTTATTGTGAAGGTGTAGGCTATATTACATGGATTTATTGTGATGGTGTAGGCTATATTACATGGATTTATTGTGAAGGTGTAGGCTATATTACATGGATTTATTGTGAAGGTGTAGGCTATATTACATGGATTTATTGTGAAGGTGTAGGCTATATTACATGGATTTATTAGACTTTTAAAATGTAGCTGTTCCAAAGGTCTGCATCAGTGGCTTGTAGGCTACAGTATGCCTGGAAGCATGGAGATGCTAAATGTGTTTGTTAATTAACAGTCAATTGCCATGAGACCTTCAGTTATTTGCTTGACAATCACAGGCTGACAAAATGTCATGACCGCCACAGCACTAGGTCCATTCTCTTTTCAACCTACTTTATATCTGGTTATAGTCGTCCAAGTTTACACTGAAAATGTTTTACCATCCCCCAAAATAATTGTGATGTTTTATTTTAATTACATTTTTTACTGTTTGGACAAAAATCGCTGAAGTTGGAGAGTTTTATATCTCCCTCACTAACTTCAAACATCAGCTATCTGAGCAGCTAACCAATCGCTGCAGCTGTACAGAGCCCATCCAATCTACCTACCTCATCCCCATATTGTTTTTATTTACTTTTTCCTCTTTTGCACACCAGAATCTCTACTTGCACATCCATCTGCTCATCTATCACTCCTGTGTTAATTTGTTAAATTGTAATTACTTCGCTACTATGGTCTATTTATTGCCTTACCTCCTTACTCCATTTTTCTATTGTGTTATTGACTATGTTTGTTTAGTCCATGTGTAACTCTGTGTTGTTTGTCTCGCACTGCTTTGCTTTATCTTGGCCAGGTCGCAGTTCTAAATGAGAACTTGTTCTCAACTGGTCTACCTGGTTAAATAAAGGTAAAATACAATTTTGAAAAAATAGGCTGAGAGATGTTGGACTGAGGGCTTGTAGGCCTGTTGTAAGGCAGGTCCTCACCAGACATCACCGGCAACAAGGTCGCCTATGGGCACAAACCCACCGACCAGACAGGACTGGCAAAAAGTGCTCTTCACTGACGAGTCGTGGTTTTGTCTCACCAGGGGTGATGGTCGGATTTGCGTTTATCGTTGAAGGAATGAGCGTTACACCGAGGCCTGTACTCTGGAGCGGGATCAATTTGGAGGTGGAGGGTCCGTCATGGTCTGGGGCGGTGTGTCACAGCATCATCGGACTGAGCTTGTTGTCATTGCAGGCAATCTCAACGCTGTGCGTTACAGGGAAGACATCCTCCTCCCTCATGTGGTACCCTTCCTGCAGGCTAATCCTGACATGACCCTCCAGCATGACAATGCCACCAGCCATACTGTTCGTTCTGTGCCTGATTTCCTGCAGGACAGGAATGTCAGTGTTCTGCCATGGCCAGTGAAGAGCCCCGATCTCAATCCCACTGAGCACGTCTGGGACCTGTTGGATCGGAGAGTGAGGGGTTGGGCCATTCCCCCCAGGAATGTCCGAGAACTTGCAGGTGCCTTGGTCGAAGAATGTGGTAACATCTCACAGCAAGAACTGGCAAATCTGGTGCAGTCCATGAGGTGCAGATGCACTGCAGTACATAATGCAGCTGGTGGCTACACCAGATACTGACTGTTACTTTAGACCCCCCCCCCCCCCCCCCCCCTTTGTTCAGGGACACATTATTCCATTTCTGTTAGTCACATGTCTGTGGAACTTGTTCAGTTTATGTCTGTTGTTGAATCTTATGTAAATACAAATATTTACACAAGTTTGCTGAAAGTAAACACAGTTTATAGTTGACAGTGAGAGGACATTTTTTTTTTGCTGAGTGTTTTTATATATATATATATATATATATATATATATATATATATATATATATATATATATATATATATATATATATATATATATATACACACTTCTATGCGGAAAAAACACTGCATTAAACTCAGTACTAGTATTGTTTTTCAATTTCGTTAAGCAGTTTGTGTTTCTTAACCAGGCAAAGCTAAATAGTAGGCTGGTGACTAATAGTTAAGGGGAAGCAAGAGGTTTGCTTGCATGATGTGTTGCCTGTGATCGGATGCGGAGCCTCCCTGCCTCTCTGCCCACAATCATCGCATGCTCCCCCGCAGCTCACCAGCTGATGTAGGCTGCGTGTGCTGGGTGTGGTGCATCCTTCCCACTGCTAGAGAACAGAACCCTTGCTTCTCTGCCCACCCAGTGCTGCTAATAGTCTGCTTATCAAATTAGCCTATCCAGTCCAAGTGCAAATGCAAGTCACAGAAGGGCGAGTCCGAGTTACCAAAGGTTGAGAAGGCGAGTCCAAGTCTGAGTTACTAATGGTCGAATCCAAGTTGAGTCACAAGTCATGAAAATCGGGACTCGAGTACAACAAAACCATAACCAATGTTGCCACAACCGACATGGGTAATATTGGGATCGATGCTCTCACCCCCGTTTAACCCCCTCGGCATGCTCGACTTGTCTTGCACATTCTAAGCGCTAGCAAACCCTCTTCAGAGATGAGGATGAAACTCCCATGGGAAATTCTAGAGGAACCCATTCTACAAGGTTGTATTGTTCTGTGTTCATACTTTTCCTTTTCTATTCCTGCCGTTAAGTAGGGTCGTTAAGTAGGGTCGTTAAGTAGGGTCGTTAAGTAGGGTCATTGAATCTGTAAGAGGCGGAAATGAGTCGGTGTTTATTCTGTAGGTCGGAGAGAGGCTGTGTTGCCCGAGAGCTCTCCTGATGCTGGAGCAGTGTGCATTCTCTCTCCTGCTACTCTACTAGGAACGTAATTAATTTGTATCAATTGAATGTCATTGCCAAAGGTTGTCAGTTTTGTACTGTACTACGATTAGTGCTACTCAGTGAGAGGTAGTTAAATGGACAGGAAGAGCACAATCACATGGGCTAGCTAGCTCACTGAAAGGTTTCAGAGATTAGATGGCTGGTGCACACACACACACACACACATGCCCTTACCGTCGGGGAGATGGTATGAGGTCTGATACCAACAGACAGTTTCTATCTACAAGCCATCAGAATGCTGAACACTGGCGCACGTTGTCTCGCTCTCCTCCCTACTGCAGCGAAAAGGCACCACAGCACAGCAAGTGTTTATAGCGCTGTCCCTGCTGAAGCATAATTTCAGCCATTTAGTTTCTTATTTCTGACTGAAAGGTTCTGTTACCGAAATCCCTCAACCCTTGCTCTCTTTACATGAAACATGTATGCATCGCATGCATGTGACCAATATTTCCAGGTTATGACAATCTCAGAACACAGTAACACGCGTCAGCTCGATAGTGTTTGTACAAGCTACTAATGATAACATTACTTATTATTATATTGATGATTAATAATATCAATAAGGAGATCAAGAAAAAGGAGGGTATAGTTGTGAGAGCTGTGTGTATATTATGTGTGACAAACAGGTGCTGTTAGGTTACAGTATCATTGTTCTGCCTGTTTGAAACCGTGTAAACAAATCTAATTATAATTAATACCAGTCTGTTCTAATGAAAAACAAATTGTAAAGCCTTTAAAAACAGCCAAATCTGTGAAATTGCTTTATGCAACATTTTGCTGCTGCATGAGGCTTGGTGCTCACAGAATCAGTAAGTTATTAAACAAACACTCAAACAGGAAACAGAAGCAGGATCTGTCTTATTTCTGGAGATGTCTGTATGTATATGGAGGATTTATAAAGACCGGCACGTTTGACATTTAGGCTATTGATTATAGACCTAATTAAGTTTGTGTTTCCTCAATTTTCTTAGATAATTAGGCTAAGGCAGGGAATGTATCCTTGTCTCTGCTGCTGCCTCCGCCACATTGTTCTCAATCCCAATATGCTGGTTAACTTTGCTATTATGCCCATCCAGTGGGGAGAACAAGTATTTGATACACTGCCGATTTTGCAGGTTTTCCTACTTACAAAGCATGTAGAGGTCTGTTATTTTTATCATAGGTACACTTCAACTGTGAGAGACGGAATCTGAAACAAAATTCCAGAAAATCACATTGTATGATTTTTAAGTCATTAATTTGCATTTTATTGCATGACATAAGTATTTGATCACCAACCAACCAGTAAGAATTCTGGCTCTCACAGACCTGTTAGTTTTTCTTTAAGAAACCCTCCTGTTCTCCACTCATTACCTGTATTAACTGCACCCGTTTGAACTCGTTACCTGTATAAAACACACCTGTCCACACACTCAATCAAACAGACTCCAACCTCTCCACAATGGCCAAGACCAGAGAGCCATGTAAGGACATCAAGGATAAAATTGTAGACCTGCACAAGGCTGGGATGGGCAAGCAGCTTGGTGAGAAGGCAACTGTTGGAGCAATTATTAGAACATGGAAGAAGTTCAAGATGACGGTCAATCACCCTCGGTCTGGGGCTCCATGCAAGATCTCACCACGTGGGGCATCAATGATCATGAGGAAGGTGAGGGATCAGCCCAGAACTACACGGCAGGACCTGGTCAATGACCTGAAGAGAGCTGGGACCACAGTGTCAAATAAAACCATTAGTAACACACTACGCCGTCATGGATTAAAATCCTGCAGCGCACGCAAGGTCCCCCTGCTGAAGCCAGCGCATGTCCATGTCCGTCTGAAGTTTGCCTATGACCATCTGGATGATCCCGAGGAGGAATGGGAGAAGGTCATGTGGTCTGATGAGACACAAATAGAGCTTTTTGGTCTGAACTCCACTCGCCGTGTTTGGAGGAAGAAGAAGGATGAGTACAACCCCAAGAACACCATCCCAACCGTGAAGCATGGAGGTGGAAACATTCTTTGGGGATGCTTTTCTGCAAAGGGGACAGGACGACTGCACCGTATTGAGGGGAGGATGATGGGGCCATGTATCGTGAGATCTTGGCCAACAACCTCCTTCCCTCAGTAAGAGCATTGAAGATGGGTTGTGGCTGGGTCTTCCAGCATGACAACGACCCAAAACACACAGCCAGGGAAACTAAGGAGTAGCTCCGTAAGAAGCATCTCAAGGTCCTGGAGTGGCCTAGCCAGTCTCCAGACCTGAACCCAATAGAAAATCTTTGGAGGGAGCTGAAAGTCCGTATTGCCCAGCGACAGCCCCGAAACCTGAAGGATCTGGAGAAGGTCTATGGAGGAGTGGACCAAAATCTCTGCTGCAGTGTGTGCAAACCTGGTCAAGAACTACAGGAAACTTGTGATCTCTGTAATTGCAAACAAAGGTTTATGTACCAAATATTAAGTTCTGCTTTTCTGATGTATCAAATACTTATGTCATGCAATAAAATGCAAATTAATTACTTAAAAATCATACAATGTGATTTTCTGGATTTTTGTTTTAGATACCGTCTCTCACAGTTGAAGTGTACCTATGATAAACATGACAGACCTCTACATGCTTTGTAAGTAGGAAACACTGCCGATTTTGCAGGTTGTCAAATACTTGTTCTCCCCACTGTAGCAACATAGGTTAAGGTGCCAGCTCTACGGCACACTGAAGATTGTTTCAGAACGGTGGACAGCGACCGTATCTAATGATGGACAAAGCACATTTGTTATAAAATATTAGATTTATTAGTGTTGCACTATTATTTTAACATAATATAACCATATACAATGTCAGTATCACATGTCTTAGAGTGATGGACTGTCCCACCCCCGTGGCCTCCACAATGGATTAGTCCACTCAGACCGGTGTCAATCACACAGGTGTCTTGTGCACCATATTTTTATTTTATTATTATTGCCACTGCTCGACTAAAGAAATATGGGTCGACAAACAGCCTATCGACCAAACAATCGACCAGTCTTCTAAATCGGGTCAGCCCTATGCTATTCTACTGCGCCATTTACTTTATATTCGTATTGTTATCTTTGATTTCATATTGTTGTTGCATTGTCATAGTGTTGAGCGATTTAGTGCTTTTTGAGGTTTTGACAAAAAAATTAAATTAGCCCGGTTTTCGATTTTGGTTTCGATACTTTTTTAAAACATTAAATGCACTATGTATTATATGGGCTGAGTGCTGTAACAGCACAGAATAAAAGTATTAATAAAAGTCCCATGATGGTAGTGATTGAACATTACTGCTTATCATTTATTAACCATCATGTACTCACATTACTTGACTTGTTGTGTATATTACATTCGTTTTATTTGATGACTTTATTATTTTATTACAAGTCATCATCTCCTCTCTCTGCTTTCTGACAAAATCACTATTTTAGTAATTCTTCAAAGTAAATAAGGCATGCTTTTATGACTGCTGAGTACCAATTATTAACCACTTAGATCATGTATTTTCAGGTAGAGATACCTTGCGACACAACTGCTCTCAATCCCAGGTCTTAAGTCTCTTCTCTCCCTCTCTGGTCTGCAGCACACAGCCTGGACAATTAGGTGCACAATGGATTGTGGCCATTGTAGTTAATTACCACGTTTTCTGCACTAAACTATGTAGAATATTGGCCTGTTGGAAACTACAAATCCCTACCACACAGTTCAGGCTTGATTTGATTTATTTCTAGAGAAACTGAGCATTGAGGTCAAGAAAAGCAACTAACGAAATGTAATTCAAATAATTGAACCAAGGAAGGTGAATTAGTTTAAAAATAACAGACATTTTGGTTAGTTACTTAGCACTACATTGTCGAGAAGGAAACTGCAAGTAAGCATTTTGTTGGACGGTGTATACTATGTGTATCCCGTATGACTAATAAAACGTATAAACAAACAAACATATAGTACACACATACACACACCCGCCCTGTACTGTGTTACACAAACTGTTTGTCTGAGATAGACACTTATGCCCTCCCTGGCTTGTTATATTGATTTGTGCTTACAGCATTAGTACTCACTTAGAATGGGAGGCATGTCCTCACGTTAACATACAGACAGACTATGTAGACTAGATACACACACACACACACACACACACACACACACATCTCCAGACCATATAGACTAGATACGCACGCACGCTCAAGAGCATGCGGATACAAACACACACAAATCGATAGGGAGTAGCTTCCTAAGGCTACTAAATCTAGTCAGTAATAACACATCTACTATGTATTCAGAGAGTATATTTAATGAACATCACTCTGCCGCATTATGTATACTGAACAAAAATATAAACGCAACATATAAAGTGTTGGTCCCATGTTTCATGAGCTGAAATAAAAGATCCCATACATTTTCCATAAGCACAAAAAGCTTATTTCTCGCAAGTGTTTGTTTACTTCCTTGTTGGTGAGTGTTTCTCAAAATAATCCAGCCACCTGGCAGGTGTGGCGAGGGGGAGCCGGGGCGAGCCGAGCCGAGGGGGAGCCGGGGCGAGCCGGGCCGAGGGGGAGCCGGGGCGAGCCGGGCCGAGGGGGAGCCGGGCCGAGGGGGGGGCCGAGGGGGAGCCGGGCCGAGGGGGGGCCGAGGGGGAGCCGGGCCGAGGGGGAGCCGGGGCGAGCCGGGGCGAGGGGGAGCCGGGCCGAGGGGGAGCCGGGGCGAGCCGGGCCGGGGGAGCCGGGGCGAGGGGGAGCAGAGGGTGGGGAAGCCGGGCGGGAGGGGAGCCGAGGGGGAGCCGGGCCGGGCGAGCCGAGGGGGAGCCGGGCCGGGGGAGCCGAGCCGAGAGGGGGGAGCGGGCGGGCGAGCGTGAGGCAAAGGGGAGCCGGGGCGAGCCGGGCCGAGGGGGAGCCGGGGCGAGGGGGAGCAGAGGGTGGGGAAGCCGGGCGGGAGGGGAGCCGGGCGGAGCGAGCCGAGCCGAGGGGGCGGAGCGGGGCGAGCCCAGGGGGGGGGGCCGAGGAGAGCTGAGCCGAGGAGGAGGAGGGGCGGGCGAGAGCCGAGCCGAGGGGGAGCCGGGCGGGGGGAGCCGAGCCGAGAGGCAGGGGGGGCGGGCGAGCGTGCGAGGCAAAGGGGAGCCGGGGGTGAGGCGAGGGAGAGCCGGGGGTGACGCTGGGGAGCCAGGAGAAAAAACTCTGATGCTTCCAATATGTGATGTCAGCATTCTGTGAGGACTGACGAGAAGCAAGTACAGGGAGTGAATATTTTAATAAATAACCGACATGAAACAAAATCTACCAAAGCTCTTACCAGAGAATTGAATGTTAATTTCTCTACCATAAGCCGCCTCCAACGTCGTTTTAGAGAATTTGGCAGTACATCCGACCGGCCTTACAACCGCGGACCATTTGTAGTCACTTCCGCCCAGGACCTCCACATCCAATTTCTTTACCTGTGGGATCGTCGGAGACCAGCCACCCGGACAGCTGATGAAACTGAGGAGTATTTCTGTCTGAAATAAAGCCCTTTTGTAGGGAAAAACTCATTCTGATTTGGCTGGGCCTGGCTCCCCAGGGTTGGACCTGGCTCCTAAGTGGGTGGGCCTATGCGGGTGGGCCTAAGCCCCTGCCCAGTCATGTGAAATCCGTAGATTAAGGCCTAATTTATCTATTTCAATTGACTGATTTCCTTATATGAACTGTAATTTAGTAAAATCGTCAATTGTTGCGTTTATATTTTTGTTCAGTATATTTAAGTTGACTTGATTCTTCCTAATATTATGCCAGTATATTTGTACAGTATAATTTTACACAACCCACCACCACATCTCATTAAAACGCATATGAAAACACTTGAAGTTTAACCAATATTTTTTTTTATTCGCATAGAAAATCAAAGAAACCAAACAAACAGTTCTCACTGTTTAGATTTATACATAAGACATTGTGAAAAGCTGAGCGTATTTAAAGGAAAGGTTTCTAAGACCTAAAGAAGGCTCTAGATCTTTTCTCTTCCCCCAGAATGCTTTTCCCACTGGAGTTTTGGATTGGAAAAAGACACAAGGCTAATTAAGTTTAGCATGGTATATTTAAGCAATAAGGTACGAGGGGGTGTGGTATATGGCCAATATACCACGGCTAAGAGCTGTTCATATGTACGACGCAACGCGGAGCGCCTGGAAAAACTCCTGTGGTATATTGGCCATATACCACAAACCCCCTCGGTGCCTTATTGCTATTATAAACTGGTTACAAATGTAATTAGAACAGGAAAAATACATGTTTTGTCATACCCGTGGCCAATCAGCACTTAGGGCTCGAACCACCCAGTTTATAATAAAAACTATAGTCTATACATAACTCACTCGAACAATCTCTTTTCTTTCTCTCCCTCCTTTTCCCATCACTCTCTTTACTCTTCTCTCCATTGTGATTCAGTTGTGATTGAGAGGCCAGAACATTGTTATAATATACGTAGAGTGACAGAAATACAATTCAGAGTGTGTGATTAGAGTGCATAGATGCACAGTGCTGTAGTTTGGTTCATCCATGATTTCTACGGAACTCTTTGCCCCCCCCCCCTCCCCCTGTGACCTGACTGTCTCGCTGGATCTGAATGACTGACTATGATGCACATAGATTAGTAGATACTAAGTAGCTGTAATGGTACGGCTATTACAGCTTGCTGTGTTCAGATGTTTGTGTGCTGAATGGGTACATCACTGTAAACACATGTTTTTTTTTCCCTTCATCTTTCCTGATAGCAACCAATAGAAAATGCCTTTTACTTTGGGTTGATTTACTTAATTTGATTGCAGACATTTCTGTATGATTGTCCAGTTAACATGCCTTTGCCGTTCATATTATGATGACATGCAATAAGCAAAAGAATATATCCTTTAATATTGGTGTTCTGTATGTTAAGGGAAATGCCAATATGTTGAATTATTTTATTCCATGACCAAATTGTAATAACAATTTTATCTCTTTAAAGTTTGATAAATACACTATTTTCAATGTCTGCTCCTTCCTGTACTAAAAAATCAATGAGAGTAAAGTTGAAATGAACAGGTCCTGTTAAGAAGAAGCTGGGTTTGGATGAGGTCCTAGCTATATTCCATTTCACTGTTTCCCTCTGCCATTAGTTCTCCCTTTGCTCTCCCTCTTCACTCTCCCTCTTCACTCTCCCTCTTTTGTCTATCTCGCTCCCTACTTTTTCTCCCTCTCTCTTTATCTCTCTCGAAGGATCAGGGTCTATATTCTTCCTTTTCACCCTTTCCCTCTTTTATTATCCCCCCTTCCTCAATTATTCTGTCTCTCTTTTTAACCTCCCTATGCTTACTCCTATCTCTCCCTCACTAGAGTTCCCGGGCGGACATCGCTGCAGTAGGAGCCCCTGTCCCTCAGAGCTGCTATCAGCTCTTCTCAGCTAGAACAAAGTTATCTCGCTATCATTCTCTCTCTCTCTGCAGCACAAAATAAACAGAGAAATAAAATATAAAAACAGGAGGGGAAAGAGAAAAGTAGAGGTCTAAGATAGGAACATATATATTTTCTGTCAGTCAGTGATGAGTTGTTGTGACTAGTACCATCAAACCCTTACCCGTGTGTCTACTCAGTGTATACAGAAGTAGGTATACACTACATGACCGAAAGTATGTGGACACAGTCTCGTCAAACATCTCATTCCATAATCACGGGCATTAATATGGAGTTGGTCCCCCCTTTGCTGCTATAACAGCCTCCACTCTTCTGGGAAGGATTTCCACTCAATTTTGGAACATTGCTGCGGGGGCTTGCTTCCATTCAGCCATTAGCATTAGTGAGGTCAGGCACGGATGTTAGGCGATTAGGCCTGGCTCGCAGTCAGCATTCCAATTCATCCCAAAGGTGTTCGATGGGGTTGAGGTCAGGGCTCTGTGCAGGCCAGTCAAGATCTTCCACACCGATCTCGTCAAACCATTTGTGGACCTTGCTTTGTGCACGTGGGCATTGTCATGCTGAAAGAGAAAAGGGCCGTCCCCAAACTGTTGCCGCAAAGTTAGAAGCACGGCATCGTCTAGAATGACATTGTATGCTGTAGCGTAAAGATGTCCCTTCACTGGAACTAAGGGGCCTAGCCCGAACCATGAAAAACAGCCCCAGACCATCATTCCTCCTCCACCAAACTTTACAGTTGGCACTGTGCATTGGGGCAGGTAGTGTTCATCTGACTTCTGCCAAACCCAGATTTGTCCGTTGGACTGCCATATGGTGAAGCGTGATCACTCTCGAGTCCACTGCTCCAGACTCCAATGGCGGCGAACTTTACACCATTCCAGCCGACACTTGGCATTGCGCATGGTGATCTTAGGCTTGTGTGCGGCTGCTCAGCCATGGAAACCCACTTAATGAAGCTCCCAACGAACAGTTCTTGTGCTGACATTGCTTCCAGAGACAGTTTAGAACTCTGTAGTGAGTGTTGCAACCGAGGACAGGCCACTTTTACGAGCTTTAGCACTTGGCGGTTCCATTCTGTGAGCTTGTGTGGTCTACCACTTTGCGGCTGAGCCATTGTTGCTCCTAGACATTCCCACTTCACAATAACATCACTTACAGTTGACCGGGGCAGCTCCAGCAGGACAGACATTTGAAGAACTGACTTGTTGGAAAGGTGGCATCCTATGACGGTGCCACGTTGAAAGTTACTGAGCTCTTCAGGAAGGCCATTCTACTGCCAATGTTTGTCTATGGAGATTTCATGGCTGTGTGCTTGATTTTTTTCACCTGTCAGCAACAGGTATGGCTGAAATAGCCGAATCCACTCATTTGAAAGTGTGTCCACATACTTTTGTATATATAGTGTAGCAGTCTACACAAGTGTTTCTCTCTGGAATATATTTGCCTTTTAGCGTCTGCCTACGCCTAAACATCCACCTCAAACTACTAACGGTCTTTTATGGAATAGAAGGAAGAGTACAGTAGCTGTAAAGATACTGAGACCTCAAAACAATGTATAAACATGAGAAGCACTGAAACACTTCTGTCACCCAGCAAACATGTATGTGGGGTGGCCCTGTGGGGACACAGCAACCCAAGCCAGTCAGCTAGTAACAGATAAATAAGATTCAGAGCAGAAGTGAGGAGGCACAGAGGGTACTTTGGAACCAAGGAGACCAACCAACCAACCGCCTGCTGGAACCGTATCCTTAGAACGGCATCCAACCGGTGGGGGTGGGAGAAGTGTGTCTGAGATGATGATGTCATCACGTGTAGGAGTAGTCTATATCCGGGATCATCCCTTGCTCCCGGTAACCCTGGTTGGTCCCGTAGCCTGCCGTGTGACCCAGTTGGGTGATGATGCCGTTGTGACTCTGGTTGCTTCGGTAGGTGCCGTTACCATGCGTTGAGGGGAAGATGGTGTGCACGTAGGTCACGTCCTCCCCTCCTTTGGGTTGCAGTGGCTGATGGGTCGTCATGGGCGTCATGGCGAAGCCGGGGCTCCTGATCTCCAGGATGGAGCTGTCCTTCTTAGTACCCGACTCCACGTAGTCATCGTACGGCTTCCCGACCACGCGCTGACCTCTGACCCCATAGGAGTCTGTTTCCCCGGAGACATACCCGGTGCGCTGGCCATACCAGCAGAAGATGCCGAAGATGAGTATGAGGGAGACCAGGGCTGTGGCTCCGCCAATGATCTCGGCCAGGGGGAGGGCTGCCATCTCTGTGTCCGAGTCCTCACCCCCATTTCCCCCCTCGGGGCGCAGAGCCTCCCCCGTCTCTATCTGAGAGCAGACAGGGCTCTGGTCTGTTGTGTCCTTTTCCTGTTGCTGTCCTCTCTGTGACCCTCCAGAGTGGGAGGATGTGGAGCGCAGGGGGAGCAGGCAGATGAGATAGTGTGATCGTGGCGTGAGCTGGGTCAGTAGGTACTGCTGTCTCTCCCCGGGTACTAGCGTCTCTGTGATGGAACCCAGAGCGGCGCTGCTGCCCAGCCTCAGCCAGGACAGCCGGAAGGAGGGCGCCGGTTGCGGGCACAGCCACGTCACCTGCACACTGTCCGCTGACAGAGGCTTCACGGTGAGTTCTAAAGCGTTGTGTGAGGCATGACCCCCCGCCTCTCCTCCCGGTGGTAATGGCTTCACCAGGCCCGGCCGTATGGCTCTGAGGGTGAACAGAGAGCCCTGGGTGGGGGGAAAGGTGGTAGTACTAGTGACGACACCTCCTCTACCCCCCACACTGTTCACCCCTCCTGGGGGGCCTTCACACTGGTCCATGAGCCCAGAGAGGTCCCTGAGGGCCTGGCCTCGCACCGCCTCCGGTCCGTGGCAGGTCAGGCCCCGTACTGTCACCGCCGCCCCGCGGCCATACAGCCAGGCGTGGAGCCAGTGCAGGTTGCAGCCACAGTACCAGGGGTTCCCCCGGAGCAGCAACAGCTCCAGGCCGTCCGTGTCCCTCAGCAGCCCCCGGGGCAGAGTGGTCAGGTTGTTCCCTGCAGGCATGGAAGTGGACACAAGTCACTCTACGTATGGCACCTGATGTAGAATAATATGCTCATCTGCTGCTAATTTTGTGAGTAGTTCACTAAAGTTACTCTGCAATATACAGAGTATATGTCTAGACTCAGAGCAATGTCAAATCTTAACTAGAATCCTAAGCAAACTATTTGCAGCTGTTCTCATAAGGGTTGAACAGTGGGAACCGGGTTACCGAGATTTACCACCCAAACCCACTCCCTTTTCCCGATTTTATAAATAACTGCGAGAAACCGGTAAATTTGAATGTTATTTTTATGAACAGCATAACTTGAAATGGAAGTGTTAAATTATATGCAATATGTAAATCTGTCTTCTCTACGGGCCATGGTCTACTCTCTGCTATCTGCATGATCAATCATTAACTCTTAGGGTGGGGACAGACAGCGCATCTCAGTATGAAGAGGAGTTCACAATGCATGTATCATCTCATCATGGCAACTTCTTTTCATGTGGACGGTAGGAATACATTTGCTGCAGCATAACAGTAATATAAAGACTGAATGCATGTCCAATTTACACATCTCCATCTGGCTTTCGGAGGTTTCCTTATTTTTTCATTGTAAAGATGCATTTTTTAAATTGCAACTGCAGAGTTTTAAAACAGCCCATCAGTCTAATATTGTTATTTTAAATCAGTGAGCACGCAAGTGCACCCTGTCTTTCTCTCCATCAATTCTGTGTTTCTGTCGTGCGTAATGTGCAGTAGCCTGTATCATAATTATGTATTGGATAACGGCACTATTATTTAGACTTTTTTGGCCTTGGGATAATAAAATGTCTAATGTAGGGCTGATCAGGCTCAGGTAGCATCAGGCTGGTTGGTTACCTGACAGATCCAGCCGCTGCAGCCTCCTCATCCCGTCCAGGGTCCCCCGGGGCACGTGAATCAGTCCGTTGTCCTGCAGGTGCAGCCTCATCAGGTGTGTGCTGGGCAGGTTGATGGGTGGGGCCTGCAGGGCATTGCGGACTAGCGACAGCTCCGTGAGGTTGGCCAGGCGGGAGAAGGTGTCATCAGCGATGCGGGTGTTGGCCAGGAGATTCCCGTCCAGGACCAGGCGTCTCAGTGAGGCCAGGCCCCGGAAGGCGTGGGTGGGGATGGTGTTGATGCGGTTGTCGTCTAACCTCAGCTCCTCTAAAGAAGCCGGGAGGCCGGCTGGGATGCTGGACAGGTGGTTCCGGGAGAGGAAGAGTAACCTCAGCCGCCGCGTACCGGAGAAGGCCCGCTCCTGAATGCTCACCGTGGAGATGGAGTTGTCGTCCAGGTGTAGCCTCTCTAGCAACGGTAACCTGGCCAACACCGTGCGCGGCAACGTCCGAATGTTGTTGTCCTGCAGGTGTAGTTCCCGTAGCGACGGCGGCAGGTGTATAGGAAACTCGTCTAGTTGGTTGGCGTAAAGGTAGACCACACGGATACTACTGCTGCGCTCTAACGACGCCGGCAGGCCGGAGTTGGCCAACCGGTTGCTCTGTAGGTAGAGAACGGTAGCTGTTAACGGTAGAGGAGGGATCATGCTCAGGCTCCGGTCGTTACAGTAAACGAAGCCCTCGTCACACCGGCACACTGACGGGCACGGGAAGTCTTCCTCGCCTTCCTCCATGGCAACTGCTGCCGCCGCCAACTCCAGCATCTCGGCCAATAGAGTCAGGCACAGGAGGAGCAGAAAGAGCCAATCACGGAGCTCGGTCAGACTCTCGGCAGCCATAATCCCGCCCTCTGTGAGTGGGAGAGAGACCAAGAGTTAATGAGTTTTGAGAGTCGTTGTACTTTAGGAAAGAGAAAGAATAAGAGTTTACAGCTCATTTCAGGATTTTGAAATTCTTGTGTTGTGTAAATGTGTTTTCAATTTTTAGTGATGTGATGTCTTTTGTTGGGTGTTTGAACAAAGAAAGTGTTTGAGTGTATGAATAGTCACTGGGCCCAATGGAGTGGCGCTGTCCTGATAATATGGGTCCCTCCTACCAACAAGAAGCTGTCCTGATAATATGGGTCCCTCCTACCAACAAGAAGCTGTCCTGATAATATGGGTCCCTCCTACCAACCAGAAGCTGTCCTGATAATATGGGTCCCTCCTACCAACCAGAAGCTGTCCTGATAATATGGGTCCCTCCTACCAACCAGAAGCTGTCCTGATAATATGGGTCCCTCCTACCAACCAGAAGCTGTCCTGATAATATGGGTCCCTCCTACCAACAAGAAGCTGTCCTGATAATATGGGTCCCTCCTACCAACCAGAAGCTGTCCTGATAATATGGGTCCCTCCTACCAACCAGAAGCTGTCCTGATAATATGGGTCCCTCCTACCAACAACAAGCTGTCCTGATAATATGGGTCCCTCCTACCAACAAGAAGCTGTCCTGATAATATGGGTCCCTCCTACCAACCAGAAGCTGTCCTGATAATATGGGTCCCTCCTACCAACCAGAAGTTGTCAGGATAATATGGGTCCCTCCTACCAACCAGAAGTTGTCAGGATAATATGGGTCCCTCCTACCAACAAGAAGCTGTCCTGATAATATGGGTCCCTCCTACCAACAAGAAGCTGTCCTGATAATATGGGTCCCTCCTACCAACAAGAAGCTGTCCTGATAATATGGGTCCCTCCTACCAACCAGAAGCTGTCCTGATAATATGGGTCCCTCCTACCAACAAGAAGCTGTCCTGATAATATGGGTCCCTCCTACCAACAAGAAGCTGTCCTGATAATATGGGTCCCTCCTACCAACAAGAAGCTGTCCTGATAATATGGGTCCCTCCTACCAACCAGAAGCTGTCCTGATAATATGGGTCCCTCCTACCAACCAGAAGCTGTCCTGATAATATGGGTCCCTCCTACCAACAAGAAGTTGTCAGGATAATATGGGTCCCTCCTACCAACTAGAAGAGGAAGGGACATTGGAGAGTGGGCGAGGGACAGACTTTTTTTATTTTGTTTATTTTTATTTAACTAGGGAAGTCAGTTAAGAACACATTCTTATTTACAATGACATGGAGGGGAAGTGAAGTTTGTGAGAGGAACACCGAGAGATGGGATCAAGTTTAACGAGAAGAACTGGAGAGAGAAAATTAGTGAGAGGATTTTAGATGTTTTAATTCTCATGATGAGGGGGAAACATTAGGAGGAGAATTAGAACCATATTAGCCTAGGTAATATTGGTGATGTTAATATTCTGGAAAACATCTTTCCCCCCCTTGATAAATTTGAATAAACCAACAAAAAAGTATTTAGACCCCTTGACTTTTTTCACATTTTGTTACTTTACAGCCTTATTCTAAAATGGATTAAATTGTATTTTTTCCTCATCAATTTATACACAATACCACATAATGACAAAGAAAAAGTTTTTTTTTTTAAATAAAAAAATTCAAATTTATTACAAATAAAAAACTGAAATCACAAGTATTCAGACTCTTTACTCAGTACTTTGTTGAAGCGCCTTTGGCAGCGATTACAACATCGAGTCTTGTTGGGTGTGAGGCTACAAGCTTGGCACACCTGTATTTGGAGAGTTTCTTCCATTCTTCTCTGCAGATCCGCTCTCTCTCTCTGTCAGGTTGAATGAGGAGTGTTGCTGGACAGCTATTTTCAGGTTTCTCCAGAAATGTTTGATTGGGTTCAAGTCCGGGCTCTGGCTGGGCCACTCAAGGACATTCAGAGACTTGTCCCAAAGCCACTCCTGCTCCCTTATATATTATATAGACCGGCGTGTGCCTTTCCAAATCATGTCCAATCAATTTAATTTACCATTGGGTGGACTCCAATTAAGTTGTAGAAACATCTCAAGGATGATCAATGGAAACAGGATGCACCTGAGCTCAATTACGAGTGTTTATTTATTTTTATTTTTTTCACCTTTATTTAACCCGGTAGGCAAGTTGAGAACAAGTTCTAATTTACAATTGCGACCTGGCCAAGATAAAGCAAAGCAGTTCGACACATACAACGACACAAGAGTTACACATGGAGTAAAACAAACATACAGTCAATAATACAGTATAAACAAGTCTATATACGATGTGAGCAAATGAGGTGAGATAAGGGAGGTAAAGGCAAAAAAAGGCCATGGTGGCAAAGTAAATACAATATAGCAAGTAAAACACTGGAATGGTAGATTTGCAGTGGAAGAATGTGCAAAGTAGAAATAAAAATAATGGGGTGCAAAGGAGCAAAATAAATAAATGAATAAAATAAATACAGTAGGGAAAGAGGTAGTTGTTTGGGCTAAATTATAGGTGGGCTATGTACAGGTGCAGTAATCTGTGAGCTGCTCTGACAGTTGGTGCTTAAAGCTAGTGAGGGAGATAAGTGTTTCCAGTTTCAGAGATTTTTGTAGTTCGTTCCAGTCATTGGCAGCAGAGAACTGGAAGGGGAGGCGGCCAAAGAAATAATTGGTTTTGGGGGTGACCAGAGAGAGATACCTGCTGGAGCACGTGCTACAGGTGGGTGATGCTATGGTGACCAGCGAGCTGAGATAAGGGGGGACTTTACCTAGCAGGGTCTTGTAGATGACATGGAGCCAGTGGGTTTGGCGACGAGTATGAAGCGAGGGCCAGCCAACGAGAGCGTACAGGTCGCAATGGTGGGTAGTATTTGGGGCTTTGGTGACAAAACGGATTGCACTGTGATAGACTGCATCCAATTTGTTGAGTAGGGTATTGGAGGCTATTTTGTAAATGACATCGCCGAAGTCGAGGATTGGTAGGATGGTCAGTTTTACAAGGGTATGTTTGGCAGCATGAGTGAAGGATGCTTTGTTGCGAAATAGGAAGCCAATTCTAGATTTAACTTTGGATTGGAGATGTTTGATGTGGGTCTGGAAGGAGAGTTTACAGTCTAACCAGACACCTAGGTATTTGTAGTTGTCCACGTATTCTAAGTCAGAGCCGTCCAGAGTAGTGATGTTGGACAGGCGGGCAGGTGCAGGCAGCGATCGGTTGAAGAGCATGCATAGCAGAGAAGGTATGGTGAGATTCAAAATGGTCGGTAATCTGTTTGTTGACTTGGCTTTCGAAGACCTTAGAAAGGCAGGGTAGGATAGATATAGGTCTGTAGCAGTTTGGGTCAAGAGTGTCCCCCCCTTTGAAGAGGGGGATGACCGCAGCTGCTTTCCAATTTTTGGGAATCTCAGACGACACGAAAGAGAGGTTGAACAGGCTAGTAATAGGGGTGGCAACAATTTCGGCAGATTATTTTAGAAAGAAAGGGTCCAGATTGTCTAGCCCGGCTGATTTGTAGGGGTCCAGATTTTGCAGCTCTTTCAGAACATCAGCTGACTGGATTTGGGAGAAGGAGAAATGGGGAAGGCTTGGGCGAGTTGCTGTGGGGGGTGCAGTGCAGGTGACCGGGGTAGGGGTACCCAGATGGAAAGCATGGCCAGCTGTAGAAAAATGCTTATTGAAATTCTCAATTATAGTGGATTTATCAGTGGTGACAGTGTTTCCTATCTTCAGTGCAGAGTGTCATAGCAAAGGGTCTGAATACTTATGTAAATAAAGTCTTTCTGTTTTTTGTCTTTGTCATTATGGGGTATTGTGTGTAGATCTCTGAGGAAAATGTTAATTTAATCCATTTTAAAACAAGGCTGTAACATAACAAAATGTGGAACAAGTTGAGGAGTCTGAATACTTTCCGAAGGCACTGTGTGCATGTCTGTAGTTTGTTGTACAAGTCGGGGAGGCAACGTAACTGGGATTTAGAAAAACCACAAACATTCACTCACAACAAACTGAGATGTACAGTATTATGCATGCTGTCTGTGTGTGTGGCTACAGTGGTTATTGTTCTCTAAATGTGGTATACATTATTCAGTGAAGAGCTTCTGAATTCCCAAGAAATATTTAAGTGGATGTTTTACATGTCCTTTTAAAAAAAACATTTATACGTTCCTCGGTTTACATTTCTCTGCTTGTCTTTTGCTGTTGAATATTTGAGAGCGCCATCAATTTACAATTCAGAAAAACAAAAAGGAATGTCAGTTGAGTTTTATAGCATACTGTTCATATGACAGAAAATAAAGAAATGAGATGATACGTTATTGTGTACAGTGCAGTATATTCTAGGGGTTTCAGACTTGGACATGTGTTTTTCTGTCCTCTGAAGTGCTTGACATGATTTGACAGAACATTTGACAAACAAATGCTCTGCAGGCAAGTTTTTCCACAAGTGTGTATGTGTGTGTGTTCTCACTCTCAGGACAACATGCAAAATTGCCCCTCGGCTCCAGTCAAAAGCAAACAAGAGATGCAAAGCAAACAAGAGATGGCAACAATGAGAGGGAGGAGTAGAGCAAGAGACTGAAAGAGACAGATGGAGAGATGGACAGACTGAGAGAAGGAGATGAGGCTGACTCTGGCAGTGGGTTGTGAGATACTCAGAATTTAATGAATTGGTTTTAAAAGGAGAATCATTAATAATGATGTAATGCTGCTGTGTATCTAGTGATATCCTCATGTGGACGTCAGGGCCTTGTGGAGGAGTTTTGGCACGTTGATGATAATGATTGATAAAGTTATATCCGGGTTCAAGACCGGATCTGGAGGTGTTTCAGTCTATGTATTTTTAGCACAAAACAGCCGGTTTCAAAGTAGTGCAACAGCCAACGTTCACCCAACAGAGGGAGGGAGGGAGTCAGGGAGCATAAAAACATATTGGAGAGTCTCCACTATGAATAACAAATAGAATGTAGCTCTCTGTGACGCCCGCCCGCCTGCTCTCTCTCTACCCTCTTTCTCCTTTCCCTCCCCCCTCTCTTTTCATCTCTCTCTCCTTGGATAATCTCTTTCATCTGTTCAGCTCCTCGTCCTTTTGTTTATTCACTCACTCCATTCCTTCTGACTGAGATTGGCTCAATCAGACCCCACCCAGCTCGCTCCTCCTCCAATCCTCCTCTCCTCTCTAGTGAGTCTGTTTCCTTTCTGTCGTTTAATTTGGATTCTGTCTTTCCTACCTCACTCACTGCTATTTTCTCTGAGGCATTGCTCTAAGAATTTCAAAACATCTTCTGAAATGACACAAATGAGCTGTATATCTCAGTAGAATATAGAGAACTTATGACAGGGTATGTTTTAAGACATTACAGAGCAACTTTGTAAAAATATGTTGAACCTCAAATCTCTGAAGATGATGTTTGAGTAACCTGTTTAACTTACCCTCTCAGTGCTTAGTATCTCTTTGCCTTCTGTCTTTGTCTGTTCCACAGCTGAAGGGGCTGTTTGTGTGTGTGTGTGTGTTTCCAGTTCACTCTGTCCGTAATAGTTGAGGTTCAGTCAGTCCCCTCCTAGGCACCGTACTTCCTGTGGCATTGGGGAGTGATGAAGGTGACGATAATGATGTTTGTAGCCCGTAGGTCTCCTGGAAGCAGCATGGGAGAGGAGGAAGGCACAGGGAGCAGCATGGCCTAGCTAGCCTAACAGCCTACAGCCTCCAGCCCCATCCAGAGTAGCATCTGGCAGCTCAGTCAGTATCCAGGAGAGTCCGTCTTCAAGGCCTCTCTGCTGGTTGGTTTATGTTGTCGTCGTGTTGATTTACATAGGTCCAGATGGTCATCCAGTCAGTCTGTGTCTGTATAGACTGAACCAGCCGGGGGGAATGGAGAACGTTAGACAGTTTAGAGGTTAGAGGAAATGACTCGAACAGAGTGAAGGAGGAGGTGGTGGGATGAGAGGTCACAGGAGTCTGGGCCACTTGTTATCCTTCACTTTGAGGTTTAGAATGAATCATCTCTGGCTCTTAAGGCCTATAGTGACACTGGCACTTTTTCTTTCCTCGAATTTGCAGGGATTAGCGGCTAAAGATGATATTCCTCTCGTTGTCTGTGACACTTGGGCCAGAGACACTGCACCCCCCCTGTGGGTAGAACAGAGAGGGCAGTTAGCTAGGACTCCTCACTCATATACACACACACACACACACACACACACACACACACACACATATTACATAATAGTGGATTATGGCATTAAAGAGCAGGCACCCTAGGGCTCTGGTCAAAAGCAGTGCACTATATAGGGAATAGGGTGCCATTTGGGTCATTACCATTCACTACTTTATCAATGAGTCAACTGTATACCAGCAGGGAAGGTTTCAGAATAACCATTATAATTTTTTTGCTTAATACAAATGCTCAAGTCTAACCATGCTCAAGTTAATCTTCAAAGGACAGACACTCCAGCTTCAGTGACTAGACAGTTATGTGTGGCAAGGTGACGAGTCTAGGATTAAAGCACTGTTCTTCAGTCCACAAACTTTCAGTCCAGCCCAGTACTAACACACCCAATGCAGTTATTCAACTACACATCAAGACTTTTGATTTGTTGAATCAGTTGTGTTAGTGCTGGTCTGGAACAAAAGCCTGCACACCCCAGACTTGAAGCACACTAGATTGAGAGGTCTAGAAAGGGAAAAGTGGAGCGTGTAGTGTGGTGAAGTAGTAATGTGTGGTGAGGTGTGGTAGTGAGGTAGCGTGGTGTGGTAGTGTGGTGAGGTAGTAGCGTGGTGAGGTAGTGTAGCGTAGCGAGGTAGTGTAGTGAGGTAGTGTAGCATGGTGTGGTGAGGTAGCGTAGCATAGTGTAGTGAGGTAGTGTAGCGAGGTAGCGTAGCATAGTGTAGTGAGGTAGTGTAGCATAGTGTGGTGAGGTAGTGTAGCATAGTGTGGTGAGATAGTGTAGCGAGGTGTGGTGAGGTAGTGTAGCGAGGTAGCATAGTGAGGTGGTGAGGTAGTGTAGCGTAGGGTGGTGAGGTAGTGGAGCGTAGTGTGGTGAGGTAGTGTAGCATAGTGTGGTGAGATAGTGTAGCGAGGTAGCATAGTGTAGTGAGGTAGCATAGTGTAGTGAGGTAGCATAGTGTAGTGAGGTAGTGTAGCGAAGTGTGGTGAGGTAGTGTAGCGAAGTGTGGTGAGGTAGTGTAGCGAGGTAGCATAGTGAGGTGGTGAGGTAGTGTAGCGTAGGGTGGTGAGGTAGTGGAGCGAAGTGTGGTGAGGTAGTGTGGTGAGGTAGTGTAGCATGGTGTGGTGAGGTAGTGTAGCATAGTGTAGTGAGGTAGTGTAGCATAGTGTGGTGAGGTAGTGTAGCTTAGTGTGGTGAGGTAGTGTAGCTTAGTGTGGTGAGGTAGTGTAGCGAAGTGTGGTGAGGTAGTGTAGCATACCTACACAAGAGCGCTCTAAAGCCCGCAAAGATCTGTGCCTCGCAAGTGCAACACAAACTGATCTCTTCTGTTATCAGAGCTCAAGTTCTGAAATATCATATGGTCTGAGAATAACGATACTGACAGGCCATGCATATAGCCATTATGCTGTGATAATGTATTAGTGAGGTAGTGTAGTGAGGTAGTGTAGCATAGTGTGGTGAGGTAGTGTAGCATAGTGTGGTGAGGTAGTGTAGCAAAGTGTGGTGAGGTAGTGTAGCGAAGTGTGGTGAGGTAGTGTAGCGAAGTGTGGTGAGGTAGTGTAGCGAAGTGTGGTGAGGTAGTGTAGCGTAGAGTGGTGAGGTAGCGTAGAGTGGTGAGGTAGTGTAATGTGGTGAGGTAGTGTGGTGAGGTAGTGTAGCGTAGTGTAATGTGGTGAGGTAGCGTAATGTGGTGAGGTAGTGTGGTGAGGTAGCGTGGTGAGGTAGTGTAGTGTGCTGAGATAGTGTAGCTTAGTGTGCTGAGATAGTGTAGCTTAGTGTGCTGAGGTAGTGTAGCTTAGTGTGCTGAGGTAGTGTAGCTTAGTGTGCTGAGGTAGTGTAGCGTAGTGTAGCTTAGTGTGCTGAGGTAGTGTAGCTTAGTGTGCTGAGGTAGTGTAGCTTAGTGTGCTGAGGTAGTGTAGCTTAGTGTAGTGTATTTTGGTGTGGTGGTTGTGTTTCTGTGCTCCTCCCTCCCCATGCTGACACAACCTATATCCAGCCATGGATAGCTAGTACTGTAGCAGTAGAATAGAATATAGACTAGAATGGTTCCTCTGGGTCTCATTGGCTGACAGCGCTATTGTCCTGACCTCTGCTGAATGTCTGTTCTGCAGCACAACACTTAGAACAGCAGTTACACTGTACTACTAGAGATGGACTGGGTCTTTTACAGAATTATGGACTGGGTCTTATACAGCATTATGGACTGGGTCTTATACAGCATTATGGACTGGGTCTTATAGAATTATGAACTGGGTCTTATACAGCATTATGGACTGGGTCTTATAGAATTATGGACTGGGTCTTTTACAGCATTATGGACTGGGTCTTACAGAATTATGAACTGGGTCTTACACAGCATTATGGACTGGGTCTTATACAGCATTATGGACTGGGTCTTATACAGCATTATGGACTGGGTCTTTTACAGCATTATGGACTGGGTCTTACACAGCATTATGGACTGGGTCTTATACAGCATTATGGACTGGGTCTTACAGCATTATGGACTGGGTCTTATACAGCATTATGGACTGGGTCTTATACAGCATTATGGACTGGGTCTTAGAGCATTATGGACTGGGTCTTATACAGCATTATGGACTGGGTCTTATACAGCATTATGGATTGGGTCTTATACAGCATTATGGACTGGGTCTTACAGCATTATGGACTGGGTCTTATACAGCATTATGGACTGGGTCTTATACAGCATTATGGACTGGGTCTTAGAGCATTATGGACTGGGTCTTATACAGCATTATGGACTGGGTCTTACAGCATTATGGACTGGGTCTTTTACAGCATTATGGACTGGGTCTTATACAGCATTATGGACTGGGTCTTATACAGCATTATGGACTGGGTCTTTTACAGCATTATGGACTGGGTCTTTTACAGCATTATGGACTGGGTCTTATACAGCATTATGGACTGGGTCTTATACAGTATTATGGACTGGGTCTTATACAGCATTATGGACTGGGTCTTACACAGCATTATGGACTGGGTCTTATACAGCATTATGGACTGGGTCTTTTACAGCATTATGGACTGGGTCTTACAGCATTATGGACTGGGTCTTATACAGCATTATGGACTGGGTCTTATACAGCATTATGGACTGGGTCTTATACAGCATTATGGACTGGGTCTTATACAGCATTATGGACTGGGTCTTATACAGCATTATGGACTGGGTCTTTTACAGCATTATGGACTGGGTCTTATACAGCATTATGGACTGGGTCTTATACAGCATTATGGACTGGGTCTTACACAGCATTATGGACTGGGTCTTATACAGCATTATGGACTGGGTCTTATACAGCATTATGGACTGGGTCTTATACAGCATTATGGACTGGGTCTTTTACAGCATTATGGACTGGGTCTTTTACAGCATTATGGACTGGGTCTTATACAGCATTATGGACTGGGTCTTATACAGCATTATGGACTGGGTCTTATACAGCATTATGGACTGGGTCTTATACAGCATTATGGACTGGGTCTTACAGCATTATGGACTGGGTCTTATACAGCATTATGGACTGGGTCTTACAGCATTATGGACTGGGTCTTATACAGCATTATGGACTGGGTCTTATACAGCATTATGGACTGGGTCTTTTACAGCATTATGGACTGGGTCGTATACAGCATTATGGACTGGGTCTTACACAGCATTATGGACTGGGTCTTATACAGCATTATGGACTGGGTCTTATACAGCATTATGGACTGGGTCTTACAGCATTATGGACTGGGTCTTACAGCATTATGGACTGGGTCTTATACAGCATTATGGACTGGGTCTTTTACAGCATTATGGACTGGGTCTTATACAGCATTATGGACTGGGTCTTTTACAGCATTATGGACTGGGTCTTTTACAGCATTATGGACTGGGTCTTATACAGCATTATGGACTGGGTCTTATACAGCATTATGGACTGGGTCTTATACAGCATTATGGACTGGGTCTTATACAGCATTATGGACTGGGTCTTATACAGCATTATGGACTGGGTCTTACAGCATTATGGACTGGGTCTTATACAGCATTATGGACTGGGTCTTATACAGCATTATGGACTGGGTCTTATACAGCATTATGGACTGGGTCTTATACAGCATTATGGACTGGGTCTTTTACAGCATTATGGACTGGGTCTTATACAGCATTATGGACTGGGTCTTACAGCATTATGGACTGGGTCTTACAGCATTATGGACTGGGTCTTATAGAATTATGGACTGGGTCTTTTACAGCATTATGGACTGGGTCTTACAGCATTATGGACTGGGTCTTATACAGCATTATGGACTGGGTCTTATACAGCATTATGGACTGGGTCTTACAGCATTATGGACTGGGTCTTATACAGCATTATGGACTGGGTCTTACAGCATTATGGACTGGGTCTTATACAGCATTATGGACTGGGTCTTACAGCATTATGGACTGGGTCTTACAGCATTATGGACTGGGTCTTACAGCATTATGGACTGGGTCTTACAGCATTATGGACTGGGTCTTTTACAGCATTATGGACTGGGTCTTACAGCATTATGGACTGGGTCTTATACAGCATTATGGACTGGGTCTTACACAGCATTATGGACTGGGTCTTATACAGCATTATGGACTGGGTCTTATACAGCATTATGGACTGGGTCTTACAGCATTATGGACTGGGTCTTATACAGCATTATGGACTGGGTCTTACAGCATTATGGACTGGGTCTTATACAGCATTATGGACTGGGTCTTACAGCATTATGGACTGGGTCTTATACAGCATTATGGACTGGGTCTTACAGCATTATGGACTGGGTCTTATACAGCATTATGGACTGGGTCTTACAGCATTATGGACTGGGTCTTATACAGCATTATGGACTGGGTCTTATACAGCATTATGGACTGGGTCTTACAGCATTATGGACTGGGTCTTATACAGCATTATGGACTGGGTCTTACAGCATTATGGACTGGGTCTTACAGCATTATGGACTGGGTCTTACAGCATTATGGACTGGGTCTTACAGCATTATGGACTGGGTCTTTTACAGCATTATGGACTGGGTCTTACAGCATTATGGACTGGGTCTTATACAGCATTATGGACTGGGTCTTACAGCATTATGGACTGGGTCTTATACAGCATTATGGACTGGGTCTTACAGCATTATGGACTGGGTCTTACAGCATTATGGACTGGGTCTTATACAGCATTATGGACTGGGTCTTATACAGCATTATGGACTGGGTCTTACAGCATTATGGACTGGGTCTTATACAGCATTATGGACTGGGTCTTACAGCATTATGGACTGGGTCTTACAGCATTATGGACTGGGTCTTATACAGCATTATGGACTGGGTCTTATACAGCATTATGGACTGGGTCTTTTACAGCATTATGGACTGGGTCTTATACAGCATTATGGACTGGGTCTTACACAGCATTATGGACTGGGTCTTATACAGCATTATGGACTGGGTCTTACAGCATTATGGACTGGGTCTTATACAGCATTATGGACTGGGTCTTACAGCATTATGGACTGGGTCTTATACAGCATTATGGACTGGGTCTTTTACAGCATTATGGACTGGGTCTTACAGCATTATGGACTGGGTCTTATACAGCATTATGGACTGGGTCTTATACAGCATTATGGACTGGGTCTTTTACAGCATTATGGACTGGGTCTTTTACAGCATTATGGACTGGGTCTTACAGCATTATGGACTGGGTCTTATACAGCATTATGGACTGGGTCTTACAGCATTATGGACTGGGTCTTTTACAGCATTATGGACTGGGTTTTACAGCATTATGGACTGGGTCTTTTACAGCATTATGGACTGGGTCTTATACAGCATTATGGACTGGGTCTTTTACAGCATTATGGACTGGGTCTTACAGCATTATGGACTGGGTCTTTTACAGCATTATGGACTGGGTCTTTTACAGCATTATGGACTGGGTCTTACAGCATTATGGACTGGGTCTTTTACAGCATTATGGACTGGGTCTTACAGCATTATGGACTGGGTCTTTTACAGCATTATGGACTGGGTCTTATACAGCATTATGGACTGGGTCTTTTACAGCATTATGGACTGGGTCTTATACAGCATTATGGACTGGGTCTTATACAGCATTATGGACTGGGTCTTTTACAGCATTATGGACTGGGTCTTATACAGCATTATGGACTGGGTCTTATACAGCATTATGGACTGGGTCTTACAGCATTATGGACTGGGTCTTATACAGCATTATGGACTGGGTCTTATACAGCATTATGGACTGGGTCTTACAGCATTATGGACTGGGTCTTATACAGCATTATGGACTGGGTCTTACAGCATTATGGACTGGGTCTTACAGCATTATGGACTGGGTCTTACAGCATTATGGACTGGGTCTTACAGCATTATGGACTGGGTCTTTTACAGCATTATGGACTGGGTCTTACAGCATTATGGACTGGGTCTTATACAGCATTATGGACTGGGTCTTACAGCATTATGGACTGGGTCTTATACAGCATTATGGACTGGGTCTTACAGCATTATGGACTGGGTCTTACAGCATTATGGACTGGGTCTTATACAGCATTATGGACTGGGTCTTATACAGCATTATGGACTGGGTCTTACAGCATTATGGACTGGGTCTTATACAGCATTATGGACTGGGTCTTACAGCATTATGGACTGGGTCTTATACAGCATTATGGACTGGGTCTTACAGCATTATGGACACAGCATTATGGACTGGGTCTTACAGCATTATGGACTGGGTCTTTTACAGCATTATGGACTGGGTCTTACAGCATTATGGACTGGGTCTTACAGCATTATGGACTGGGTCTTATTACAGCATTATGGACTGGGTCTTACAGCATTATGGACTGGGTCTTATACAGCATTATGGACTGGGTCTTACAGCATTATGGACTGGGTCTTATACAGCATTATGGACTGGGTCTTACAGCATTATGGACTGGGTCTTACAGCATTATGGACTGGGTCTTATACAGCATTATGGACTGGGTCTTATACAGCATTATGGACTGGGTCTTACAGCATTATGGACTGGGTCTTATACAGCATTATGGACTGGGTCTTACAGCATTATGGACTGGGTCTTACAGCATTATGGACTGGGTCTTATACAGCATTATGGACTGGGTCTTATACAGCATTATGGACTGGGTCTTTTACAGCATTATGGACTGGGTCTTATACAGCATTATGGACTGGGTCTTACACAGCATTATGGACTGGGTCTTATACAGCATTATGGACTGGGTCTTACAGCATTATGGACTGGGTCTTATACAGCATTATGGACTGGGTCTTTTACAGCATTATGGACTGGGTCTTATACAGCATTATGGACTGGGTCTTTTACAGCATTATGGACTGGGTCTTACACAGCATTATGGACTGGGTCTTATACAGCATTATGGACTGGGTCTTATACAGCATTATGGACTGGGTCTTTTACAGCATTATGGACTGGGTCTTTTACAGCATTATGGACTGGGTCTTACAGCATTATGGACTGGGTCTTATACAGCATTATGGACTGGGTCTTACAGCATTATGGACTGGGTCTTTTACAGCATTATGGACTGGGTTTTACAGCATTATGGACTGGGTCTTTTACAGCATTATGGACTGGGTCTTATACAGCATTATGGACTGGGTCTTTTACAGCATTATGGACTGGGTCTTACAGCATTATGGACTGGGTCTTTTACAGCATTATGGACTGGGTCTTTTACAGCATTATGGACTGGGTCTTACAGCATTATGGACTGGGTCTTTTACAGCATTATGGACTGGGTCTTACAGCATTATGGACTGGGTCTTTTACAGCATTATGGACTGGGTCTTATACAGCATTATGGACTGGGTCTTTTACAGCATTATGGACTGGGTCTTATACAGCATTATGGACTGGGTATTATACAGCATTATGGACTGGGTCTTATACAGCATTATGGACTGGGTCTTATACAGCATTATGGACTGGGTCTTATACAGCATTATGGACTGGGTCTTACAGCATTATGGACTGGGTCTTACAGCATTATGGACTGGGTCTTTTACAGCATTATGGACTGGGTCTTACAGCATTATGGACTGGGTCTTATACAGCATTATGGACTGGGTCTTACACAGCATTATGGACTGGGTCTTATACAGCATTATGGACTGGGTCTTATACAGCATTATGGACTGGGTCTTACAGCATTATGGACTGGGTCTTATACAGCATTATGGACTGGGTCTTACAGCATTATGGACTGGGTCTTATACAGCATTATGGACTGGGTCTTACAGCATTATGGACTGGGTCTTATACAGCATTATGGACTGGGTCTTACAGCATTATGGACTGGGTCTTATACAGCATTATGGACTGGGTCTTACAGCATTATGGACTGGGTCTTATACAGCATTATGGACTGGGTCTTATACAGCATTATGGACTGGGTCTTACAGCATTATGGACTGGGTCTTATACAGCATTATGGACTGGGTCTTACAGCATTATGGACTGGGTCTTACAGCATTATGGACTGGGTCTTACAGCATTATGGACTGGGTCTTACAGCATTATGGACTGGGTCTTTTACAGCATTATGGACTGGGTCTTACAGCATTATGGACTGGGTCTTATACAGCATTATGGACTGGGTCTTACAGCATTATGGACTGGGTCTTATACAGCATTATGGACTGGGTCTTACAGCATTATGGACTGGGTCTTACAGCATTATGGACTGGGTCTTATACAGCATTATGGACTGGGTCTTATACAGCATTATGGACTGGGTCTTACAGCATTATGGACTGGGTCTTATACAGCATTATGGACTGGGTCTTACAGCATTATGGACTGGGTCTTACAGCATTATGGACTGGGTCTTATACAGCATTATGGACTGGGTCTTATACAGCATTATGGACTGGGTCTTTTACAGCATTATGGACTGGGTCTTATACAGCATTATGGACTGGGTCTTACACAGCATTATGGACTGGGTCTTATACAGCATTATGGACTGGGTCTTACAGCATTATGGACTGGGTCTTATACAGCATTATGGACTGGGTCTTACAGCATTATGGACTGGGTCTTATACAGCATTATGGACTGGGTCTTTTACAGCATTATGGACTGGGTCTTTTACAGCATTATGGACTGGGTCTTATACAGCATTATGGACTGGGTCTTATACAGCATTATGGACTGGGTCTTTTACAGCATTATGGACTGGGTCTTATACAGCATTATGGACTGGGTCTTATACAGCATTATGGACTGGGTCTTATACAGCATTATGGACTGGGTCTTATACAGCATTATGGACTGGGTCTTATACAGCATTATGGACTGGGTCTTATACAGCATTATGGACTGGGTCTTACACAGCATTATGGACTGGGTCTTATACAGCATTATGGACAGGGTCTTGTTCGGCAGTACCACAGATGGACTGGGTCTTTTACAGCATTATGGACTGGGTCTTATACAGCATTATGGACAGGGTCTTGTTCGGCAGTACCACAGATGGACTGGGTCCTGTTCGGCAGTACCACAGATGGACTGGGTCTTATGCAACAGTACCACAGATGGACTGGGTCTTGTACGGCAGTACCACAGATGGACTGGGTCCTGTTCGGCAGTACCACAGATGGACTGGGTCTTGTACGGCAGTACCACAGATGGACTGGGTCTTGTGCGGCAGTACCACAGATGGACTGGGTCTTGTGCGGCAGTACCACAGATGGACTGGGTCTTGTACGGCAGTACCACAGATGGACTGGGTCTTGTACAGCAGTACCACAGATGGACTGGGTCTTGTACGGCAGTACCTCAGATGGACTGGGTCTTGTACAGAATTATGTACTGGGTCTTGTACAGAATTATGAACTGGGTCTTGTACGGCAGTACCACAGATGGACTGGGTCTTGTACAGAATTATGTACTGGGTCTTGTACGGCAGTACCACAGATGGACTGGGTCTTGTACAAAATTATGTACTGGGTCTTGTACGGCAGTAACACAGATGGACTTGGTCTTGTGCGGCAGTACCACAGATGGACTGGGTCTTGTACGGCAGTACCACAGATGGACTTGGTCTCGTACGGCAGTACCACAGATGGACTGGGTCCTGTTCGGCAGTACCACAGATGGACTGGGTCTTGTGCGGCAGTACCACAGATGGACTGGGTCTTGTACGGCAGTACCACAGATGGGCTGGGTCTTGTACAGCAGTACCACAGATGGACTGGGTCTTGTACGGCAGTACCTCAGATGGACTGGGTCTTGTACAGAATTATGTACTGGGTATTGTACAGAATTATGAACTGGGTCTTGTACGGCAGTACCACAGATGGACTGGGTCTTGTACAGAATTATGTACTGGGTCTCGTACGGCAGTACCACAGATGGACTTGGTCTCGTACGGCAGTACCACAGATGGACTGGGTCCTGTGCGGCAGTACCACTGATGGACTGGGTCTTGTGCGGCAGTACCACAGATGGACTGGGTCTTGTGCGGCAGTACCACAGATGGACTGGGTCTTGTGCGGCAGTACCACAGATGGACTGGGTCTCGTGCGGCAGTACCACAGATGGACTGGGTCTTGTACGGCAGTACCACAGATGGACATGGTCTTGTGCGGCAGTACCACAGATGGACTGGGTATTGTACGGCAGTACCACAGATGGACTGGGTCTTGTGCAACAGTACCACAGATGGACTGAGTCTTATACGGCAGTACCACAGATGTACTGGGTCTTGTGCGGCAGTACCACAGATGGACTGGGTCTTGTGCGGCAGTACCACAGATGGACTGGGTCTTGTGCGGCAGTACCACAGATGGACTGGGTCTCGTGCGGCAGTACCACAGATGGACTGGGTCTCGTGCGGCAGTACCACAGATGGACTGGGTCTCGTACGGCAGTACCACAGATGGACTGGGTCTCGTACGGCAGTACCACAGATGGACTTGGTATTGTACGGCAGTACCACAGATGGACTGGGTCTTGTGCAACAGTACCACAGATGGACTGAGTCTTATACGGCAGTACCACAGATGTACTGGGTCTTGAACAGAATTATGTACTGGGTCTTGTACGGCAGTACCACAGATGGACTGGGTCCTGTGCGGCAGTACCACTGATGGACTGGCTCTTGTGCGGCAGTACCACAGATGGACTGGGTCTTGTGCGGCAGTACCACAGATGGACTGGGTCTTGTGCGGCAGTACCACAGATGGACTTGGTATTGTACGGCAGTACCACAGATGGACTGGGTCTTGTGCAACAGTACAACAGATGGACTGAGTCTTATACGGCAGTACCACAGATGTACTGGGTATTGAACAGAATTATGTACTGGGTCTTGTACGGCAGTACCACAGATGGACTGTTTCCTGTGCGGCAGTACCACTGATGGACTGGCTCTTGTGCTGCAGTACCACAGATGGACTGGGTCTTGTGCGGCAGTACCACAGATGGACTGGGTCTTGTGCGGCAGTACCACAGATGGACTGGGTCTCGTGCGGCAGTACCACAGATGGACTGGGTCTTGTACGGCAGTACCACAGATTGACTGGGTCTCGTACGGCAGTACCACAGATGGACTGGGTCTCGTACGGCAGTACCTCAGATGGACTGGGTCTTGTACGACAGTACCACAGATGGACTTGGTCTTGTACTGCAGTACCACAGATGGACTTGGTCTTGTACGGCATTACCTCAGATGGACTGGGTCTTGTACAGAATGATGTACTGGGTCTTGTACGGCAGTTCCACAGATGGACTGGGTCTTGTGCAACAGTACCACAGATGGACTGGGTCTTGTACGGCAGTACCACAGATGGACTGGGTCTTGTACGGCAGTACCACAGATGGACTGGGTCTTGTACAGAATTATGTACTAGGTCTTGTACGGCAGCACCACACATGGACTGGGTCTTGTACAGAATTATGTACTGGGTTTTGTACGGCAGCTCCACACATGGACTGGGTCTTGTACAGAATTATGTACTGGGTCTTGTACGGCAGTACCACAGATGTACTGGGTCTTGAACAGAATTATGTACTGGGTCTTGTACGGCAGTACCACAGATGGACTGGGTCCTGTGCGGCAGTACCACTGATGGACTGGCTCTTGTGCGGCAGTACCACAGATGGACTGGGTCTTGTGCGGCAGTACCACAGATGGACTGGGTCTTGTGCGGCAGTACCACAGATGGACTTGGTATTGTACGGCAGTACCACAGATGGACTGGTTCTTGTGCAACAGTACCACAGATGGACTGAGTCTTATACGGCAGTACCACAGATGTACTGGGTCTTGAACAGAATTATGTACTGGGTCTTGTACGGCAGTACCACAGATGGACTGGGTCCTGTGCGGCAGTACCACTGATGGACTGGCTCTTGTGCGGCAGTACCACAGATGGACTGGGTCTCGTGCGGCAGTACCACAGATGGACTGGGTCTCGTGCGGCAGTACCACAGATGGACTGGGTCTCGTACGGCAGTACCACAGATTGACTTGGTCTCGTACGGCATTACCTCAGATGGACTTGGTCTCGTACGGCATTACCTCAGATGGACTGGGTCTTGTACGGCAGTACCACAGATGGACTTGGTCTTGTACGGCAGTACCACAGATGGACTTGGTCTTGTACGGCATTACCTCAGATGGACTGGGTCTTGTACAGAATGATGTACTGGGTCTTGTACGGCAGTTCCACAGATGGACTGGGTCTTGTGCAACAGTACCACAGATGGACTGGGTCTTGTACGGCAGTACCACAGATGGACTGGGTCTTGTACGGCAGTACCACAGATGGACTGGGTCTTGTACAGAATTATGTACTAGGTCTTGTACGGCAGCTCCACACATGGACTGGGTCTTGTACAGAATTATGTACTGGGTCTTGTACGGCAGCACCACACATGGACTGGGTCTTGTACGGCAGTAACACAGATGGACTGGGTCTTGTACAGCAATAACACAGATGGACTGGGTCTTGTACAGCAGTAACACAGATGGACTGGGTCTTGTACAGCAGTAACACAGATGGACTGGGTCTTGTACAGCAGTAACACAGATGGACTGGGTGTGTTCTAGTAATCTTTTATGGTCCTCTATATTACCAGAACACTCGCAGCGCAGCAGTATAGGAGATGCATGGTACTCTGGGGTGTGTTCTGGTAATATTTAGCCCCATAAAGAGGTTTCTCCAGAGGACACTTCTATCTACCTACCACCAATGAGGAGAAAAGCATTCTTCATTTTTTTGACTAGAGCGCCAATGTGTGCTGTGCAACGAACATTCATTAAAACCTGTGTGTGTGTGTGGAAGAATGCAAATGATGTGCTATGGTGAGCACAACATCTAATTGTTTGTCTGTGTTAAAGCATGAGTCTCCGTGTGTGTGTGTGTGTGTGTGTGTGTGTGTGTGTGTGTGTGTGTGTGTGTGTGTGTGTGTGTGTGTGTGTGTGTGTTAACTGTTTAACCAACAACTCACGTAACCCCCCACTCCCCTCCTATTTCTCATTTACTGAGGGAGAGCTGGAAAGAGGGAGGAAGAGTGGGTGATAGGAGAGAAGGGGAAAGCCAGAGCGAGGGAGGGAGGGGGCAGATTTATGAACCCATTGGAATGTAATTTGGAGGCAGAAATTACTGTCAGCCTGAGCAAGGTTTAAACTCACTGAAGCCTGAATCAACATCCACTGACGTGAGTGAGTACAGGAATGCAGGCATGTTTTATAGTAAATAGAAGTGGTTGGTAAATGTGATGGGGAGTATAATACCACAGAGCATGGTTTGTTATGCAGATGTGGAGTATAATACCACAGAGCATGGTTTGTTATGCAGATGGGGAGTATAATACCACAGAGCATGGTTTGTTATGCAGATGGGGAGTATAACACCACAGGGCATGGTTTGTTATGCAGATGGGGAGTATAACACCACAGAGCATGGTTTGATATAGATGGGGAGTATAACACCACAGAGCATGGTTTGATATAGATGGGGAGTATAACACCACAGAGCATGGTTTGTTATGCAGATGGGGAGTATAACACCACAGGGCATGGTTTGTTATGCAGATGGGGAGTATAATACCACAGAGCATGGTTTGATATAGATGGGGAGTATAACACCACAGAGCATGGTTTGTTATGCAGATGGGGAGTATAATACCACAGAGCATGGTTTGATATAGATGGGGAGTATAACACCACAGAGCATGGTTTGATATGCAGATGGGGAGTATAATACCACAGAGCATGGTTTGATATGCAGATGGGAAGTATAACACCACAGAGCATGGTTTGATATAGATGGGGAGTATAATACCACAGAGCATGGTTTGATATAGATGGGGAGTATAACACCACAGAGCATGGTTTGATATAGATGGGGAGTATAACACCACAGAGCATGGTTTGATATAGATGGGGAGTATAATACCACAGAGCATGGTTTGATATAGATGGGGAGTATAATACCACAGAGCATGGTTTGATATAGATGGGGAGTATAATACCACAGAGCATGGTTTGATATGCAGATGGGGAGTATAATACCACAGAGCATGGTTTGATATAGATGGGGAGTATAACACCACAGAGCATGGTTTGATATAGATGGGGAGTATAATACCACAGAGCATGGTTTGATATAGATGGGGAGTATAACACCACAGAGCATGGTTTGATATGCAGATGGGGAGTATAATACCACAGAGCATGGTTTGTTATGCAGATGGGGAGTATAATACCACAGAGCATGGTTTGATATGCAGATGGGGAGTATAACACCACAGAGCATGGTTTGATATAGATGGGGAGTATAACACCACAGAGCATGGTTTGATATAGATGGGGAGTATAACACCACAGAGCATGGTTTGATATGCAGATGGGGAGTATAACACCACAGAGCATGGTTTGATATAGATGGGGAGTATAACACCACAGAGCATGGTTTGATATGCAGATGGGGAGTATAACACCACAGAGCATGGTTTGATATAGATGGGGAGTATAACACCACAGAGCATGGTTTGATATAGATGGGGAGTATAACACCACAGAGCATGGTTTGATATAGATGGGGAGTATAACACCACAGAGCATGGTTTGATATGCAGATGGGGAGTATAACACCACAGAGCATGGTTTGATATAGATGGGGAGTATAACACCACAGAGCATGGTTTGATATAGATGGGGAGTATAACACCACAGAGCATGGTTTGATATGCAGATGGGGAGTATAACACCACAGAGCATGGTTTGATATGCAGATGGGGAGTATAACACCACAGAGCATGGTTTGATATAGATGGGGAGTATAACACCACAGAGCATGGTTTGATATGCAGATGGGGAGTATAATACCACAGAGCATGGTTTGTTATGCAGATGGGGAGTATAATACCACAGAGCATGGTTTGATATGCAGATGGGGAGTATAACACCACAGAGCATGGTTTGATATAGATGGGGAGTATAACACCACAGAGCATGGTTTGATATGCAGATGGGGAGTATAATACCACAGAGCATGGTTTGATATGCAGATGGGGAGTATAACACCACAGAGCATGGTTTGATATAGATGGGGAGTATAACACCACAGAGCATGGTTTGATATAGATGGGGAGTATAACACCACAGAGCATGGTTTGATATGCAGATGGGGAGTATAATACCACAGAGCATGGTTTGATATGCAGATGGGGAGTATAACACCACAGAGCATGGTTTGATATAGATGGGGAGTATAACACCACAGAGCATGGTTTGATATGCAGATGGGGAGTATAACACCACAGAGCATGGTTTGATATAGATGGGGAGTATAACACCACAGAGCATGGTTTGATATAGATGGGGAGTATAACACCACAGAGCATGGTTTGATATAGATGGGGAGTATAACACCACAGAGCATGGTTTGATATGCAGATGGGGAGTATAATACCACAGGGCATGGTTTGATATAGATGGGGAGTATAATACCACAGAGCATGGTTTGTTATGCAGATGGGGAGTATAATACCACAGAGCATGGTTTGTTATGCAGATGGGGAGTATAACACCACAGAGCATGGTTTGATATGCAGATGGGGAGTATAACACCACAGAGCATGGTTTGATATAGATGGGGAGTATAATACCACAGAGCATGGTTTGATATAGATGGGGAGTATAACACCACAGAGCATGGTTTGATATAGATGGGGAGTATAACACCACAGAGCATGGTTTGATATGCAGATGGGGAGTATAATACCACAGGGCATGGTGTGATATGCAGATGGGGAGTATAACACCACAGAGCATGGTTTGATATAGATGGGGAGTATAACACCACAGAGCATGGTTTGATATGCAGATGGGGAGTATAACACCACAGAGCATGGTTTGATATGCTACTCTACCACTCCACGTATGAGTGTCACAACTGCACAATATCTGGAGATGTAATACAGAATTAATATTTAAAAGTTCATATTTCTTACTGTGTTTCACTGACTGCTCTGACCTGACTTCATGACATTACACACACTGAGGCCTGACTGACTGCAGAGGCCATGACACCGGCGAGATCAGCCAAGGCTGTCCATCCATACAGAGAGGGAGGGAGGGAGCGAGAGACGGATTGATGAAAAGAGAAAGGGAAGGGGAAAACCAGGAGAGAGAGAGAATAAGAGGGTGTAAAAGCGAGAGAGAGGGATGTGACTAGCTTTTTAAAACAGTGACACACAGCAGCCATTTTAGTGTGAAAGAGAGGGAGAGAGAGGCTCGGGGAAATACAGGCGGCCTGACAGAGAGTGATGAGGGAGGGAGCAGGGCTAAACGAGAAAAAGATGGAGGGAGGATAGGAGGAGAGAAGACACCATACTGTATTTTCTTATCACCTTTCCTCCCTCTCTGACCCGCTTTCCCTTTCACTCACTCACTCACTCACTCACTCACTCACTCACTCACTCACTCACTCACTCACTCACTCACTCACTCACACACACCCCTCACACATGAATATACACTCTTAACAGCAGTCCTTTACTCAATGATAATGATATCACCATATGCAAACCTCTTTTACTCTGTAAAGCAGTTCAGCCCCTGTAAAAAGTAGAGAACCACTTCCCTTCCTGTTCCTCTACTTCTCCATTGATGCCAGCCAGCCAGCCATCAGTAAGGAGCTGTATCTTCACTACCCTCCCTCATCCCTGTCTTCCTAGCATCTGTTCTCTTCTTCTCCTCCCTCTCCATTCCTTCATCTTGTCATCTCCCTGCCTAGAGGTCTCTGTTCTGTCACTCATTTGGGTAAACGTCATTCTGCACATAAACAACAAAACAAATGTAATTTGTTATATTATTTTAGACTGAACCACTTGGCTATAAATGGACCAGCCCCTCCCTCTCCACTGATGCCATCAGGGCTTTGGGTCATTTAAGTGGTTTTCTGTACTAATGCTGTGTTACTCCCTTCCTCCCTAGACCTCTCCTCTTAAATATGAGAGAGATAGACACGCGCACACACACACACACTCCCACGCGTGCGCGCGCACACACACACACACACACAGAGACAGACACACACAGAGACAGACACGCAGAGACACAGAGACACACACAGAGAGAGACAGACACACACAGAGACAGACACACGCACACACAGACACACACACAGAGATAGAGACGCGCATGCACACACACACATACACACACACAAAGAGACACACACACACAGAGAGAGACACACACGCACACAGAGACACACACGCACACAGAGAAATACACACAGAGACATAGACACGCACACAGAGACGAGCACACAGACACACACACATACACACACACACACAGACACACACAGAGAGGCGCACACACAGAGACGTGCACACACAGACACACGCACACAGAGCTACACACACACACACAGAGACAGACGCACACAGAGAGACACGCACACACAGAGAGACACGCACACACAGAGAGACACGCACACAGAGAGACACGCACACAGAGAGACACGCACACACAGAGAGACACGCACACACAGAGAGACACGCACACACAGAGAGACACGCACACACAGAGAGACACGCACACACAGAGAGACACGCACACACAGAGACACAGACACACACCAAGAGAGACCCACAAGCACAGACACACACACACACAGAGAGAGACACACACACACAGACACACACACAGACACACACACAGACACACACAGAGACACACACAGAGACACACACACAGAGACACACACAGAGAGACACACAGAGACACACACACACACAGACACACAGACCCACGAGCACAGACACACACACACACAAGACACACACACAGACACCCACACGCGCACACACAGAGACGTGCACACACAGACACACGCACACAGAGCTACACACACACACACAGAGACAGACGCACACAGAGAGACACGCACACACAGAGAGACACGCACACACAGAGAGACACGCACACACAGAGAGACACGCACACACAGAGAGACACGCACACACAGAGAGACACGCACACACAGAGAGACACGCACACACCAAGAGAGACCCACAAGCACAGACACACACACACACAGAGAGACACACACACACACAGACACACACAGAGACACACAGAGACACACACAGAGACACACACAGAGACACACACAGAGACACACACAGAGACACACAGACACACACAGAGACACACACAGAGACACACACAGAGACACACACAGAGACACACACAGAGACACACAGACACACACACAGAGACACACACACACACAGACACACAGACCCACGAGCACAGACACACACACACACACACACACACGCGCGCACACACACAGACACACGCGCACACACACACACACACACACCGACACACACACACACACACACACACACACACACACACACACACACACCAAGACACACTCAGAGAGACACACTCACAGAGAGACACACACACATACACACACAGAGAGACAGACACACACACACACACAGAGACACACACACACACAGAGACACAGACACACACAGAGAGCGACACACAGAGAGACACAGAGACACACACACACACACACACACAACTGACTGACTCAAACGTATTAAGAAGGAAAGAAATTCTACAATTAACTTTTAACAAGGCACACCTGTTAATTGAAAAGCATTCCAGGTGACTACCTCATATAGCTGGTTGACAGAATGCCAAGTGTGCAAAGCTGTAATCAAGGCAAAGGGTGGCTCCTTTGAAGAATCTAAAATATATAAAATATATTTTGATTTGTTTAACACTTTTGTTTACAACATGATTCCATATGTGTTATTTCATAGTTTTGATGTCTTCATTATTATTCTCAATGTAGAAAACAGTAAAATAAAGAAAAACCCTTGAATGAGTAGGTGTGTCCAAACTTTTGACTGGTACTTTATATTGAAAGCAGGTGCTTCCACACAGGTGTGGTTCTCGAGTTAATTAAGCAATTAACATCCCATCATGCTTAGGGTCATGTATAAAATGCTGAGCAGGCCATTATTTTGGCTGCCATGGGATAACTATCCCCCATCCACAGGGCACGAGTGGTCACTGAATGGTTTGAAGAGCATGAAAACTATGTAAGCCATATGCCATGTTCTTCTCAGTCACCAGATCTCAACCAATATGTTTTTATACTGTATAGATTAGTGGTTCCCAAACTATTTATAGCCTCGTACCCCTTCAAACATTCAACCTCCAGCTGCGTACCCCCTCTAGCAGGGTCAGCGGATTCTCAAATGTTGTTTTTTGCCATCATTGTAAGCCTGCCACACACACACTATACGATACATATATTAAACATAAGAATAAGTGTGAGTTTTTGTCACAACCCGGCTCGTGGGAAGTGACAAAGACCTCTTATAGGACCAGGGCACAAATAATAATACAATAATGATCAATACGTTTGCTCTTTATTTAGCCATCTTACATATTAAACCTTATTTGTTCATGAAATGTGAATAACTCACCACAGGTTAATGAGAAGGGTGTGCTTGAAAGGATGCACATAACTCTGCAATGTTGGGTTGTATTGGAGAGAGTCTCAGTCTTAAATCATTTTCCACACACAGTCTGTGCCTGTATTTAGTTGTCATGCCAGTGAGGGCTGAGAATCCACTCTCACATAGGTATGTGGTTGCAAAGGGCATCAGTGTCTTAACAGCACGATTTTCCAAGGCAGGATACTCTGAGCGCAGTCCAATCCAGAAATCTGTCAATGGCTTCTGATTAAATTACATTTTCACAGAACTGCTTGTTGCAAGGGCATGAAAGGGATAACGAATCCAGTTGTTTGTGTCATCCATTTGAGGAAAGTACCTGCATAATTGCACACCCAACTCACTCAGGTGCTTCGCTATATCACATTTGACATTGTCCGTAAGCTTGAGATCATCTGCACACAAACAATCATACAATGATGGAAAGACCTGTGTGTTAATGCAGACAGAGAAGAGCTCCAACTTCCTAATCATCGCCTCAATCTTGTCCTGCACCTTGAATATAGTTGCGGAGAATCCCTGTAATCCTAGATTCAGATCATTCAGGTGAGAAAAAACATCACCCAGACAGGACAGTCGTGTGAGAAACGCGTCATCATGCAAGCGGTCAGACGAGTGAAAATGATGGCCTGTAAAGAAAACTTTAAACTCGTCTTTCCATTCAAAATAACGTGTTGATACTTTGCCCCTTGATAACCAGCACACTTCTGTATGTTGTAGAAGTGTTACATAGTCGCTGCCCATATCATTGTGTAGTGCAGAAAATACATGAGGTATGTGACACTTGGCATTCAGGCCAAAGAGTTCAATCTTGGTTTCATCATACCAGAGAGTCTTGTTTCTCCTGGTCTGAGTCCTTTAAGTGTCTTTTGGCAAACTCCAAGTGGGCTGTCATGTTCCTTTTACTGAGGAGTGGCTTCCGTCTGGTCACTCTACCATAAAAGCCTGATTGGTGGAGTGCTGAATTTGTGAATATACTACAGGTGTTACTGTCCCCACTACAACAACAAAATACTTAAATACATGTATTTTGTCCAATCAAGTTGTAGAAATATATCTCAAGGATGATCAATGGAAACAGGATGCACCGGAGTTCAATTTCGAGTCTCATTGCAAAAGGTCTGAATACTTCCGTATTGTTTTTACAAATATCTGTCTTCGCTTTGTCATTATGTGGTATTGTGTGTAGACTGATGAGGGAACATTTTTATTTAATGAAGTTTAGAAAAAGGCTGTAATTTATCGATGTGGAAAAAGTGAAGGGGTCTGAATACCTTCTGAATGCGCTGCATTTCTCAGATATAGGACAGACACTTCAGAACAAATTACTTCAGATGTTTGTATCTGTTGTTCCATGAAGTGAATCTGTTATTCAATGTGTTTGTATGGGCTAATACCAAAAGCATTTTTTCATCCAATCATTGTTTTATATCTTTTTTTGATACTTCAAGGGGTCTTCAAATTATAAATGAAATGACTAAATGATCCTTGGTATGACCTTATGACCTTAAAACAATTCCATATAGCTTAGTAGAATCGCCTCCCCGGGGTTAGACAGGGCTTAGATCTTAAGGGTCTTAATGTGTACCTTTTTATTCTATTATGTGAGCTAAACATACAAAAAAATCATTTTTTAAAATTTAAAGTCATATTTTTCGAAAGTATTAATGTTACTGTCCCCAAATACTTAAATACATGTATTTTGTCAATTTAAATTAAAGACTGTAGAATTCCATTCATTCCTATGGTGGACTGCTTTTCTGAGGAGTGCCAATATGCCGAACGGTGGCTTCAAAGCCTCTCATTGGCCAGTACATAGCATCAGCAACCCAGAGTTTATATACGTAATTTATCGAAACCCAATTGAACACTTATGGGAGATTCTGGGGCAGCGCCTGAGACAGCATTTTCCACTATCTTCAACAACACCTAATTATGGAATTTCTTGTGGAAGAATGGTGTCGCATCCCAGACACGTAGAATTTATGCAACGGTGCTTTGAAGCTGTTCTGGCTCGTGGTGGTCCAACACCCTATTAAGACACTTTATGTTGGTGTTTATTGAAGAATGGTGTCGCATCCCAGACACGTAGAATCTATGTCACGGTGCATTGAAGCTGTTCTGGCTCGTGGTGGTCCAACACCCTATTAAGACACTTTATGTTGGTGTTTATTGAAGAATGGTGTCGCATCCCAGACATGTAGAATCTATGTCACGGTGCATTGAAGCTGTTCTGGCTCGTGGTGGTCCAACACCCTATTAAGACACTTTATGTTGGTGTTTATTGAAGAATGGTGTCGCATCCCAGACACGTAGAATCTATGTCACGGTGCATTGAAGCTGTTCTGGCTCGTGGTGGTCCAACACCCTATTAAGACACTTTATGTTGGTGTTTATTGAAGAATGGTGTCGCATCCCAGACATGTAGAATCTATGTCACGGTGCATTGAAGCTGTTCTGGCTCGTGGTGGTCCAACACCCTATTAAGACACTTTATGTTGGTGTTTATTGAAGAATGGTGTCGCATCCCAGACACGTAGAATCTATGTCACGGTGCATTGAAGGTGTTCTGGCTCGTGGTGGTCCAACACCCTATTAAGACACTTTATGTTAGTGTTTCTTTTATTTGGGCAGTTACCTGTACAGTTTGGTTTATTTGTGACATTCCTTACAACAAGCACCATTTTGTATTATTTTGGTACCTGGTAGTAATGGAATTGTTAGGAGTGTTGTATTATTTTGGTACCTGGTAGTAATGGAATTGTTAGGAGTGTTGAATTATTTTGAAGGAAGTACCGTTGTTGCATCAATGAAATATCAGGTAAACGAACACTAACTACACTGTTTGTTAACTTAAGCTCTCATAGAGTTTTGTTCACATGCAATGGCAGCACAGCACACACAAAAAAATGTGCACATTACTGTACACGCGCTAGAGATGTAACAAATGGACAATTTTGCTTAACGCTTAAACAACGATTAAAAAAAAAACTGTTTTTCCGTTAAAATGATAACAAAAAATAATAATACAATTCCACTCAATTCACAATGTAGAAGAATGGTCCTATGAAGTTCTGTCTAGTGCCACCCTTTACAGACAGAACGCAGCCACAGTAACATTTCAATAGTACAGAAGTCCAGAGAGGACATATGAATAAAACAATTATTCCCTTTTGTCCAGATCACAAATGATTTATCTCATGATCATTACATAACGAGTTATTTTGTCGAGATCACAAATTATTTATCTCATGATCATTACATAACGAGTTTTGTCGAGATCACAAGATAATCAAAAGTACCACGTATTATCCATGAATTTGTACAGATGCGCGGTAACAACCTCATCAATGAGCCCTGTGGCTGCGTTGATCAAAATGCTCTCGTGGGGCATTTAAGCCTTGAACAATGCCTGACAGGCAGCACTGTCTCCCAGGCTGAATGCCGCCCCCAAGTCCACAGCCAATGGCATGCAAGGAACAAGGAACTTTTAGCTTTCTAACCTATAAACTGATAAAGAGCTCCAAAACATGAAATGTTAGCTGGAAATGTACCATCCCTTAGTGTAGCAATTAATAAAAACTTATGCGCTGATCCACCGTGGGCTCTGCTGCCTCAGCCATACTGTCTATTTGTCATCAATACGTCCACACTCCTACAAAACAACAACACTCGACAACGACACTTGTCTTGATCTTGATAAATAAGTTGTGCGTTCGTAAATTCATAGCATTGTCAGATTGTCCATTTGTAAATTCAGAGCGTTTCGCTCTCGGAGAGTTCAGAGCCACACTGGATGCTCTGGTCGAGGAGTAGGGATGATCTGAACGTTCTGACCTCACAATGGCAGTCAAGCACTCAAGCTAACTGGCTAACGTTGCCTAGCTTGCTAGCTACTTCCAGACACAAATGAGAGAACACCTCACTCTGACCATTTTACTCTCCCTAGCAGAGCTGGTTAGGCTGTTTTCATGTTATCTAGAGCGTTGGTGACTGTAACTGTGCTGCTGGCAACAATTTAATTACGCTTTTTTGCCGACGTTTACCGACACCGGCCATATTCAACGGGTGTTGAGCGTTCGTAAATTCATCAGTTATTCTGCGCTCTGGCACACTCAGACGAGAGTGCTCTGAAATTGGAGTCAATAACCAGAGCGAATTTACAAATGCACCTTGTATCTTTTCAGACAGTAGAATTCTGCTCCGACTTATAATGTTCTATTGTTTCCCTGACAACAATAAAGGTCGCTGATTGATGTGCTGCTGGGTTGTTAATGCTGTTTTTTATGGTAGGATAGCTAGATGTACTTTATTTCTACTAAATGTCTTGCTAAATCACAGTATTTAAAGAACTGTAAAGTACCTTTTTAGGAGAGAGTGGTCTGCGTGCAGGCAGCAGGCTGAGTGAAGCGGAGCAGCTCAAGATTATTTGATTGACAGTTTTGGTCGCATAGTGATGGAAATTAGTCCTGCTTCAGAAGCAGCATTACTTTAGACACGTAAAAGGCCGTAGTGTAGCCTACCCTAACAGACGAGGTGACACATTATTATATATGAAAAGGGTCATTGATACAGGCTACCGGTAGCCTACTGTCATTTCAGAATACGAGACAAAAACACCCCTACCCACTCAGCAACGAAGAGTACCCTGGTCTCAAGACTGGCCCAAAGATACACGACATCAGTCCCATGAATAAACTAGGATATTCTACAGGCAACAGACCGAAGACTGAACACGCGCTCTGACTGAACACACACTGGCATCATTAGCGAGGGAGAGTGAGGGGCAGCCAGAACCGTGCTCATATGTCTTGCTAATCTGCATCTTGCCATCTCTTGTCTTGCATGCCTCACAAATTCACCCAAGTAGCCTAAGGTTTGCATCTTCCTCTCTGGTTTGATTTAAAAGACACAACTTTCCCCAGGCTGTTATAGCCTATCGTCTAGTTAGGCTATAACACGGATAACTGTTTTGTGGCAACTGTACTGTGATTTTAATTATGTGGGGATAACATCGTTAGGGAATTTTCCTAACGTTAAGAATCCCAACTTAGTTTTAACATTTAAACGTTCACACCCCTAACACTCGCACACAGTCACACAGACCGACACACACTCACACCGACACACAGTCACACAGACCGACACACACTCACACAGACCGACACACAGTCACACAGACCGACACACAGTCACACAGACCGACACACACTCACACAGACCGACACACACTCACACAGACCGACACACACTCACACAGACCGACACAAACACAGTGAATATGTTTTGCATAAATCAGTTGCGTATTCCAAGCTGAAGGCTCCTTTTAAACTGAGTAGGGAATAATTATCCCAGTCAGATTCTCATCCCCATACTGTATGCGCACACAAAGTACTCATTGTATACAAACACACTGTATACACACACACTGTATACACACACACTGTATACACACACACACAGCTTCATCTCCCTGTCAAACACGTAGCAAGCATGATCACAGTCTACTGTATAAATGCAGCCTATTTGATGCAGCTCAAATCATTTCTCTCTTCATGTCTTTCTCTCTCTCTCTCTTTCCTCGCTATCTCTGAATGATGCAGACCCTGAGAATAAACAGGCAATTTAAGTGCTGGACACCACTGCTCATACACACATGCCACCACACACACACGCCACCACACACACACGACTCACTCCAGAGGCCCACATATTTAACAATACGCACACCTCACACACCCCTCCCAAGGCCCACACACATACACACCTCATCAGAGAGACACACATAAACATTCAGAGTGGATATAGTGAGGGAGTAAAGGTTACAGTCTATATTCTGTTGAAATAAATTCAGTCCCTGAACTTCACTCTGTGACTCCTACTGCAGCAGTGTGGGTCTGGTGTATTGTGATATTGTACTCCTGCGCCAATAACTAGGGCTGCAAAACACTGCTCTTTAATGCCATAATCCACTATTATGTAATGTGTGTGTGTGTGTGTGTGTGTGTGTGTGTGTGTGTGTACTCAGATGGACCATGAATTTCCCCTCACTGTAATGCATCCCTCTAATATCTTTATTTAGAATGTAATCTATGTCATCTCCAGAATGTCTCCTAGAGGTTGGGGCCTTGGTTTTAAATAGACCCCTACACAAAGGTTTCGTTGCTTTTGTTTTTATACATCGTTAATACATCAGCCGACATTGTGTAAAATGATACCAGACCAGTTAGGTAAAATAATATTGCATGGTCTAACCATGATGATGTTGTATATTTTTAATTGTTTGATTTTGACTGAATTCTGTAACTGAATTGAAGTTGAAATCACAGTTCTCTGAAATGATTGGACTAGTAGAGCCTAAATTACTCAAGTGCTGGGACTGGAACTTGGTTTTACAATTGTCTTTGTTGTATTTTCTGGGCATTCTCTCCTCATCATGTTGCCAATGTGCAGTGTTTCTCTCTCCATCTCTCTCTCTGTCTTTAATCTGATGTTCTGTAACATTTCGGCACTGAGAATTTCCTTCTAATCTCAATATGGCTCTGTTTGCTCTGTAATAATCCTGTGTGTGTGTGTGTGTGTGTGTGTGTGTGTGCGTAACGCATATTGTTGTTTTTAATTCATGCCCAGTGAAACTGTAAGACAACTGATCTCTATGCACTCTAAACCCTGTTGTGTTTGTATGCTTAAATTACTTCTGATTGTCATATTTTCCTGGTTATTGTGCTTGAGATGCTGTGCTGCACAATATGTTGCGTTTGTGTAAACAACTTAGTGTGTGTGTGTGTGTGTGTGTGTGTGTGCGTGTGTGTGTGAAAACACACACAAAAAACTTTAAATCCTATGCTGACTTGTAGTCCTTTGTGCTTGGCCTGAGTAGTATACACACACACACACACACACACACACACACACACAGGATTAATTGTTTATCCAAACAATACGAAACAATATGCACCACACAAATACTAAGTGTGTAAGAGTGCCCTTTCTGTCCTATTCCCCCTCTTATAAACCTGTTGTATTCCGATATCATTTATCCTAAAATGAACCATGTAAAGTCTCATTTGAGGCTGTTTTTATGTACTTTAGCATATAGAATGATACTACCTTTTTTTATTCAGGTCTTCCCTCGCCGATCTCAGGCTTGTCGAGTCGATCGTTTTCTCTCTCTCTTCTATGTACAGCGGTTAAAAACTGCCTCCAAAATGCTTCATCGCTGTGGAAACCGCCTTCGCACGGCTGTTACATCTCCATCCCAGTGTGTCTCTCTCTCTCTCTGTGTGTGTGTGAGGGAAAGAGTCACTAACCTATTAAATAAGCGTTGCGCTCCGTTTCCCTAGCTCCCTGCGTCGCTTTGTTTGGGAGCTCGGAGTCTCTGTGCCTAACAATAGAACTGTAGCCTATAACTTCACCCTGAACTAATGTTAAAATAGGTGTCACATCTGTTAAAACATTTGCTTTAGTCTGTCTATGGTTATGCATTTTAACTAACCTTTCCATACAGCCTTATGGATCTATAGCCTATAGCCTATATAATGTCATTGTCTCTTTTTGAATCCGTTTGGTAAAGGGCAACCCAGGTGTTACCAAGAGCCCGTGCTGTGATCCCTGCGCGTGAAGCTCACGGTCTTCTGTCTGTTCAGCAGGTCGTTGTGGTTCAGTCACACTAGCCTTGCCTTGAAAACCAGAAACTATTTCAAGTCCACCATGTGCAACACAACCAGCTCTTTTTATATTGTCCTTTTAATTCAGCTAATCATTCAGTTAATCATTCAGTTAATCATTCAGTTAATTATTCAGTTAATCATTCAGCTAATCATTCAGTTAATCATTCAGTTAATTATTCAGCTAATCATTCAGCTAATCATTCAGTTAATCATTCAGTTAATCATTCAGTTAATCATTCAGCTAATCATTCAGTTAATCATTCAGTTAATCATTCAGTTAATTATTCAGTTAATCATTCAGTTAATCATTCAGTTAATTATTCAGTTAATCATTCAGTTAATCATTCAGTTAATCATTCAGTTAATTATTCAGTTAATCATTCAGTTAATCATTCAGTTAATCATTCAGTTAATCATTCAGTTTGACCCACACCTGTTGGCTTTGTGCAGTGGTGGAAAAAGTAGCATTTTCTTGAGTAAAAGTAAAGATACCTTAATAGAAAATGAAAGTGAAAGTGAAAGTCATCCAGTAAATCCTACTTGAGTAAAAGTATTTGGTTTTACATATACTTAAGTGTCAAAAGTAAATGTAATTTCTAAAATATACTTAAGTATCAAAAGTATAAATCATTTTAAATTCCTTATATAAAGCAAACCAGAGGGCACAATATAAATGTTTTATTTTATTTACAGATAGCCAGGAGCAGACTGCAACGCCCAGACATCATTTACAAACAAAGTATTAATGTTTAGTGAGTCCACTAGATCAGATGCAGTGGGGATGACCAGGGTTGTTATCTTGATAAGTGTGTGAATTGGACCATTTTCCTGTCCTGCTAAGCATTCAAAATGTAACGAGTACTTTTGGGTGTCAGGTAAAATGTATGGAGTAAAAAGTACATCATTTCCTTTAGGAATGTAGTGATGTAAAAGTTAAAAAATATAATTAGTAAAGTACAGATACCCCTAAAAACTACTTTAGTACTTGAAAGTATTTTTACTTAAGTACTTTACACCTCTGTGCATAAATTACACTGTGCATAAAATAACTCAAACCGTTTTGTCAGAAAAATATGCTTTAGTATTTCCCTGAAAAGAGATATAGCCTTGGTTTATTCTACTAGATAAGTGGTTGTTTTAGGCTACAACAGGCCTGTGACTTTTCAGCTGCGTGTGTTCACAGATTCAGAAGGTTGTTATTAGGACACTGTAGAGCATTCTCTAATTACGAATCTCCTGTTTTTTTGACCAAGGAAAGTACAATCAAATGTACAAAATCCAATCAACGAGGGGAAGAAAGAGAGGTTTGGTTGGAGAAAGAGGGGAATAAGAGGTGAAAGGGCAGAGAGAGAACAACACACAAACATGTTGCTTACGGAATAAAAGAGAGGAGATGGAGGAGATGAGCTGATGGATTATAGAGTAATATATATTCTGGATACATTGTACAGAACTGTTGTTTTTATCAGCAGCAACATCATAAGAATCATCATCATCATCCTCAGCATCACTGTTCAGTTATGAAACCAAGACAGGATTCAGTCTTACAGTATATTCCAAGCGTCCCTAAATACACCACAACAGTAGAAAAACACACACACACACACACACACACACACACACACACACACACACACAGACACACACACACACACACACACACACACACACAAACACAAACAGCCTTAACACACTGGCACATTATTTGGGGAGAACGGGCTCGTGGTAATTGCTGGAGCGGAATCGGTGGAATGGTATCAAATATCAAATACATCAAACACATGGTTTGATGCCATTCCATTAACTCTGTTCCAGCCATTATTTTGAGCCGTCCTCCCCTCTGCAGCCTCCACTGATTTTCACTCACTCTCTCATTGTCAGTCACAGCAAGATTTTCTTTCCATCTTTTCTTTCAATTGATATATTGTCACCCTTGCTCTGTCCATCCTTTCAGTGCAGAAAGCAAAGTCTGGTACACATCACCTATTCCCCTCCATTCCGTGCCCTTTCTCTGTCTCTGTGTGTTTCTCTGTGTGTTTCTCTGTGTGTGTCTGTCCAGTCATAATTGAATGACTTCCCTTTCCAGGAGAAGGTAGGCTACGCTCCATCTTTTTAGTTTATGTTCACAAAAATGTAGTGCTGCTCCTTCTCTCTCTCTCTCTCTCTCTCTCTCTATCTCTCTCTCTCTCTCTCTCTCTCTCTCTGTCTCTCTCTCTCTCTCTCTCTCTCTCTCTGTCTCTCTCTCTCTCTCTCTCTCTCTCTCTCTCTGTCTCTCTCTCTGTCTCTGTCTCTGTCTCTGTCTCTGTCTCTGTCTCTGTCTCTCTCTCTCTCTCTCTCTCTCTCTCTCTCTCTCTCTCTCTCTCTCTCTGTCTCTGTCTCTGTCTCTGTCTCTGTCTCTGTCTCTGTCTCTGTCTCTGTCTCTCTCTCTCTCTCTCTCTCTCTCTCTCTCTCTCTCTCTCTCTCTCTCTCTCTCTCTCTCTCTCTCTCTCTCTCTCTCTCTCTCTCTCTCTCTCTCTCTCTCTCTCTCTCTCTCATTCTCAGTGCCGCCTGTGTCACCTCCCTCTAAAAAAAAGAAAATAACAGTACTACTTATCAGCAGATACTTCATTTTAATCTGGAATCCCTAATTGAACAATAACAAAGTGGCCAACCCACCTCTGTTTGGGTGAAAACCTGAAGATGGGCCTGGAGAAATGTAACCACTCTCAAATTCATAGACAGCTATGGATGCAAGGACTGGCCATCCATGATATCACAATCATAGCGTAAGTTGATATAGTGTTTGTTTACACACATTGGAGTTAAACAAGATTATATTTGTGGTTCTGATGGGGTATGACAGTTGAACTAAGCTCATGAGGCATTTAGAAGTTATATTCTTCTAGAATCAGTGGGTACATATCATTCATTTATACGTCCATGAATTGATGTAGCGACTAAGGATTCTAGCTTTAACTGAAACATGTATCGAGTTTATCATCATTTACAGATGTAGGATCTTAATTTGATCACCCTGTTGCAGGAGACATTTTGTGCAATGCAGGATATTTAAAACGTAGTGTGTTTGAGGTTTAAAGGCTTCTGAAGTTTGTAACATGCCATTTGAAATTTCAGACATGATTTACCCCTACGAAAAATTTATCAACCCCTTCAAAAATGTCCATGAAATATAATCCTTATAATAATTCACATTTCCTCTTGCAGCTTCTATCTCAAGGCCATCAGACTGTTAAACAGCCATCACTGACACAGAGAGGCTGCTGCCTACATACAGACTTGAAATCATTGGCCACTTTAATGAATGGATCACTAGTCACTTTAATAATGCCATGTAATAATATTTACACATCTTGCATTACTCATCTGATATGTATATGTTGTATTTTATACAATATATTTCACTTTGCCTATGCCACTCAGTCATTGTTCATCATTCATGTATATATTCTTATTCCTTTACTTAGATTTGTGTGTATTAGGTAGTAGTTATGGAATTGTTAGATATTGCTGCACTGTTGAAGCACAAGCATTTCGCGACACTCGCATTAACATCTGCTAACCATGTGTATGTGACCAACAAAATTTGATTTGATTTGCAGGATAATTTTTTCTTCTGTAGCAAACTGGCTCAAATTAAGATCCTACATCTGTACAACACTTGGAAAGAGTCTAATTTACAGTGATATACAGTATATTAGGATTTATATTCAGTTTCTCTATTTCTCTCTTTCACTCACTCACTCACACCTCTTTCTCTGGGGTGAAGGATACATAAGGGTTTAACAGATGTTAAACCTCTCTCCCTGGGGTAACAGCGGTACACCCCTCTGTCTGTCTCCCCAGTCTCTCTCCCTCACACACTATCTCTCTTTATCTCTCTTTTTTTTCTCTGCCCATCCTCCTGTCTCACTTTCTTCTCTCTCTTCTCACACGTTCATCCTTTAACTGACAGAAGTGGGAGAGGCACCTCTACAGGCTAAGTACTTATTTCACCTCTTTCTGACACCATCTCTCTATCTCTCTCCCTCTCGCGCTCTTTCCACCCATCTCTCTCTCGCTCTCTCCACCCCTCTCTATCCCTCTTTCTCGCTCTTTCCACCTTTCGCTCTCTCTCTCTCTCTCTCTCTCTCTCTCTCTCTCTCTCTCTAATTAACTAGGTTTTAGTAACAAACCTTTGGGCTTTGGAGTTTCCATGGTTACACCAACATCCAATCTTGTCAGTCCACGTCTGTGTGTGTGTGTGTGAGATATGTGTGTGTGTGTGGTTGTGCATGCACATGGACATGTTTTGGCTGTGCATGCGCTGGGCTCTGTTTTTAATGCTTTTGTCTTCCAGAGGGACAGACAGATGTTGCCATTCTGCTGCCTCCTCTCGCTCCTCTCCTCTCGCTCCTCTTTTCTCCTCTCGGCCGCTCCTCTCACTCCTCTCCTCTCTTGAGACCATGTGAATAAAGGCTCCTGGATAGGCGGGATGCTGTCTGTCCCAAATATCAATGTCTAAAATCTCCCTCTCTCTCCCTCTTGTTCTCTCTCCTCTCCCCTGTATTTCCCTGTCTGAATGGCTAGCTGTCCAGAAGAGTTACACACTGAACCAGTGTCCAGTGCTGCATCTGGCTGGTGTGGTGCTGTGGTGTCCTCATATCGACCAGCCTGTCAGGTTAAAGTTGCTCTGTATTGGATCATGACTCCTGGTGGCAGGGCAGGAACCGAAATAACTGAATTTTATTCCAGCCCGCTTCAAATCAATTGAGTGATGAAGGCTGAGGATGGAGCTTGTGACATCACTGAGATCAAAGGTCATAAGTCAGAGGCAGCGCTGATGACACAATGGACCAATCCCAGAGCTATATATATATATATATATATGGCTCAGCCATACTGCTGTTTATTTCCAGGAAGGTTGGAATAAGACCTTGAAGGGCTATACAATCCTGCCAGCTAGAAGGTATATTTGCATTATAAAGAATGTTTTCTCATGATGTTTCTCTTTTCTGTTTTATCTTTCAGCCAACAAGACTCTGCTGGGGGGAGGAGGAGGTGAGTCATTCTGTCGCTCTTTACTCTGTTATTTCTGTTCCCTTGTTCCTGGAGAGAAAGAATACTGTGTGTGTGTGTGTGTGTGTGTGTGTGTGTGTGTTAGACCTAGGATAACTATAGTTAACTATGCTTCATCGAAAGTAAAATAAAAATTGGGGTTTACTTACTTTGGAGGTGACTACAACTAGTCAAATCCCAAAAACAGATCCCAAAAAAATGACAACTTTTTAAAACGATTTGAATACAGATCTGAGAAAGCAACTACTTTCCAAAAATATTTCAATACAGATCTCATGAAGTGACGACTTTTCAGAAACAATTGGACTGGCTGCCTTCAACTAATGGCAGGGCTGTATCTGGAACTGCATGTTGATGACAACAATAGAATGAATAGAGCACAAACAATCTCCTATACTATTCCAGTCTATCTGACAGTCATATTTGATCTACACAATACATTTCTATCTGAACATTCTGTAAATATTCATTCTGAATGTCCATTGACCCAGGTGTACATAATCAAACCAATTAACCAATAATAAGTTGTACAGATAAGTATAGATACGTTTTGACTCTCAACAACCATATGACTCTTTCAACATGCCAATGAAAAGGTTGAAAGCTGCAATTCATTTAATGATACCCGAAAATACTGCAGGGAAATTCTAAGCCATTTGCGAACATTGCAAATAGCAAGTTGGATGCTTAGCAAAAACAACTCTGAACCTCTTTGTCCATCTGAGGGTAAGTGTTCTTGTTTCAAACACACACTATAACATCTTTAAAGGGATAGTTTGCTCAGAATACAAACTAACATGATTTTCCACCTACCTTGGCTATAGTTGATTCAAGTTGTTGGATATTTCCTTTCTACAGTTAATAGACATGTTGTTACTGTTGGCATTCTCAGTAACACTTAACATTAAACCGTTATTGTTCCTGTGTAATACAATTGTAGTTACTTTTGGAACATTTTGTTAGCATGTTATATAATACATTGGTAATTGCATTTTAATTGCATAGCAATGAGCTTAGAGTTTTTGTAGCTACTGTACACAAGAGGAATAGTGACTGTTTCTTATTCTACTGGAATAACTCCATTATTATGCAACTATAAATCAACGTCCTATGTAACAACAATGTTGCTATTGTAATAATCACTAAGTTGCTACACATGTAACTGGATGTTACTGCATTACCTTTTGTCACTCATTATCAAAATCATTTGTTAGTCATTTTGAAGCTGCAAAAGTGGTTTACTCTAATGTTGAGGCGATTCAATGTCAAATCAAATGTTATTTGTCTCATACACATGGTTAGCAGATGTTAATGCGAGTGTAGCGAAATGCTTGTGCTTCTAGTTCCGACAATGCAGTAATATCCAACGAGTAATCTAACCTAACAATTTCACAACAATTACCTTACAAGTGTATGTATAAAGGAATGAATAAGAATGTGTACATAAAAATATATGAATGAGTGATGGTATAGAACGGCATAGGCAAGATGCAGTAGATGGTATAGAGTACAGTATATACATATGAGATGAGTAATGTAGGGTATGTAAACATTATATGAAGTGGCATTGTTTAAAGTGGCTAGTGATACATTTATTACATAAATTTTTCCATTATTAAAGTGGCTGGAGTTGAGTCAGTATGTTGGCAGCAGCCACTCAATGTTAGTGATGGCTGTTTAACAGTGATGGCCTTGAGATAGAGGCTGTTTTTCAGTCTCTCGGTCCCAGCTTTTATGCATCTGTACTGACCTTCCCTTCTGGATGATAGTGGGGTGAAAAGGCAGTGGCTCGGGTGGTTGTTGTCCTTGATGATCTTTATGGACTTCCTGTGACATCGGGTGGTGTAGGTGTCCTGGAGGGCAGGTAGTTTGCCCCCGGTGATGCGTTGTGCAGACCTCACTACCCTCTGGAGAGCCTTACGGTTATGGGCGGAGCAGTTGCCGTACCAGGCAGTGATACAACTCGACAGGATGCTCTCGATTGTGCATCTGTAAAAGTTTGTGAGGTTTTTTGGTGACAAGCCGACTTTCTTCAGCCTCCTGAGGTTGAAGAGGCGCTGCTGCGCCTTCTTCACCACACTGTCTGTGTGGTTGGACCATTTCAGTTTGTCCGTGATGTGTACGCCGAGGAACTTAAAACGTTTTACCCTCTCCACTACTGTCCCGTCGATGTGGATAGGGTGGTGCTCCCTCTGCTGTTTCCTGAAGTCCACGATCAGCTCCTTTGTTTTGTTGATGTTGAGTGTGAGGTTATTTTCCTGACACCACACTCCGAGGGCCCTCACCTCCTCCCTGTAGGCCGTCTCGTCGTTGTTGGTAATCAAGTCTACCACTGTAGTGTTGTCTGCAAACTTGATGATTGAGTTGGAGGCGTGCATGGCCACACAGTCGTGGGTGAACAGGGAGTACAGGAGAGGGCTGAGAAGGCACCCTTGTGGGGCCCCAGTGTTGCGGATCAGTGGGGTGGAGATGTTGTTACCTACCCTCACCACCTGGTGGCGGCCCGTCAGGAAGTCCAGGATCCAGTTGCACAGGGCGGTGTTTGGACACAAGGTCTCGAGCTTGATGATGATTTTGGAGGGTACTATGTTGTTAAATGCTGAGCTGTAGTCGATGAACAGCATTCTCACATAGGTATTCCTCTTGTCCAGATGTGTTAGGGCAGTGTGCAGTGTGATTGCGATTGCGTCGTCTGTGGACCTATTGGGGCGGTAAGCAAATTGGAGTGGGTCTAGGTGTCAGGTAGGGTGGAGGTGATATGGTCCTTGACTAGTCTCTCAAAGCCCTTCATGATGACGGAAGTGAGTGCTACGGGACGGTAGTCATTTAGCTCAGTTACCTTAGCTTTCTTGAGAACAGGGACAATGGTGGCCCCCTTGAAGCATGTCGGGACAGCAGACTGGGAAAAGGTAGGATTGTATATGTCCGTAAACACACCAGCCAGCTGGTCTGCGCATGCTCTGAAGACGCGGCTGGGGATGCCGTCTGGGCCTGCAGCCTTGCGAGGGTTGACACGTTTAAATGTTTTGCTCACGTCAGCTGCAGTGAATGAGAGCCCGCAGGTTTTGGTAGCGGGCCGTGTCAGTGGCACTTAATTGTCCTCAAAGCAGGCAAAGAAGTTGTTTAGTCTGTCTGGGAGCAAGACATCCTGGTCCGCGACGGGGCTGGTTTTCCTTTTATAGTCCGTAATTGACTGTAGACCCTGCCACATACCTCTCGTGTCTGAGCTGTTGAATTGCGACTCTACTTTGTCTCTATACTGACGCTTAGCTTGTTTGATTGCCTTGCGGGGGGAATAGCTACACTGTTTGTATTCGGTCATGTTTCCGGTCACCTTGCCCTGATTTAAAAGCAGTAGTTCGCGCTTTCAGTTTTGCGCGAATGCTGCCATCAACCAACGGTTTCTGGTTGGGGAATGTTTTAATAGATGCTGTGGGTACGACATCGCCGATGCACTTGCTAATAAACCCGCTCACCGAATCAGCGTATTCATCAATGTTGTTGTTCGCCGCAATGCGGAACATATCCCAGTCCACGTGATCGAAGCAATCTTGAAGCGTTGATTCCGATTGGTCGGACCAGCGTTGAACAGACCTGAGCGCGGGAGCTTCCTGTTTTAGTTTCTGTCTATAGGCTGGAAGCAACAAAATGGAGTCGTGGTCAGCTTTTCCGAAAGGAGGGCGGGGGAGGGCCTTATATGCGTCGCGGAAGTTGGAATAACAATGATCCAGGGTTTTGCCAGCCCTGGTTGCGCAATCGATATGCTGATATAATTTAGGGAGCCTTGTTTTGAGATTAGCCTTGTTAAAATCCCCAGCTACAATAAATGCAGCCTTGCACGGATTTTATCTACCTTGTTGTCAAGAGACTGGACATTGGTGAGTAGTATGCTCGGGAGCGTTGCTCGATGTGCCCGTCTACGGAGCCTGACCAGAAGACCGCTCCGTCTGCCCCTTCTACAGCGTCGTTGTTTTGGGTCCCCGGCTGGGATCCGATCCATTGTCCTCGGTGGTGGGCAAAACAGAGGATCCGCTTCGGGAAAGTCGTATTCCTGGTCGTAATGTTGGTGAGTTGACGTTGCTCTTATATCTAGTTCTATATATCTTATATGTAATAAAACCTAAGATTACCTGGGGTAACAATGTAAGAAATAACACATAAAAAAACAATACTGCATAGTTTCCTAGGAACGCGAAGCAAGGCAACCATCTCTGTCTGCGCAGGAAGTCCCTCATGTATTTAATTCTATCTATAGGCTATATTAAGATTCATATCTGAGAGCCCTCCAAACTATGTGCTAATGATCATATATTTAGACTAATTCAACTAACTGTTGTAGTTTTTGGTTCTTCATCAAATATTTGGCAGCCATATACAGTTGAAGTCGGAAGTTTACAAACACTTTAGCCAAATATATTTAAACTCAGTTTTTCACAATTCCTGACATTTAATCCTAGTAAAAATCCCCTGTTAGTTAGGATCACCACTTCATTTTAAGAATGTGATATGTCAGAATAATAGTAGAGAGAATGATTTATTGCAGCTTTTATTTATTTCATCACATTCCCAGTGTGTCAGAAGTTTACATACACTCAATTAGTATTCGGTAGCATTGCCCTTGTCACGGCTGGCTGAAGGACTGAACCAAGGTGCAGCATGGTAAGCTTACATGTTCTTTATTTAAACCAAACCGTGAAGCTTTGGGCTATGTGCCCTGAACAAAGTCAAAATTAACTTCCCACAAAACAGGTGCAAGAAAAGGGTACCTAAGTATGATTCTCAATCAGATACAACGATAGACAGCTGTCCCTGATTGGGAACCATACCAGGCCAAGACATAGAAATACAAACATAGAAGAAAGGACATAGAATGCCCACCCTAGTCAAACCCTGGCCTAACCAAAATAGAGAATAAAAAGCCTCTCTATGGCCAGTGCGTGACAGTACCCCTCCCCAAAGGTGCGGACTCCGGCCGCAAAACCTGACTCTAACGGGGAGGGTCCGGGTGGGACTTCTTACGGCGGCGGCTCGGGTGCGGGACCCTCGTAGCGGGCCCCGGACTGAAGACCCTCGTAGAGGGCGCCTCTAGACTGAGGGTCTGCGACTCTGGACTGAGGAGGGGCTGCGGCTCCGGACTGAGGAGGGGCTGCGGCTCTGGCAGCTCCGGACAGGAGGGCGGCTCTGGCAGCTCCGGACAGGAGGGCGGCTCTGGCAGCTCCGGACAGGAGGGCGGCTCTGGCAGCTCCGGACAGGAGGGCGGCTCTGGCAGCTCCGGACAGGAGGGCGGCTCTGGCAGCTCCGGACAGGAGGGAGCACCTGGAGGGAGGAGACGGAGAGACAGCCTGGTACGTGGGGCTGCCACCGGAGGCCTGGTGCGTAGTGGAACGGATACACAGGGCCGTGGAGGCGCACTGGCGGTCTCGAGCGCAGAGCTGGCCCCACCCATTCTGGCTGGATGCCAGCGTCCCCCCAGCAAATGCGGGACGACGATAGACAACTGTCCCTGATTGAGAACCATACCTGGCCAAGACATAGAAAAAAGGACATAGAATGCCCACCCCAGTCACACCCTGGCCCAACCAAAATAGAGAATAAAAAGCCTCTCTATGGCCAGGGCGTGACAGCCTTTAAATGGTTTAACTTGGGGCAAACGTTTCGGGTAGCCTTCCACAAGCTTCCCACAATAATTTGGGTGAATTTTGGCCCATCCTCCTGACAGAGCTGGTGTAACTGAGTCAGGTTTGTAGGCCTCCTTGCTCGCACATGCTTTTTCAGTTCTGCCCACAAATTTTTTATAGGATTGAGGTCAGGGCTTTGTGATGGCCACTCTAACACCTTGACTTTGTTGTCCTTAAGCCATTTTGCCACAATTTTGGAAGTATGCTTGGGGTCATTGTCCATTTGGAAGACCCATTTGCGACCAAGCTTTAACTTCCTGACTGATGTCTTGAGATGTTGCTTCAATATATCCACATAATTTTACTTTCTCATGATGCCATCTATTTTGTGAAGTGCACCAACCAGTCCCTCCTGCAGCAAAGCACCACCACAACATGTTGCTGCCACCGCTGTGCTTCACGGTTGGGATGGTGTTCTTCGGCTTGCAAGCATCTCTCTTTTTCCTCCAAATATAACGATGGTCATTATGGCCAAACAGTTCTATTTTTGTTTCATCAGACCAGAGGACATTTCTCCAAAAAGTATGATCTTTGTCCCCATGTGCAGTTGCAAACTGTAGTCTGGCTTTTTTTATGGAGGTTTTGGAGCAGTGGCTTCTTCCTTGCTGAGTGGCCTTTCAGGTTATGTTGATATAGAAATTGTTTTACTGTGGATATAGATACTTTTGTACATGTGTCCTCAAGCATCTTCACAAGGTCCTCTGCTGTTGTTCTGGGAATGATTTGCGCTTTTCACACCAAAGTACGTTCATCTCTAGGAGACAGAATGCGTCTCCTTCCTGAGCGGCATGATGGATGCATGGTCCCATGGTATTTATACTTGTGTACTATTGTTTGTACAGATGAACATGGTACCTTCATGCATTTGGAAATTGCTCCAAAGGATGAACCAGACTTGTGGAGGTCTACAATTGTTTTTCTGGGGTCTTGGCTGATTTCATTTGATTTTCCCATGATGTCAAGCAAAGAGGCACTGAGTTTGAAGGTAGGCCTTGAAATCCATCCACAGGTTCACCTCCAATTGACTCAAATTATGTCAATTAGCCTATCAGAAGTTCTAAAGCCATGACATCATTTTCTGGAATTTTCCAAGCTGTTTAAAGGCACAGTCAACTCAGTGTATGTGAACTTCTGACCCACTGGAATTGTGTTACAGTGAATTATAAGTGACATGATCTGTCTGTAAACAATTGTTGGAAAAATGACTTGTGTCATGCACAAAGTAGATGTCCTAACCGACTTGCCAGAACTATAGTTTGTTAACAAGAAATGTGTGGAGTGGTTGAAAAACTTCCGACCAGTCAAAAGTTTGGACACACTTACTCATTCAAGGGTTTTTCTTTATTTTTTACTATTTTCTACATTGTAGAATAATAGTGAAGACATCAAAACTATGGAATCATGTAGTAACCAAAAAAGTCTTAAACCAATGAAAATATATTTGAGGTTTGAGATTCTTCAAAGTAGCCACCCTTTGCCTTGATGATAGCTTTACACACTCTTGGCATTCTATTAACCAGCTTCACCTGGAATGCTTTTCTAACAGTCTTGTGCACATATGCTGAACACTTGTTGGCTGCTTTTCCTTCACCCTGCAGTCCAACTCCTCCCAAACCATCTCAATTGGGTTGAGGTCGGGTGATTGTGAAGGCCAGGTCATCTGATGCAGCAATCCATCACTCTCCTTCTTGGTCAAATAGCCGTTACACAGCCTGGAGGTGTGTTGGGTCATTGTCCTGTTAAAACAAATGATAGTCCCACTAAGTGCAAAACAGATGGGATGGCGTATCGCTGCAGAATGCTTAGGTAGCCGTGCTGGTTAAGTGTGCCTTGAATTCAAAATAAATCACGACAGTGACAACATCCAAGCACTCCCACACATCACACCTCCTCCTCCATGCTTCACAGTGGGAACCACACATGCGGAGATAATCCGTTCACTTATTCAGCGTCTCACAAAGACATGGCGGTTGGAACCAGAATCTCAAATTTGAACTTATCAGACCAAAGGACAGATTTCCGCTGGTCTAACGTCCATTGCTCGTGTTTCTTGGCCCAACCAAGTCTATTCTTATTGGTGACTTAGTAGTGATTTATTTGCAGCAATTCGTGAAGGCAATGAAGGCCTGATTCACACAATCTCTCCTGAACAGTTGATGTTGAGATATATCTGTTTCTTGAACAGTTCTCTGACTTCATGAGTGTGAGAGAGAGAGGAAATGTTTTTGCAAGTGTGTGGTGTATGTGTGGTGTGTGTTTGCATCCAGCTTCCGAGTTAGTATATTATGTGAGACTGCTGGTGAGAAGTCATTAGTACAGTGCATTTGAAAGTATTCAGACCCCTACATTTTGTTACGTTACAGCCTTATTCTAAAATTGATTAAATCGTTTTTTCCCCCTCATCAATCTACACACAATACCCCATAACGATGAAGCAAAAACACTTAAGTATTCAGACCCTTTACTCAGTACTTTGTTAAAGCACTTTGGCAGCGATTACAGCCTTGAGTCTTCTTTGGTATGACACTGCAAGCTTGGCACACCTGTATTTGGCGGGTTTCTAACATTCTTCTTCACAAGCTCTGTCAGGTTGGATGGGGAGCGTCGCTGCAGAGCTATTTTCAGATCTCTCCAGAGATGTTCGATCGGGCTCAATTCCGGACTCTGGCTGGACCACTCAAGGACATTCAGAGACTTGTCCCGAGGCCACCCCTGCGTTGTCTTGGCTGTGGGCTTAGGGTCGTTGTCCTGTTGGAAGGTGAACCTTCTCCCCAGTCTGAGGTCTGAAGTCCTGTACTTTACTCCATTCATCTTTGCCTCGATCCTGACTAGACTCCCGGTCCCTGCCACTGAAAAACATCCCCACAGCATGATGCTGCCGCCACCATGCTTCACTGTAGGAATGGTGACAGATTACCTCTAGATGTGATGCTTGGTATTCAGGCCAAAGAGTTCAATCTTGGTTTCATCAGAACAGAAAATCTTGTTTCTCATGGTCTGAGAGTCCTTTAGCCCAAGCGGGCTGTCATGTGCCCTCTAAGTGAGGAGTGGCTTCCATCCGGCCACTCTGCCATAAAGGCCTGATTGGTGGAGTGTTGCAGAGATGGTTGTCCTTCTGGAAGGTTCATCCATCTTCACAGCAGAACTCTGGAGCTCTGTCAGAGTGACCATCGGGTTCTTGGTCACCTCCCTGACCAAGGCCGTTCTCCCCCGATTGCTCAGTTGAGTCGGGCAGCCAGCTCTAGGACGAGTCTTGGTGTTTCCAAACTTCTTCCATTTAAGAATGATTGAGGCCACTGTGTTCTTGGGGACCTTCAATGCTGCATAAATGTTTTTGTACCCTTCCCCAGATCTGTGCCTCGACACATTCCTGTCTCTGAGCTCTACGGACTATTCTTTTGACCTCATGGCTTGGTTTCTGCTCTGACTGTCAACTGTGGGACCTTATATAGACAGGTGTGTGTCTTTCCATATCATCTCCAATCAATTGAATTTACCACAGGTGGACTCCAATCAAGTTGTAGAAACATCTCAAGGATGATATTTGGAAACAGGCTGCACCTGAGCTCAATTTCGAGTCCGATAGCAAAGGTCTGAATACTTAAGTACATTTTGTAATTTTTTTGTTATTTATACATTTGCAAACATTTTTTTTTTTTAAATTAAAAACTATTTTTGCTTATCATTGTAAGGTATTGTGTGTAGGTTGAGGAACAGTTTTTATTGAATCAGTTTTAGATTAAGGCTGTAACTTAACAAAATGTGTTTAAAGGGAAGCGTCCTGAATCCTTTCTGAATGCACTGTATATCATTTATTACTATGGGGTGCTGTGTATATAAACAGTAATTTCTCAGTCTGTTGTTAAGTCAGTGCTTTGCGGCGTGTGTGTGGTGTTGAGAGACTGTGGAGGTAATCGATACCAGTGATAAATCTGTACTACTAGTGGCCAGTCACTCAGACCCCCCCACCCCCACCCCCCCAGCTGAGGGTGTGACCATGTGAGTGCAACCGTGTGTGTGAGTGCGTGCCAAAGTGTGTTTGTGTGTGTGTTATTCACCCAGAAGGCCAGCTGTGTTTGGTCTATCCCAGGCAGTCTTCCTGTCGCTGCATGTCCATGGCAGTGTCTCAGGTTGCTACGCAGGGCAATTCTTCCTGCCTGTTTGGAGGGAAATAGTAGTGGTGGACCACAAATGGGAATTAGCTATATGTAGCTACTGTAACTTATTTTGTGCAATACTTAGAGTATGTTATGCATGGTCCCTGGCTGCTGAATAAACAAATAAATAAATGAAGATGTCATATTCAGAAACAAAGCTAAGACCTAGAAGGAGGATTCTACCACCAGATATACTACATGGTAGATATACTAAAAGTATGTGGACACCCCTTCAAATTAGTGGATTCTGCTATTTCAGCCACACCGGTTGCTGACATAGTAACTAGACTGGGCACGCTCGTGTGTCCACACTTGTTGATTTTGTCCAGACACGATCAGGACACACAGGTTGAAATATCAAAACTAACCCTGAACCAACTACATTAATTTGGGGACAGGTCGAAACACATAAAACAATTATGGCCATTTTAGCTAGCTAGCTTGCTGTTGCTAGCTAATTTGTCCTGGGATATAAACATTGGGTTGTTATTTTACCTGAAATGTACAAGGTCCTTTTTAAAATAAAATGTAATCTTTGTATAATTTTGACCAATTTTGAGTCACACAAAATTGTGTGTTCTCAACTCCGACAATTAATCCACAGATAAAAGGGGAAACCTAGTTAGTTTCTAGTAATCTCTCCTTGTTCAGTCTTTTTTACTTCTGTGGATTTTACATGGCGCTCAGCAACCAACTTTAAGATGCATTAGTCTCTGCTGCAGCAAAGCACCCCCACAACATGATGCTGCCACCCCCGTAACGATGGTCATTATGGCCAAACAGTTCTATTTTTGTTCTATCAGACCAGAGGATATTTCTCCAAAAAGTATGATCTTTGTCCCCATGTGCAGATACAAACTGTAGTCTGGCTTTTTGTATGGCGGTTTTGGAGCAGTGGCTTCTTCCTTGCTGAGTGGCCTTTCAGGTTATGTCAATATATGACTCATTTTACTGTGGATATATATACTTTTGTACCTGTTTCCTCCAGCATCTTCACAAGGTCCTCTGCTGTTGTCCTGGGATTGATTTGCACTTTTCGCACCAAAGTACGTTCATCTCTAGGTGACAGAATGTGTCTCCTTCCTGAGTGGTATGATGGCTGCGTGGTCCCATGGTGTTCATACTTGTGTACTATTGTTTGCACCGTCAATCTATTGTTTGTACCTTCAGGCATTTGGAAATTGCTCCCAAGGATAAACCAGACTTGTGGAGGTCTACAATTTGTTTTTCTGATGTCTTGGCTGATTTCTTTTGATTTTCCCATGGTGTCAAGCAAAGAGGCACTGAGTTTGAAGGTAGGCCTTGAAATATATCCACAGGTACACCTCCAATTGACTCAAATGATGTCAATTAGCCTATCAGAAGCTTCTAAAGCCATGACATAATTTTCTGGAATTTTCCAAGCTGTTTAAAGGCACAGTCAACTTAGTGTATGTAAACTTCTGACCCATTGGAATTGTGTTACAGTGAATTATAAGTGAAATAATCTGTCTGTAAACAATTGTTGGAAAAATAATTTGTTGTGCACAAAGTAGATCTCCTAACCGACTTGCCAAAACTATAGTTTGTTAAAACCTCTTTGGGCTGAGATCCCGCTTACGGGATCGATTTGACAACAGCCAGTGAAAGTGCAGGGCGCCAAATTCAAAACAACAGAAATCCCATATTTAAAATTCCTCAAACATACAAGTATTTTACACAATTTTAAAGATAGATTTAAAAATATATATATGCAGTGGGGCAAAAAAGTATTTAGTCAGCCACCAATTGTGCAAGTTCTCCCACTTAAAAAGATGAGAGAGGCCTGTAATTTTCATCATAGGTACACTTCAACTATGACAGACAAAATGAGAAAATCACATTGTAGGATTTTTAATGAATTTATTTGCAAATTATGGTGGAAAATAAGTATTTGGTCAATAACAAAATGTTATCTCAATACTTTGTTATATACCCTTTGTTGGCAATGACAGAGGTCAAACGTTTTCTGTAAGTCTTCACAAGGTTTTCACACATTGTTGCTGGTATTTTGGCCCATTCCTCCATGCAGATCTCCTCTAGAGCAGTGATGTTTTGGGACTGTTGCTGAGCAACACGGACTTTCAACTCCCTCCAAAGATTTTCTATGGGGTTGAGATCTGGAGACTGGCTAGGCCACTCCAGGACCTTGAAATGCTTCTTCCGAAGCCACTCCTTTGTTGCCCGGGCGGTGTGTTTGGGATCATTGTCATGCTGAAAGACCCAGCCATGTTTCATCTTCAATGCCCTTGCTGATGGAAGGAGGTTTTCACTCAAAATCTCACAATACATGGCCCCATTTCATTCTTTCCTTTACACGGATCAGTCGTCATGGTCCCTTTGCAGAAAAACAGCCCCAAAGCATGATGTTTCCACCCCCATGCTTCACAGTAGGTATGGTGTTCTTTGGATGCAACTCATCATTCTTTGTCCTCCAAACACAACGAGTTGAGTTTTTACCAAAAAGTTATATTTTGGTTTCATCTGACCATATGACATTCTCCCAATCTTCTTCTGGATCATCCAAATGTTCTCTAGCAAACTTCAGACGGGCCTGGACATGTGTCCCCCTGCTTAAGCCAGTACGTCTGGCACTGCAGGATTTGAGTCCCTGGCGGCGTAGTGTGTTACTGATGGTAGGCTTTGTTACTTACTGGTCCCAGCTCTCTGCATGTCATTCACTAGGTCCCCCCGTGTGGTTCTGGGATTTTTGCTCACCGTTCTTGTGATCATTTTGACCCCACGGGGTGAGATCTTGTGTGGAGCCCCAGATCGAGGGAAATTATCAGTGGTCAATCAGTGTCTTCCATTTCCTTATAATTGCTCCCACAGTTGATTTCTTCAAACCAAGCTGCTTACCTATTGCAGATTCAGTCTTCCCAGCCTGGTGCAGGTCTACAATTTTGTTTCTGGTGTTCTTTGACAGCTCTTTGCTCTTGGCCATAGTGGAGTTTGGAGTGTGACTGTTTGAGGTTGTGGACAGGTGTCTTTTATACTGATAACAAGTTCAAACAGGTGCCATTAATACAGGTAACGAGTGGAGGACAGAGGAGCCTCTTAAAGAAGAAGTTACAGGTCTGTGAGAGCCAGAAATCTTGCTTGTTTGTAGGTGACCAAATACTTATTTTCCACCATAATTTGCAAATAAATTCATAAAAAATCCTACAATGTGATTTTCTGGATTTTTTTCAAATTTTGTCTGTCATAGTTGAAGTGTACCTATGATGACAATTACAGGCCTCTCTCATCTTTTTAAATGGGAGAACTTGCACAATTGGTGGCTGACTAAATACTTTTTTGCCCCACTGTATGTTAGGTCAGAGTCGAGTCACAGAAAAACACAGCCATTTTTCCAGCCAAAGAGAGGAGTCACAAAAAGCAGAAATAATCACCCAACATCAGCGCCCGATCTCACTATGCTCTTGTGGCTGAATGGAAGAATGTCCCCACAGCAATGTTCCAACATATTGTGGAAAGCCTTGCCAGAAGAGTGGAGGCTGTTATAGCAGCAAAGTGGGGACCAACTCCATATTAATAAACATGATTTTGGAATTAGACACCATGTAGTGTATCTGGTTCCATACTCAGCTTCTCTCTAAGGAGGATTATACCACCAGATATCTGGTTCCGTACTCAGCTTCTCACTAAGGAGGATTATACCACCAGATATCTGGTTCAGTACTCAGCTTCTCTCTAAGGAGGATTATACCACCAGATATCTGGTTCCGTACTCAGCTTCTCTCTAAGGAGGATTATACCACCAGATATCTGGTTCCGTACTTAGCTTCTCTCTAAAGAGGATTATACCACCAGATATCTGGTTCCATACTCAGTTTCTCTCTAAGGAGGATTATACCACCAGATATCTTGTTCCGTACTCAGCTTCTCTCTAAGGAGGATTATACCACCAGATATCTGGTTTCATACTCAGCTTCTCTCTAAGGAGGATTATACCACCAGATATCTTGTTCCATACTCAGCTTCTCTCTAAGGAGGATTATACCACCAGATATCTGGTTCCGTACTCAGCTTCTCTCTAAGGAGGATTATACCACCAGATATCTGGTTCCGTACTCAGCTTCTCTCTGAGGATTATACCACCAGATATCTGGTTCCATACTCAGTTTCTCTCTAAGGAGGATTATACCACCAGATATCTGGTTCCATACTCAGCTTCTCTCTGAGGATTATACCACCAGATATCTGGTTCCATACTCAGCTTCTCTCTAAGGAGGATTATACCACCAGATATCTTGTTCCGTACTCAGCTTCTCTCTAAGGAGGATTATACCACCAGATATCTGGTTCCGTACTCAGCTTCTCTCTAAGGAGGATTATACCACCAGATATCTTGTTCCGTACTCAGCTTCTCTCTAAGGAGGATTATACCACCAGATATCTGGTTCCGTACTCAGCTTCTCTCTAAGGAGGATTATACCACCAGATATATGGTTCTATACGCTCTCCTCTCACCGTGTATCAGCTCTAGATATCTGGTTCTATATGCTCTCCTCTCACCGTCTATCAACTCTAGATATCTGGTTCTATACGCTCTCCTCTCACCGTGTATCAACTCTAGATATCTGGTTCTATATGTTCTCCTCTCACCGTGTATCAACTCTAGATATCTGGTTCTATACGCTCTCCTCTCACTGTGTATCAACTCTAGATATCTGGTTCTATACGCTCTCCTCTCACTGTGTATCAACTCTAGATATCTGGTTCTATACGCTCTCCTCTCACTGTGTATCAGCTCTAGATATCTGGTTCTATATGTTCTCCTCTCACCGTGTATCAACTCTAGATATCTGGTTCTATATGTTCTCCTCTCACCGTGTATCAACTCTAGATATCTGGTTCTATACGCTCTCCTCTCACTGTGTATCAACTCTAGATATCTGGTTCTATACGCTCTCCTCTCACTGTGTATCAGCTCTAGATATCTGGTTCTATATGTTCTCCTCTCACCGTGTATCAACTCTAGATATCTGGTTCTATATGTTCTCCTCTCACCGTGTATCAACTCTAGATATCTGGTTCTATATGTTCTCCTCTCACCGTGTATCAACTCTAGATATCTGGTTCTATATGTTCTCCTCTCACCGTGTATCAACTCTAGATATCTGGTTCTATATGTTCTCCTCTCACCGTGTATCAACTCTAGATATCTGGTTCTATATGTTCTCCTCTCACCGTGTATCAGCTCTAGATATCTGGTTCTATACGCTCTCCTCTCACCGTGTATCAACTCTAGATATCTGGTTCTATACGCTCTCCTCTCACTGTGTATCAACTCTAGATATCTGGTTCTATATGTTCTCCTCTCACCGTGTATCAGCTCTAGATATCTGGTTCTATACGCTCTCCTCTCACCGTGTATCAACTCTAGATATCTGGTTCTATATGTTCTCCTCTCACCGTGTATCAACTCTAGATATCTGGTTCTATACGCTCTCCTCTCACCGTGTATCAACTCTAGATATCTGGTTCTATACGCTCTCCTCTCACTGTGTATCAACTCTAGATATCTGGTTCTATACGCTCTCCTCTCACTGTGTATCAACTCTAGATATCTGGTTCTATACGCTCTCCTCTCACTGTGTATCAGCTCTAGATATCTGGTTCTATATGTTCTCCTCTCACCGTGTATCAACTCTAGATATCTGGTTCTATATGTTCTCCTCTCACCGTGTATCAACTCTAGATATCTGGTTCTATACGCTCTCCTCTCACTGTGTATCAACTCTAGATATCTGGTTCTATACGCTCTCCTCTCACTGTGTATCAGCTCTAGATATCTGGTTCTATATGTTCTCCTCTCACCGTGTATCAACTCTAGATATCTGGTTCTATATGTTCTCCTCTCACCGTGTATCAACTCTAGATATCTGGTTCTATATGTTCTCCTCTCACCGTGTATCAACTCTAGATATCTGGTTCTATATGTTCTCCTCTCACCGTGTATCAACTCTAGATATCTGGTTCTATATGTTCTCCTCTCACCGTGTATCAACTCTAGATATCTGGTTCTATATGTTCTCCTCTCACCGTGTATCAGCTCTAGATATCTGGTTCTATACGCTCTCCTCTCACCGTGTATCAACTCTAGATATCTGGTTCTATACGCTCTCCTCTCACTGTGTATCAACTCTAGATATCTGGTTCTATATGTTCTCCTCTCACCGTGTATCAGCTCTAGATATCTGGTTCTATACGCTCTCCTCTCACCGTGTATCAACTCTAGATATCTGGTTCTATATGTTCTCCTCTCACCGTGTATCAACTCTAGATATCTGGTTCTATACGCTCTCCTCTCACCGTGTATCAACTCTAGATATCTGGTTCTATACGCTCTCCTCTCACTGTGTATCAACTCTAGATATCTGGTTCTATATGTTCTCCTCTCACCGTGTATCAGCTCTAGATATCTGGTTCTATATGTTCTCCTCTCACTGTGTATCAGCTCTAGATATCTGGTTCTATATGTTCTCCTCTCACTGTGTATCAGCTCTAGATATCTGGTTCTATATGCTCTCCTCTCACCGTTTATCAACTCTAGATATCTGGTTCTATATGCTCTCCTCTCACCGTGTATCAACTCTAGATATCTGGTTCTATATGCTCTCCTCTCACCGTGTATCAGCTCTAGATATCTGGTTCTATATGTTCTCCTCTCACCGTGTATCAGCTCTAGATATCTGGTTCTATATGTTCTCCTCTCACCGTGTATCAGCTCTAGATATCTGGTTCTATACGCTCTCCTCTCACCGTGTATCAGCTCTAGATATCTGGTTCTATATGTTCTCCTCTCACTGTGTATCAACTCTAGATATCTGGTTCTATATGTTCTCCTCTCACCGTGTATCAGCTCTAGATATCTGGTTCTATATGTTCTCCTCTCACTGTGTATCAGCTCTAGATATCTGGTTCTATATGTTCTCCTCTCACCGTGTATCAGCTCTAGATATCTGGTTCTATATGTTCTCCTCTCACTGTGTATCAGCTCTAGATATCTGGTTCTATATGTTCTCCTCTCACCGTGTATCAGCTCTAGATATCTGGTTCTATATGTTCTCCTCTCACTGTGTATCAGCTCTAGATATCTGGTTCTATATGTTCTCCTCTCACTGTGTATCAGCTCTAGATATCTGGTTCTATATGTTCTCCTCTCACCGTGTATCAGCTCTAGATATCTGGTTCTATATGTTCTCCTCTCACCGTGTATCAGCTCTAGATATCTGGTTCTATACGCTCTCCTCTCACTGTGTATCAACTCTAGATATCTGGTTCTATACGCTCTCCTCTCACTGTGTATCAGCTCTAGATATCTGGTTCTATATGTTCTCCTCTCACTGTGTATCAGCTCTAGATATCTGGTTCTATATGTTCTCCTCTCACCGTGTATCAGCTCTAGATATCTGGTTCTATATGTTCTCCTCTCACCGTGTATCAGCTCTAGATATCTGGTTCTATATGTTCTCCTCTCACCGTGTATCAGCTCTAGATATCTGGTTCTATATGTTCTCCTCTCACCGTGTATCAGCTCTAGATATCTGGTTCTATATGTTCTCCTCTCACCGTGTATCAGCTCTAGATATCTGGTTCTATATGTTCTCCTCTCACTGTGTATCAGCTCTAGATCAACAGTGGATATGCTTTTTCTCCCATCTTCTCTATCACTGGCAATCTCACTTTCTCTCTCTCTCTCTTTCTTCTGTTTCCCCTCGTTCCTCCCCCTCTCTCCCCCCTCTCTCTCCTCTGTTCTTTATGGCAGAGTAATGGGAGATGCTAATTAGGCAGGTACAGACTGGTCAGACCTTTAAAGAGAGGGGGAGACAGATATAAACAAGTAGGCAGGTACAGACTGGTCAGACCTTTAAATAGAGGGGGAGACAGATATAAACAAGGGGAAATGTTTGAAAAACATTGAGGGAGGGACATAAAGACAGTGAGGGAGGGACATAAAGACAGTGAGGGAGGGACATAAAGACAGTGAGGGAGGGACATAAAGACAGTGAGGGAGGGACATAAAGACAGTGAGGGAGGGACATAAAGACAGTGAGGGAGGGACATAAAGCCAGTGAGCAGGTGCTCAGTGGGTGATGAAGTTGATAGATTAGGATTTGAAGAGTGTCCTGCATACATCACATTCACAATAGGCCAGTGTTTTTCAACTGTTCAACTGTGTCTCACAGTGGCTAACAGGAGGCAGGCAGGCAGAGTGGGTAGCAGAGATGATCTGTACTGTGATGTGTGTGTGCTCTGTGGGCTGCTGGGGAACAGCATAGAATGAGCTCCATGTCAACACACCTACACATACATAATAATGCAGCATTCACTTATTCATAGATCTGCTAAAGTCTCTTAAGAAAGCAAGATCAGTTAAAAATAAGTGTTGTTCTTGTCAATGCCAGTCAGTACTCTATATACCAGTGGTCACCAACCGGTGTATATCCAAGGCATAGTCGATCATCAAACATTTCTGTTAAAAAAACAAGGATAAGGCCTTCCTATTTTTTATTTTTATTTGTGCTGTTGGTGCCTTTGATCCCGCAGCCATAGCACCAGGAAGGCAGTGTTCCCATTTTCAACCATTTCATGTGTCTAAAGGTAGAACTCCACCTACCCGGCAGGTCTAGACACTAAGTCAAGAGTGCCTATCGCTGGCCAATCAGATAGCTCAGATCACTGTGTCTGCACAGTTTCCACGAGCCATAGACTGTAAAAAGAAACCTCGAGCTCATAGCAAAGTTGATACTGTGAGATTTCAAAACTTTTAAAGCCATGGCGAGAGAGACTGTCAACGAATACAGCAAAGAGCTGCTGTTTTTATGACTGACTTCATGTTTCAGTTGTTATTCAGCCCTGTCAACACTTTAAGCCATGAAATGTGTGTTCTCCCTACTTCCACCCACGCTACAACCAGCACTGCAGCTGAATTGAAGGAGTACAGCAAAGTGTTCCGATAAGCTAGCGTTGGTATTATTAGCTGCTTGTGTCTTTTTTAATATCAAGGAATATTCCACTTTCTCTGGTCATAGGAGTAACAACATGAATTGGTGCATGAGGCAGAAATAATGCCATCACCATCAGCTGGAAGACTGTGTCCCCTTTTCTCAGCGGAGGGAGAGAGGAGGGACGCTGCTCCGGGTTAGGGGAGGGCTTGACCGACCCGGGATTTCCTTGTCCCATCACGCTCTAGCGACTCCATGTGGTGGGCCGGGACCCTGCATGCTGACTTCGGTCACCAGCTGGACGGTGTTTCCTCTGACACATCGGTGTGTCTGGCTTCTGGGTTAAACGAGCAGTGTGTCAAGAAGCAGTGCAGCTTGGCAGGGTCGCGTTTCGGAGGACTCTCGACCTTCGCCTTTCCAGAGTCGGTCGGGGAGTTGCACCGATGGGACAAGACTGATACCAATTAGATTTCATGAAAAAGGGGTAAAAGTACAACAACAAAATATATACATATATTTGCCAATTATTATGCTCACTCAGCTGTGCCTCACAAGTGACACAACAAATGATAAATTAGCAGTGTGATTATATATACATACACACACAAAACATATATATCATTTGAAAATGGTCTGAGAAGAACATGCAGTGATAATGTATTGGGCCTATAGTCAAATGCACAAACCTCATCGCTACAGAACTGGTTTTAATTGGTTCATGTTGCATAGGCTCATGTTTTTATTTTATTTTAAACGAGCGGTAGATCTCAGACTGCATTTTGACTCAGAAAAGGTTGGTAACCACTGCTATATACAGTGTCCATCTACCGTCAGCGTAAGATAAATGAATCACTTCCCCCAACAGGATCTGGGTTCAAATACTATGTAAAATATCTATATTACTAAGTAGGTCAATATTTGAATTTATTTGAAAATACTCAAATACACTGACTCAAATGCATTTAACCCAGATATTTGAAAATAGTATTTGAAATAAGTAGTTGAAAATACTTTCAAATACTTTCAAAAGAATAAGTTGATTGGGGCCACATTATTAGAAATACTCAAATACACAGATAACAAGTATTTAATATCAAATACTCAAATACACAGAAAACAAGTATTTAGAACTCAAAAAATCTAATACACGTGTTTCTGAACCCAGGTTTTCCCCCAAAACACACACTATACTGCTGATGTTGTCTTTCAGCTTTGTGTTGGCCGGACTGTACGGTGTCCACCACCAGACCATCCTAAATATTGCCATGGCAACCAGGCTGAAATAAATGATTGGCCCTCTCGCTGGGGGACTCTGGGAAAGGCAATAGTTCCACCCCATTAGTTTAACAGACAGGCTTTGGACCTATCACCGGTCAGCTGGCAAGGTTATCTGCTGCGACTTAGTATTCCATATGTACAGCAAGTAAGAGTGTGTTTTTGCGTGTGTGTCTGTGAGTGTAGTGGTTTATGTGTGTATCTATCTGTTTGTGTGTGTGTGCGTCTCTGAGTGTGTTTTTCTGAGAAGAGCAGCCTCCCAGCCAGGTAAGCATAGAGCCAATTATCACCTCCTTCTCCTCTAGCTGACAGTGTTTAATGATAAGGGAGGTTGTAGGGAGATGACAGTAAGACTGAAACACTGTCCTGGCAGGTCCCTGAAGGCAACACTCACCCCTCCTCTCTTCTGCTCCTCCTGCACCCCTCTTCTCTTCTGCTCCTCCTGCACCCCTCCTCTCTTGTGCTCCTCCTGCACCCCTCCTCTCTTGTGCTCCTCCTGCACCCCTCTTCTCTTCTGCTCCTCCTGCACCCCTCCTCTCTTGTGCTCCTCCTGCACCCCTCCTCTCTTCGGCTCCGCCTGCACCCCTCCTCTCTTCGGATCCGCCTGCACCCCTCCTCTCTTCTGCTCCGCCTGCACCCCTCCTCTCTTCTGCTCCTCCTGCACCCCTCCTCTCTTCTGCTCCTCCTGCACCCCTCCTCTCTTCTGCTCCTCCTGCACCCCTCCTCTCTTCTGCTCCTCCTGCACCCCTCCTCTCTTCTGCTCCTCCTGCACCCCTCCTCTTTTCTCTTGTTTCCTCTCATCACCTGTTGTTTCTTCTCCTTAACTCTATTCTTCTTCAACCCTCCTCTTGTTTCTCACATTCCTCTCTTTTCTCTTTATTCTCCCTCTTTAATGACTGCCCCTCTGAGTTTTCTTTATTTCTCTCGTCACTTTCTTTTTTTAAATCTCTGTCCTCAAATCTCTCCTGTCATGCTCTCTACCATTCTCCTCTCCTTTCATTTCTCATGTCTCTTTATTCTTTCCTCTTTTTCTCTCCTCAAGAAGAACAAAAAAGGATGAAGGATATGAATATGTAGACTCACAAATTTCCTTCAAATTTCCTTCAGTGTTCTCATGAGGTTGAGTTGTACATTTATAGATTCAGAATCCATTTTCTGTTAAGTGAACTTGTTAGTATTCCCACTTGTCACATTGAATGACTATAGTCATTCTAGAGCTGTGAGAGATATTGTCTTTGTATGTTTGTTGTTTTTGTGTCGTCACATCGTCTTTGTAAGTCTGTGACTTGAAACAGTCATGTGCCTCTGTAGTCTGATAAATGCAGGTTTGTAAGCAGTGGCAGAAGACCGCATATTTCATACACCCCCACAAATCCTTACACTGGAGGTTGACACACACACACACACCGCAGACACACACACACACACACACACACACACACACCGCAGACACACACACACACACACCACAGACACACACACCGCAGACACACACACACACACACCGCAGACACACACACACACCACAGACACACACACACACACACACACACCACAGACACACACACACACACCACAGACACACACCACAGACACACACACACACACCACAGACACAAACCACACGCGCACACTCACATCACGTAACTCTGTCAAATACAAGGTCAAACATAAGGAACCTGAAATTAAAAACGACCTTGCTATGATCTTCTTCCTCTCCCATCTCTCCTTTTTCTCTCTCCTATTCTCTAACTATATCTGTATGTCTCTTCCATCAAACTATTTATACATCTATCGCTCTTTCCCTCCAACTCCCATCTCTCCTCCATCCCTCCCTCTCTCCTTTCTCCTCTCCTGGTCTTGTTATAACACTTGTTCTCTATTTCAGTGAGTGAGAGTGTGTGTCGGTGGGGGTGACTAGCTGTCTGGTGCGCATCACCTCCAGTTCTATTCACACAGCAGCACTGTAACTAAATGCTGCTTCTCTACCCCCCAGGGGACCTAGACAGTCAGTCTGTGTGTTTCTTTCTCAGACAGTCAGTCAGCCATCGTACCCTGCCTTCCACCCTTAGTCACAGGGCAATAATGTATGACACAGTGGCAGTGCAGGGCGATAATGTATCACACAGTGGCAGTGCAGGGCGATAATGTATGACACAGTGGCAGTGCAGGGTGATAATGTATGACACAGTGGCAGTGCAGGGTGATAATGTATCACACAGTGGCAGTGCAGGGTGATAATGTATGACACAGTGGCAGTGCAGGGTGATAATGTATGATGCAGGGCAGGGTGATAATGTATGACAGTGACAGGATGATAATGTATGACACAGTGGCAGGGTGATAATGTATGCACAGTGGCAGGGCAGGGTGATAATGTATGCCGCAGTGCAGGGCGATAATGTATGACACAGTGGCAGTGCAGGGCGATAATGTATGACACAGTGGCAGTGCAGGGCGATAATGTATGACACAGTGCAGGGCGATAATGTATGCCGCAGTGCAGGGCGATAATGTATGCCACAGTGGCAGTGCAGGGCGATAATGTATGACACAGTGGCAGTGCAGGGCGATAATGTATGACACAGTGGCAGGGCGATAATGTATGCCGCAGTGCAGGGCGATAATGTATGACACAGTGGCAGGGCAGGGCGATAATGTATGACACAGTGGCAGTGCAGGGTGATAATGTATGACACAGTGGCAGGGCGATAATGTATGCCGCAGTGCAGGGCGATAATGTATGCCACAGTGGCAGTGCAGGGCGATAATGTATGACACAGTGGCAGTACAGGGTGATAATGTATGCCACAGTGGCAGTGCAGGGCGATAATGTATGACAGTGGCAGTGCAGGGTGATAATGTATGCCACAGTGGCAGTGCAGGGTGATAATGTATGACACAGTGGCAGGGCGATAATGTATGACACAGTGGCAGTGCAGGGTGATAATGTATGCCACAGTGGCAGTGCAGGGCGATAATGTATGACAGTGGCAGTGCAGGGCGATAATGTATGACACAGTGGCAGGGCGATAATGTATGCCACAGTGGAAGTGCAGGGCGATAATGTATGACACAGTGGCAGTGCAGGGTGATAATGTATGACACAGTGGCAGTGCAGGATGATAATGTATGACACAGTGGCAGGGCAGGGCGATAATAAGTGATGTTCCAGGAAGGATCCAACCCAACACACTGAACTCACACACCCCCCACTCCCAGTCCCGTATGGAGCTGTGGAGCTGTTAGAGCTGGAGGGAGGGGTGCTGTGCACTAATGATTGTTAGTTCAATGATCATGGGAAGGAGATAAAGTGTCTCCCAAATCAAATAATAATTTCCCTCGATTTAGATAACGTCAACTGATATTGCTCATCAATATGAAGGGTTCCACAGTGGGAGCTGGTGTGTGTGTGTGTTGATATGCATGTAAATTATATCTCTCACCCCTCCTCTCACATTAACAATGCACAGGCAATTGTCAATTCACTTCATACCTCATTTACATTTTTTGTTGTTGACAGTTTATACAAATTGTACAAATATTCATCCTCACTTCCCTCTCTTCTCTCTCTTCCCTCTCTCCTCAGTGGATGGTGCAATCCACCGCACGGCCGGCCCCCTCCTAAGGTCTGAGTGTGCTGAGCTTCGAGGGTGTGAGACGGGAGAGGCTAAGATTACAGGGGGCTACGGCCTGCCTGCCAAGTGTGAGTCCATGAGGAGATGATATCCCAGCTATACTGTACATCTCTATCACACCGCGATGATATCCCACCTATACATCTCTATCACACGGTGATGATGTCCCACCTATACATCTCTATCACACAGTGATGATACCCCACCTATACTTCTCTATCACACAGTGATGATGCCCCACCTATACATCTCTATCACACCACGATGATACCCCACCTATACATCTCTATCACACAGTGATGATACCCCACCTATACATCTCTATCACACCACGATGATATCCCACCTATACATCTCTATCACACAGTGATGATATCCCACCTATACATCTCTATCACACAGTGATGATATCCCACCTATACATCTCTATCACACAGTGATGATATCCCACCTATACATCTCTATCACACAGTGATGATATCCCACCTATACATCTCTATCACACAGTGATGATACCCCACCTATACATCTCTATCACACAGTGATGATACCCCACCTATACATCTCTATCACACAGTGATGATATCCCACCTATACATCTCTATCACACAGTGATGATATCCCACCTATACATCTCTATCACACAGTGATGATACCCCACCTATACATCTCTATCACACCACGATGATATCCCACCTATACATCTCTATCACACCGCGATGATATCCCACCTATACATCTCTATCACACGGTGATGATGTCCCACCTATACATCTCTATCACACAGTGATGATATCCCACCTATACATCTCTATCACACAGTGATGATATCCCACCTATACATCTCTATCACACAGTGATGATACCCCACCTATACATCTCTATCACACAGTGATGATATCCCACCTATACATCTCTATCACACAGTGATGATATCCCACCTATACATCTCTATCACACAGTGATGATACCCCACCTATACATCTCTATCACACAGTGATGATACCCCACCTATACATCTCTATCACACCACGATGATATCCCACCTATACATCTCTATCACACCGCGATGATATCCCACCTATACATCTCTATCACACGGTGATGATGTCCCACCTATACATCTCTATCACACAGTGATGATATCCCACCTATACATCTCTATCACACGGTGATGATACCCCACCTATACATCTCTATCACACAGTGATGATATCCCACCTATACATCTCTATCACACAGTGATGATATCCCACCTATACATCTCTATCACACAGTGATGATACCCCACCTATACATCTCTATCACACAGTGATGATACCCCACCTATACATCTCTATCACACAGTGATGATATCCCACCTATACATCTCTATCACACAGTGATGATATCCCACCTATACATCTCTATCACACAGTGATGATACCCCACCTATACATCTCTATCACACCGCGATGATATCCCACCTATACATCTCTATCACACGGTGATGATATCCCACCTATACATCTCTATTACACAGTGATGATACCCCACCTATACATCTCTATCACACAGTGATGATATCCCACCTATACATCTCTATCACACAGTGATCATACCCCACCTATACATCTCTATCACACAGTGATGATACCCCACCTATACATCTCTATCACACAGTGATGATATCCCACCTATACATCTCTATCACACAGTGATGATACCCCACCTATACATCTCTATCACACAGTGATGATATCCCACCTATACATCTCTATCACACAGTGATGATACCCCACCTATACATCTCTATCACACAGTGATGATATCCCACCTATACATCTCTATCACACAGTGATGATACCCCACCTATACATCTCTATCACACAGTGATGATACCCCACCTATACATCTCTATCACACAGTGATGATATCCCACCTATACATCTCTATCACACCACGATGATATCCCACCTATACATCTCTATCACACAGTGATGATATCCCACCTATACATCTCTATCACACAGTGATGATACCCCACCTATACATCTCTATCACACAGTGATGATACCCCACCTATACATCTCTATCACACAGTGATGATATCCCACCTATACATCTCTATCACACAGTGATGATACCCCACCTATACATCTCTATCACACAGTGATGATATCCCACCTATACATCTCTATCACACAGTGATGATATCCCACCTATACATCTCTATCACACCACGATGATATCCCACCTATACATCTCTATCACACAGTGATGATATCCCACCTATACATCTCTATCACACAGTGATGATACCCCACCTATACATCTCTATCACACAGTGATGATACCCCACCTATACATCTCTATCACACAGTGATGATACCCCACCTATACATCTCTATCACACAGTGATCATACCCCACCTATACATCTCTATCACACAGTGATGATATCCCACCTATACATCTCTATCACACAGTGATGATACCCCACCTATACATCTCTATCACACAGTGATGATACCCCACCTATACATCTCTATCACACAGTGATGATATCCCACCTATACATCTCTATCACACAGTGATGATACCCCACCTATACATCTCTATCACACAGTGATGATATCCCACCTATACATCTCTATCACACAGTGATGATATCCCACCTATACATCTCTATCACACCACGATGATATCCCACCTATACATCTCTATCACACAGTGATGATATCCCACCTATACATCTCTATCACACAGTGATGATACCCCACCTATACATCTCTATCACACAGTGATGATACCCCACCTATACATCTCTATCACACAGTGATGATACCCCACCTATACATCTCTATCACACAGTGATGATATCCCACCTATACATCTCTATCACACAGTGATGATACCCCACCTATACATCTCTATCACACAGTGATCATACCCCACCTATACATCTCTATCACACCGCGATGATATCCCACCTATACATCTCTATCACACAGGGTGGTCTTATAAAATGTTGGAGGCTATATGACCTGTAACAAACAGAGTGAATTCCAACCAACAAAGATAATTGATACATGTTATATCACACAGAGTGAATTATAACACCACCATGCCTTTGGACATCATTCCAACCAACAAAGATAATTGATACATGTTATATCACACAGAGTGAATTATAACACCACCATGCCTTTGGACATCATTCCAACCAACAAAGATAATTGATTATATCACACAGAGTGAATTATAACACCACCATGCCTTTGGACATCATTCCAACCAACAAAGATAATTGATACATGTTATATCACACAGAGTGAATTATAACACCACCATGCCTTTGGACATCATTCCAACCAACAAAGATAATTGATTATATCACACAGAGTGAATTATAACACCACCATGCCTTTGGACATCATTCCAACCAACAAAGATAATTGATACATGTTATATCACACAGAGTGAATTATAACACCACCATGCCTTTGGACATCATTCCAACCAACAAAGATAATTGATACATGTTATATCACACAGAGTGAATTATAACACCACCATGCCTTTGGACATCATTCCAACCAACAAAGATAATTGATACATGTTATATCACACAGAGTGAATTATAACACCACCATGCCTTTGGACATCATTCCAACCAACAAAGATAATTGATTATATCACACAGAGTGAATTATAACACCACCATGCCTTTGGACATCATTCCAACCAACAAAGATAATTGATACATGTTATATCACACAGAGTGAATTATAACACCACCATGCCTTTGGACATCATTCCAACCAACAAAGATAATTGATTATATCACACAGAGTGAATTATAACACCACCATGCCTTTGGACATCATTCCAACCAACAAAGATAATTGATACATGTTATATCACACAGAGTGAATTATAACACCACCATGCCTTTGGACATCATTCCAACCAACAAAGATAATTGATACATGTTATATCACACAGAGTGAATTATAACACCACCATGCCTTTGGACATCATTCCAACCAACAAAGATAATTGATACATGTTATATCACACAGAGTGAATTATAACACCACCATGCCTTTGGACATCATTCCAACCAACAAAGATAATTGATTATATCACACAGAGTGAATTATAACACCACCATGCCTTTGGACATCATTCCAACCAACAAAGATAATTGATACATGTTATATCACACAGAGTGAATTATAACACCACCATGCCTTTGGACATCATTCCAACCAACAAAGATAATTGATTATATCACACAGAGTGAATTATAACACCACCATGCCTTTGGACATCATTCCAACCAACAAAGATAATTGATACATGTTATATCACACAGAGTGAATTATAACACCACCATGCCTTTGGACATCATTCCAACCAACAAAGATAATTGATACATGTTATATCACACAGAGTGAATTATAACACCACCATGCCTTTGGACATCATTCCAACCAACAAAGATAATTGATTATATCACACAGAGTGAATTATAACACCACCATGCCTTTGGACATCATTCCAACCAACAAAGATAATTGATACATGTTATATCACACAGAGTGAATTATAACACCACCATGCCTTTGGACATCATTCCAACCAACAAAGATAATTGATTATATCACACAGAGTGAATTATAACACCACCATGCCTTTGGACATCATTCCAACCAACAAAGATAATTGATACATGTTATATCACACAGAGTGAATTATAACACCACCATGCCTTTGGACATCATTCCAACCAACAAAGATAATTGATTATATCACACAGAGTGAATTATAACACCACCATGCCTTTGGACATCATTCCAACCAACAAAGATAATTGATACATGTTATATCACACAGAGTGAATTATAACACCACCATGCCTTTGGACATCATTCCAACCAACAAAGATAATTGATTATATCACACAGAGTGAATTATAACACCACCATGCCTTTGGACATCATTCCAACCAACAAAGATAATTGATTATATCACACAGAGTGAATTATAACACCACCATGCCTTTGGACATCATTCCAACCAACAAAGATAATTGATACATGTTATATCACACAGAGTGAATTATAACACCACCATGCCTTTGGACATCATTCCAACCAACAAAGATAATTGATTATATCACACAGAGTGAATTATAACACCACCATGCCTTTGGACATCATTCCAACCAACAAAGATAATTGATACATGTTATATCACACAGAGTGAATTATAACACCACCATGCCTTTGGACATCATTCCAACCAACAAAGATAATTGATACATGTTATATCACACAGAGTGAATTATAACACCACCATGCCTTTGGACATCATTCCAACCAACAAAGATAATTGATACATGTTATATCACACAGAGTGAATTATAACACCACCATGCCTTTGGACATCATTCCAACCAACAAAGATAATTGATACATGTTATATCACACAGAGTGAATTATAACACCACCATGCCTTTGGACATCATTCCAACCAACAAAGATAATTGATACATGTTATATCACACAGAGTGAATTATAACACCACCATGCCTTTGGACATCATTCCAACCAACAAAGATAATTGATACATGTTATATCACACAGAGTGAATTATAACACCACCATGCCTTTGGACATCATTCCAACCAACAAAGATAATTGATACATGTTATATCACACAGAGTGAATTATAACACCACCATGCCTTTGGACATCATTCCAACCAACAAAGATAATTGATTATATCACACAGAGTGAATTATAACACCACCATGCCTTTGGACATCATTCCAACCAACAAAGATAATTGATACATGTTATATCACACAGAGTGAATTATAACACCACCATGCCTTTGGACATCATTCCAACCAACAAAGATAATTGATTATATCACACAGAGTGAATTATAACACCACCATGCCTTTGGACATCATTCCAACCAACAAAGATAATTGATACATGTTATATCACACAGAGTGAATTATAACACCACCATGCCTTTGGACATCATTCCAACCAACAAAGATAATTGATACATGTTATATCACACAGAGTGAATTATAACACCACCATGCCTTTGGACATCATTCCAACCAACAAAGATAATTGATACATGTTATATCACACAGAGTGAATTATAACACCACCATGCCTTTGGACATCATTCCAACCAACAAAGATAATTGATACATGTTATATCACACAGAGTGAATTATAACACCACCATGCCTTTGGACATCATTCCAACCAACAAAGATAATTGATACATGTTATATCACACAGAGTGAATTATAACACCACCATGCCTTTGGACATCATTCCAACCAACAAAGATAATTGATACATGTTATATCACACAGAGTGAATTATAACACCACCATGCCTTTGGACATCATTCCAACCAACAAAGATAATTGATTATATCACACAGAGTGAATTATAACACCACCATGCCTTTGGACATCATTCCAACCAACAAAGATAATTGATACATGTTATATCACACAGAGTGAATTATAACACCACCATGCCTTTGGACATCATTCCAACCAACAAAGATAATTGATTATATCACACAGAGTGAATTATAACACCACCATGCCTTTGGACATCATTCCAACCAACAAAGATAATTGATACATGTTATATCACACAGAGTGAATTATAACACCACCATGCCTTTGGACATCATTCCAACCAACAAAGATAATTGATACATGTTATATCACACAGAGTGAATTATAACACCACCATGCCTTTGGACATCATTCCAACCAACAAAGATAATTGATACATGTTATATCACACAGAGTGAATTATAACACCACCATGCCTTTGGACATCATTCCAACCAACAAAGATAATTGATTATATCACACAGAGTGAATTATAACACCACCATGCCTTTGGACATCATTCCAACCAACAAAGATAATTGATACATGTTATATCACACAGAGTGAATTATAACACCACCATGCCTTTGGACATCATTCCAACCAACAAAGATAATTGATACATGTTATATCACACAGAGTGAATTATAACACCACCATGCCTTTGGACATCATTCCAACCAACAAAGATAATTGATTATATCACACAGAGTGAATTATAACACCACCATGCCTTTGGACATCATTCCAACCAACAAAGATAATTGATACATGTTATATCACACAGAGTGAATTATAACACCACCATGCCTTTGGACATCATTCCAACCAACAAAGATAATTGATTATATCACACAGAGTGAATTATAACACCACCATGCCTTTGGACATCATTCCAACCAACAAAGATAATTGATACATGTTATATCACACAGAGTGAATTATAACACCACCATGCCTTTGGACATCATTCCAACCAACAAAGATAATTGATTATATCACACAGAGTGAATTATAACACCACCATGCCTTTGGACATCATTCCAACCAACAAAGATAATTGATACATGTTATATCACACAGAGTGAATTATAACACCACCATGCCTTTGGACATCATTCCAACCAACAAAGATAATTGATTATATCACACAGAGTGAATTATAACACCACCATGCCTTTGGACATCATTCCAACCAACAAAGATAATTGATTATATCACACAGAGTGAATTATAACACCACCATGCCTTTGGACATCATTCCAACCAACAAAGATAATTGATACATGTTATATCACACAGAGTGAATTATAACACCACCATGCCTTTGGACATCATTCCAACCAACAAAGATAATTGATTATATCACACAGAGTGAATTATAACACCACCATGCCTTTGGACATCATTCCAACCAACAAAGATAATTGATACATGTTATATCACACAGAGTGAATTATAACACCACCATGCCTTTGGACATCATTCCAACCAACAAAGATAATTGATACATGTTATATCACACAGAGTGAATTATAACACCACCATGCCTTTGGACATCATTCCAACCAACAAAGATAATTGATACATGTTATATCACACAGAGTGAATTATAACACCACCATGCCTTTGGACATCATTCCAACCAACAAAGATAATTGATACATGTTATATCACACAGAGTGAATTATAACACCACCATGCCTTTGGACATCATTCCAACCAACAAAGATAATTGATACATGTTATATCACACAGAGTGAATTATAACACCACCATGCCTTTGGACATCATTCCAACCAACAAAGATAATTGATACATGTTATATCACACAGAGTGAATTATAACACCACCATGCCTTTGGACATCATTCCAACCAACAAAGATAATTGATACATGTTATATCACACAGAGTGAATTATAACACCACCATGCCTTTGGACATCATTCCAACCAACAAAGATAATTGATACATGTTATATCACACAGAGTGAATTATAACACCACCATGCCTTTGGACATCATTCCAACCAACAAAGATAATTGATACATGTTATATCACACAGAGTGAATTATAACACCACCATGCCTTTGGACATCATTCCAACCAACAAAGATAATTGATACATGTTATATCACACAGAGTGAATTATAACACCACCATGCCTTTGGACATCATTCCAACCAACAAAGATAATTGATTATATCACACAGAGTGAATTATAACACCACCATGCCTTTGGACATCATTCCAACCAACAAAGATAATTGATACATGTTATATCACACAGAGTGAATTATAACACCACCATGCCTTTGGACATCATTCCAACCAACAAAGATAATTGATTATATCACACAGAGTGAATTATAACACCACCATGCCTTTGGACATCATTCCAACCAACAAAGATAATTGATACATGTTATATCACACAGAGTGAATTATAACACCACCATGCCTTTGGACATCATTCCAACCAACAAAGATAATTGATACATGTTATATCACACAGAGTGAATTATAACACCACCATGCCTTTGGACATCATTCCAACCAACAAAGATAATTGATACATGTTATATCACACAGAGTGAATTATAACACCACCATGCCTTTGGACATCATTCCAACCAACAAAGATAATTGATTATATCACACAGAGTGAATTATAACACCACCATGCCTTTGGACATCATTCCAACCAACAAAGATAATTGATACATGTTATATCACACAGAGTGAATTATAACACCACCATGCCTTTGGACATCATTCCAACCAACAAAGATAATTGATACATGTTATATCACACAGAGTGAATTATAACACCACCATGCCTTTGGACATCATTCCAACCAACAAAGATAATTGATTATATCACACAGAGTGAATTATAACACCACCATGCCTTTGGACATCATTCCAACCAACAAAGATAATTGATACATGTTATATCACACAGAGTGAATTATAACACCACCATGCCTTTGGACATCATTCCAACCAACAAAGATAATTGATTATATCACACAGAGTGAATTATAACACCACCATGCCTTTGGACATCATTCCAACCAACAAAGATAATTGATACATGTTATATCACACAGAGTGAATTATAACACCACCATGCCTTTGGACATCATTCCAACCAACAAAGATAATTGATTATATCACACAGAGTGAATTATAACACCACCATGCCTTTGGACATCATTCCAACCAACAAAGATAATTGATACATGTTATATCACACAGAGTGAATTATAACACCACCATGCCTTTGGACATCATTCCAACCAACAAAGATAATTGATTATATCACACAGAGTGAATTATAACACCACCATGCCTTTGGACATCATTCCAACCAACAAAGATAATTGATTATATCACACAGAGTGAATTATAACACCACCATGCCTTTGGACATCATTCCAACCAACAAAGATAATTGATACATGTTATATCACACAGAGTGAATTATAACACCACCATGCCTTTGGACATCATTCCAACCAACAAAGATAATTGATTATATCACACAGAGTGAATTATAACACCACCATGCCTTTGGACATCATTCCAACCAACAAAGATAATTGATACATGTTATATCACACAGAGTGAATTATAACACCACCATGCCTTTGGACATCATTCCAACCAACAAAGATAATTGATACATGTTATATCACACAGAGTGAATTATAACACCACCATGCCTTTGGACATCATTCCAACCAACAAAGATAATTGATACATGTTATATCACACAGAGTGAATTATAACACCACCATGCCTTTGGACATCATTCCAACCAACAAAGATAATTGATACATGTTATATCACACAGAGTGAATTATAACACCACCATGCCTTTGGACATCATTCCAACCAACAAAGATAATTGATACATGTTATATCACACAGAGTGAATTATAACACCACCATGCCTTTGGACATCATTCCAACCAACAAAGATAATTGATACATGTTATATCACACAGAGTGAATTATAACACCACCATGCCTTTGGACATCATTCCAACCAACAAAGATAATTGATACATGTTATATCACACAGAGTGAATTATAACACCACCATGCCTTTGGACATCATTCCAACCAACAAAGATAATTGATACATGTTATATCACACAGAGTGAATTATAACACCACCATGCCTTTGGACATCATTCCAACCAACAAAGATAATTGATACATGTTATATCACACAGAGTGAATTATAACACCACCATGCCTTTGGACATCATTCCAACCAACAAAGATAATTGATACATGTTATATCACACAGAGTGAATTATAACACCACCATGCCTTTGGACATCATTCCAACCAACAAAGATAATTGATACATGTTATATCACACAGAGTGAATTATAACACCACCATGCCTTTGGACATCATTCCAACCAACAAAGATAATTGATACATGTTATATCACACAGAGTGAATTATAACACCACCATGCCTTTGGACATCATTCCAACCAACAAAGATAATTGATACATGTTATATCACACAGAGTGAATTATAACACCACCATGCCTTTGGACATCATTCCAACCAACAAAGATAATTGATTATATCACACAGAGTGAATTATAACACCACCATGCCTTTGGACATCATTCCAACCAACAAAGATAATTGATACATGTTATATCACACAGAGTGAATTATAACACCACCATGCCTTTGGACATCATTCCAACCAACAAAGATAATTGATACATGTTATATCACACAGAGTGAATTATAACACCACCATGCCTTTGGACATCATTCCAACCAACAAAGATAATTGATACATGTTATATCACACAGAGTGAATTATAACACCACCATGCCTTTGGACATCATTCCAACCAACAAAGATAATTGATACATGTTATATCACACAGAGTGAATTATAACACCACCATGCCTTTGGACATCATTCCAACCAACAAAGATAATTGATACATGTTATATCACACAGAGTGAATTATAACACCACCATGCCTTTGGACATCATTCCAACCAACAAAGATAATTGATACATGTTATATCACACAGAGTGAATTATAACACCACCATGCCTTTGGACATCATTCCAACCAACAAAGATAATTGATACATGTTATATCACACAGAGTGAATTATAACACCACCATGCCTTTGGACATCATTCCAACCAACAAAGATAATTGATACATGTTATATCACACAGAGTGAATTATAACACCACCATGCCTTTGGACATCATTCCAACCAACAAAGATAATTGATACATGTTATATCACACAGAGTGAATTATAACACCACCATGCCTTTGGACATCATTCCAACCAACAAAGATAATTGATACATGTTATATCACACAGAGTGAATTATAACACCACCATGCCTTTGGACATCATTCCAACCAACAAAGATAATTGATACATGTTATATCACACAGAGTGAATTATAACACCACCATGCCTTTGGACATCATTCCAACCAACAAAGATAATTGATACATGTTATATCACACAGAGTGAATTATAACACCACCATGCCTTTGGACATCATTCCAACCAACAAAGATAATTGATACATGTTATATCACACAGAGTGAATTATAACACCACCATGCCTTTGGACATCATTCCAACCAACAAAGATAATTGATACATGTTATATCACGCAGAGTGAATTATAACACCACCATGCCTTTGGACATCATTCCAACCAACAAAGATAATTGATTATATCACACAGAGTGAATTATAACACCACCATGCCTTTGGACATCATTCCAACCAACAAAGATAATTGATACATGTTATATCACACAGAGTGAATTATAACACCACCATGCCTTTGGACATCATTCCAACCAACAAAGATAATTGATTATATCACACAGAGTGAATTATAACACCACCATGCCTTTGGACATCATTCCAACCAACAAAGATAATTGATACATGTTATATCACACAGAGTGAATTATAACACCACCATGCCTTTGGACATCATTCCAACCAACAAAGATAATTGATACATGTTATATCACACAGAGTGAATTATAACACCACCATGCCTTTGGACATCATTCCAACCAACAAAGATAATTGATTATATCACACAGAGTGAATTATAACACCACCATGCCTTTGGACATCATTCCAACCAACAAAGATAATTGATTATATCACACAGAGTGAATTATAACACCACCATGCCTTTGGACATCATTCCAACCAACAAAGATAATTGATACATGTTATATCACACAGAGTGAATTATAACACCACCATGCCTTTGGACATCATTCCAACCAACAAAGATAATTGATTATATCACACAGAGTGAATTATAACACCACCATGCCTTTGGACATCATTCCAACCAACAAAGATAATTGATACATGTTATATCACACAGAGTGAATTATAACACCACCATGCCTTTGGACATCATTCCAACCAACAAAGATAATTGATTATATCACACAGAGTGAATTATAACACCACCATGCCTTTGGACATCATTCCAACCAACAAAGATAATTGATACATGTTATATCACACAGAGTGAATTATAACACCACCATGCCTTTGGACATCATTCCAACCAACAAAGATAATTGATTATATCACACAGAGTGAATTATAACACCACCATGCCTTTGGACATCATTCCAACCAACAAAGATAATTGATACATGTTATATCACACAGAGTGAATTATAACACCACCATGCCTTTGGACATCATTCCAACCAACAAAGATAATTGATTATATCACACAGAGTGAATTATAACACCACCATGCCTTTGGACATCATTCCAACCAACAAAGATAATTGATACATGTTATATCACACAGAGTGAATTATAACACCACCATGCCTTTGGACATCATTCCAACCAACAAAGATAATTGATACATGTTATATCACACAGAGTGAATTATAACACCACCATGCCTTTGGACATCATTCCAACCAACAAAGATAATTGATACATGTTATATCACACAGAGTGAATTATAACACCACCATGCCTTTGGACATCATTCCAACCAACAAAGATAATTGATACATGTTATATCACACAGAGTGAATTATAACACCACCATGCCTTTGGACATCATTCCAACCAACAAAGATAATTGATACATGTTATATCACACAGAGTGAATTATAACACCACCATGCCTTTGGACATCATTCCAACCAACAAAGATAATTGATTATATCACACAGAGTGAATTATAACACCACCATGCCTTTGGACATCATTCCAACCAACAAAGATAATTGATACATGTTATATCACACAGAGTGAATTATAACACCACCATGCCTTTGGACATCATTCCAACCAACAAAGATAATTGATTATATCACACAGAGTGAATTATAACACCACCATGCCTTTGGACATCATTCCAACCAACAAAGATAATTGATTATATCACACAGAGTGAATTATAACACCACCATGCCTTTGGACATCATTCCAACCAACAAAGATAATTGATTATATCACACAGAGTGAATTATAACACCACCATGCCTTTGGACATCATTCCAACCAACAAAGATAATTGATACATGTTATATCACACAGAGTGAATTATAACACCACCATGCCTTTGGACATCATTCCAACCAACAAAGATAATTGATTATATCACACAGAGTGAATTATAACACCACCATGCCTTTGGACATCATTCCAACCAACAAAGATAATTGATTATATCACACAGAGTGAATTATAACACCACCATGCCTTTGGACATCATTCCAACCAACAAAGATAATTGATTATATCACACAGAGTGAATTATAACACCACCATGCCTTTGGACATCATTCCAACCAACAAAGATAATTGATTATATCACACAGAGTGAATTATAACACCACCATGCCTTTGGACATCATTCCAACCAACAAAGATAATTGATTATATCACACAGAGTGAATTATAACACCACCATGCCTTTGGACATCATTCCAACCAACAAAGATAATTGATTATATCACACAGAGTGAATTATAACACCACCATGCCTTTGGACATCATTCCAACCAACAAAGATAATTGATACATGTTATATCACACAGAGTGAATTATAACACCACCATGCCTTTGGACATCATTCCAACCAACAAAGATAATTGATTATATCACACAGAGTGAATTATAACACCACCATGCCTTTGGACATCATTCCAACCAACAAAGATAATTGATACATGTTATATCACACAGAGTGAATTATAACACCACCATGCCTTTGGACATCATTCCAACCAACAAAGATAATTGATTATATCACACAGAGTGAATTATAACACCACCATGCCTTTGGACATCATTCCAACCAACAAAGATAATTGATACATGTTATATCACACAGAGTGAATTATAACACCACCATGCCTTTGGACATCATTCCAACCAACAAAGATAATTGATACATGTTATATCACACAGAGTGAATTATAACACCACCATGCCTTTGGACATCATTCCAACCAACAAAGATAATTGATACATGTTATATCACACAGAGTGAATTATAACACCACCATGCCTTTGGACATCATTCCAACCAACAAAGATAATTGATACATGTTATATCACACAGAGTGAATTATAACACCACCATGCCTTTGGACATCATTCCAACCAACAAAGATAATTGATACATGTTATATCACACAGAGTGAATTATAACACCACCATGCCTTTGGACATCATTCCAACCAACAAAGATAATTGATTATATCACACAGAGTGAATTATAACACCACCATGCCTTTGGACATCATTCCAACCAACAAAGATAATTGATACATGTTATATCACACAGAGTGAATTATAACACCACCATGCCTTTGGACATCATTCCAACCAACAAAGATAATTGATTATATCACACAGAGTGAATTATAACACCACCATGCCTTTGGACATCATTCCAACCAACAAAGATAATTGATTATATCACACAGAGTGAATTATAACACCACCATGCCTTTGGACATCATTCCAACCAACAAAGATAATTGATACATGTTATATCACACAGAGTGAATTATAACACCACCATGCCTTTGGACATCATTCCAACCAACAAAGATAATTGATACATGTTATATCACACAGAGTGAATTATAACACCACCATGCCTTTGGACATCATTCCAACCAACAAAGATAATTGATTATATCACACAGAGTGAATTATAACACCACCATGCCTTTGGACATCATTCCAACCAACAAAGATAATTGATTATATCACACAGAGTGAATTATAACACCACCATGCCTTTGGACATCATTCCAACCAACAAAGATAATTGATACATGTTATATCACACAGAGTGAATTATAACACCACCATGCCTTTGGACATCATTCCAACCAACAAAGATAATTGATACATGTTATATCACACAGAGTGAATTATAACACCACCATGCCTTTGGACATCATTCCAACCAACAAAGATAATTGATACATGTTATATCACACAGAGTGAATTATAACACCACCATGCCTTTGGACATCATTCCAACCAACAAAGATAATTGATACATGTTATATCACACAGAGTGAATTATAACACCACCATGCCTTTGGACATCATTCCAACCAACAAAGATAATTGATACATGTTATATCACACAGAGTGAATTATAACACCACCATGCCTTTGGACATCATTCCAACCAACAAAGATAATTGATACATGTTATATCACACAGAGTGAATTATAACACCACCATGCCTTTGGACATCATTCCAACCAACAAAGATAATTGATTATATCACACAGAGTGAATTATAACACCACCATGCCTTTGGACATCATTCCAACCAACAAAGATAATTGATACATGTTATATCACACAGAGTGAATTATAACACCACCATGCCTTTGGACATCATTCCAACCAACAAAGATAATTGATTATATCACACAGAGTGAATTATAACACCACCATGCCTTTGGACATCATTCCAACCAACAAAGATAATTGATTATATCACACAGAGTGAATTATAACACCACCATGCCTTTGGACATCATTCCAACCAACAAAGATAATTGATTATATCACACAGAGTGAATTATAACACCACCATGCCTTTGGACATCATTCCAACCAACAAAGATAATTGATACATGTTATATCACACAGAGTGAATTATAACACCACCATGCCTTTGGACATCATTCCAACCAACAAAGATAATTGATTATATCACACAGAGTGAATTATAACACCACCATGCCTTTGGACATCATTCCAACCAACAAAGATAATTGATTATATCACACAGAGTGAATTATAACACCACCATGCCTTTGGACATCATTCCAACCAACAAAGATAATTGATTATATCACACAGAGTGAATTATAACACCACCATGCCTTTGGACATCATTCCAACCAACAAAGATAATTGATTATATCACACAGAGTGAATTATAACACCACCATGCCTTTGGACATCATTCCAACCAACAAAGATAATTGATTATATCACACAGAGTGAATTATAACACCACCATGCCTTTGGACATCATTCCAACCAACAAAGATAATTGATTATATCACACAGAGTGAATTATAACACCACCATGCCTTTGGACATCATTCCAACCAACAAAGATAATTGATTATATCACACAGAGTGAATTATAACACCACCATGCCTTTGGACATCATTCCAACCAACAAAGATAATTGATTATATCACACAGAGTGAATTATAACACCACCATGCCTTTGGACATCATTCCAACCAACAAAGATAATTGATACATGTTATATCACACAGAGTGAATTATAACACCACCATGCCTTTGGACATCATTCCAACCAACAAAGATAATTGATACATGTTATATCACACAGAGTGAATTATAACACCACCATGCCTTTGGACATCATTCCAACCAACAAAGATAATTGATTATATCACACAGAGTGAATTATAACACCACCATGCCTTTGGACATCATTCCAACCAACAAAGATAATTGATTATATCACACAGAGTGAATTATAACACCACCATGCCTTTGGACATCATTCCAACCAACAAAGATAATTGATACATGTTATATCACACAGAGTGAATTATAACACCACCATGCCTTTGGACATCATTCCAACCAACAAAGATAATTGATTATATCACACAGAGTGAATTATAACACCACCATGCCTTTGGACATCATTCCAACCAACAAAGATAATTGATTATATCACACAGAGTGAATTATAACACCACCATGCCTTTGGACATCATTCCAACCAACAAAGATAATTGATTATATCACACAGAGTGAATTATAACACCACCATGCCTTTGGACATCATTCCAACCAACAAAGATAATTGATACATGTTATATCACACAGAGTGAATTATAACACCACCATGCCTTTGGACATCATTCCAACCAACAAAGATAATTGATACATGTTATATCACACAGAGTGAATTATAACACCACCATGCCTTTGGACATCATTCCAACCAACAAAGATAATTGATTATATCACACAGAGTGAATTATAACACCACCATGCCTTTGGACATCATTCCAACCAACAAAGATAATTGATTATATCACACAGAGTGAATTATAACACCACCATGCCTTTGGACATCATTCCAACCAACAAAGATAATTGATTATATCACACAGAGTGAATTATAACACCACCATGCCTTTGGACATCATTCCAACCAACAAAGATAATTGATTATATCACACAGAGTGAATTATAACACCACCATGCCTTTGGACATCATTCCAACCAACAAAGATAATTGATTATATCACACAGAGTGAATTATAACACCACCATGCCTTTGGACATCATTCCAACCAACAAAGATAATTGATACATGTTATATCACACAGAGTGAATTATAACACCACCATGCCTTTGGACATCATTCCAACCAACAAAGATAATTGATTATATCACACAGAGTGAATTATAACACCACCATGCCTTTGGACATCATTCCAACCAACAAAGATAATTGATTATATCACACAGAGTGAATTATAACACCACCATGCCTTTGGACATCATTCCAACCAACAAAGATAATTGATTATATCACACAGAGTGAATTATAACACCACCATGCCTTTGGACATCATTCCAACCAACAAAGATAATTGATACATGTTATATCACACAGAGTGAATTATAACACCACCATGCCTTTGGACATCATTCCAACCAACAAAGATAATTGATACATGTTATATCACACAGAGTGAATTATAACACCACCATGCCTTTGGACATCATTCCAACCAACAAAGATAATTGATTATATCACACAGAGTGAATTATAACACCACCATGCCTTTGGACATCATTCCAACCAACAAAGATAATTGATTATATCACACAGAGTGAATTATAACACCACCATGCCTTTGGACATCATTCCAACCAACAAAGATAATTGATACATGTTATATCACACAGAGTGAATTATAACACCACCATGCCTTTGGACATCATTCCAACCAACAAAGATAATTGATACATGTTATATCACACAGAGTGAATTATAACACCACCATGCCTTTGGACATCATTCCAACCAACAAAGATAATTGATTATATCACACAGAGTGAATTATAACACCACCATGCCTTTGGACATCATTCCAACCAACAAAGATAATTGATTATATCACACAGAGTGAATTATAACACCACCATGCCTTTGGACATCATTCCAACCAACAAAGATAATTGATTATATCACACAGAGTGAATTATAACACCACCATGCCTTTGGACATCATTCCAACCAACAAAGATAATTGATTATATCACACAGAGTGAATTATAACACCACCATGCCTTTGGACATCATTCCAACCAACAAAGATAATTGATACATGTTATATCACACAGAGTGAATTATAACACCACCATGCCTTTGGACATCATTCCAACCAACAAAGATAATTGATACATGTTATATCACACAGAGTGAATTATAACACCACCATGCCTTTGGACATCATTCCAACCAACAAAGATAATTGATACATGTTATATCACACAGAGTGAATTATAACACCACCATGCCTTTGGACATCATTCCAACCAACAAAGATAATTGATTATATCACACAGAGTGAATTATAACACCACCATGCCTTTGGACATCATTCCAACCAACAAAGATAATTGATTATATCACACAGAGTGAATTATAACACCACCATGCCTTTGGACATCATTCCAACCAACAAAGATAATTGATTATATCACACAGAGTGAATTATAACACCACCATGCCTTTGGACATCATTCCAACCAACAAAGATAATTGATTATATCACACAGAGTGAATTATAACACCACCATGCCTTTGGACATCATTCCAACCAACAAAGATAATTGATACATGTTATATCACACAGAGTGAATTATAACACCACCATGCCTTTGGACATCATTCCAACCAACAAAGATAATTGATTATATCACACAGAGTGAATTATAACACCACCATGCCTTTGGACATCATTCCAACCAACAAAGATAATTGATTATATCACACAGAGTGAATTATAACACCACCATGCCTTTGGACATCATTCCAACCAACAAAGATAATTGATTATATCACACAGAGTGAATTATAACACCACCATGCCTTTGGACATCATTCCAACCAACAAAGATAATTGATTATATCACACAGAGTGAATTATAACACCACCATGCCTTTGGACATCATTCCAACCAACAAAGATAATTGATTATATCACACAGAGTGAATTATAACACCACCATGCCTTTGGACATCATTCCAACCAACAAAGATAATTGATTATATCACACAGAGTGAATTATAACACCACCATGCCTTTGGACATCATTCCAACCAACAAAGATAATTGATTATATCACACAGAGTGAATTATAACACCACCATGCCTTTGGACATCATTCCAACCAACAAAGATAATTGATACATGTTATATCACACAGAGTGAATTATAACACCACCATGCCTTTGGACATCATTCCAACCAACAAAGATAATTGATTATATCACACAGAGTGAATTATAACACCACCATGCCTTTGGACATCATTCCAACCAACAAAGATAATTGATTATATCACACAGAGTGAATTATAACACCACCATGCCTTTGGACATCATTCCAACCAACAAAGATAATTGATTATATCACACAGAGTGAATTATAACACCACCATGCCTTTGGACATCATTCCAACCAACAAAGATAATTGATACATGTTATATCACACAGAGTGAATTATAACACCACCATGCCTTTGGACATCATTCCAACCAACAAAGATAATTGATACATGTTATATCACACAGAGTGAATTATAACACCACCATGCCTTTGGACATCATTCCAACCAACAAAGATAATTGATTATATCACACAGAGTGAATTATAACACCACCATGCCTTTGGACATCATTCCAACCAACAAAGATAATTGATTATATCACACAGAGTGAATTATAACACCACCATGCCTTTGGACATCATTCCAACCAACAAAGATAATTGATTATATCACACAGAGTGAATTATAACACCACCATGCCTTTGGACATCATTCCAACCAACAAAGATAATTGATTATATCACACAGAGTGAATTATAACACCACCATGCCTTTGGACATCATTCCAACCAACAAAGATAATTGATTATATCACACAGAGTGAATTATAACACCACCATGCCTTTGGACATCATTCCAACCAACAAAGATAATTGATACATGTTATATCACACAGAGTGAATTATAACACCACCATGCCTTTGGACATCATTCCAACCAACAAAGATAATTGATTATATCACACAGAGTGAATTATAACACCACCATGCCTTTGGACATCATTCCAACCAACAAAGATAATTGATTATATCACACAGAGTGAATTATAACACCACCATGCCTTTGGACATCATTCCAACCAACAAAGATAATTGATTATATCACACAGAGTGAATTATAACACCACCATGCCTTTGGACATCATTCCAACCAACAAAGATAATTGATACATGTTATATCACACAGAGTGAATTATAACACCACCATGCCTTTGGACATCATTCCAACCAACAAAGATAATTGATACATGTTATATCACACAGAGTGAATTATAACACCACCATGCCTTTGGACATCATTCCAACCAACAAAGATAATTGATTATATCACACAGAGTGAATTATAACACCACCATGCCTTTGGACATCATTCCAACCAACAAAGATAATTGATTATATCACACAGAGTGAATTATAACACCACCATGCCTTTGGACATCATTCCAACCAACAAAGATAATTGATACATGTTATATCACACAGAGTGAATTATAACACCACCATGCCTTTGGACATCATTCCAACCAACAAAGATAATTGATACATGTTATATCACACAGAGTGAATTATAACACCACCATGCCTTTGGACATCATTCCAACCAACAAAGATAATTGATTATATCACACAGAGTGAATTATAACACCACCATGCCTTTGGACATCATTCCAACCAACAAAGATAATTGATTATATCACACAGAGTGAATTATAACACCACCATGCCTTTGGACATCATTCCAACCAACAAAGATAATTGATTATATCACACAGAGTGAATTATAACACCACCATGCCTTTGGACATCATTCCAACCAACAAAGATAATTGATTATATCACACAGAGTGAATTATAACACCACCATGCCTTTGGACATCATTCCAACCAACAAAGATAATTGATACATGTTATATCACACAGAGTGAATTATAACACCACCATGCCTTTGGACATCATTCCAACCAACAAAGATAATTGATACATGTTATATCACACAGAGTGAATTATAACACCACCATGCCTTTGGACATCATTCCAACCAACAAAGATAATTGATACATGTTATATCACACAGAGTGAATTATAACACCACCATGCCTTTGGACATCATTCCAACCAACAAAGATAATTGATACATGTTATATCACACAGAGTGAATTATAACACCACCATGCCTTTGGACATCATTCCAACCAACAAAGATAATTGATACATGTTATATCACACAGAGTGAATTATAACACCACCATGCCTTTGGACATCATTCCAACCAACAAAGATAATTGATACATGTTATATCACACAGAGTGAATTATAACACCACCATGCCTTTGGACATCATTCCAACCAACAAAGATAATTGATACATGTTATATCACACAGAGTGAATTATAACACCACCATGCCTTTGGACATCATTCCAACCAACAAAGATAATTGATTATATCACACAGAGTGAATTATAACACCACCATGCCTTTGGACATCATTCCAACCAACAAAGATAATTGATACATGTTATATCACACAGAGTGAATTATAACACCACCATGCCTTTGGACATCATTCCAACCAACAAAGATAATTGATACATGTTATATCACACAGAGTGAATTATAACACCACCATGACTTTGGACATCATTCCAACCAACAAAGATAATTGATACATGTTATATCACACAGAGTGAATTATAACACCACCATGCCTTTGGACATCATTCCAACCAACAAAGATAATTGATACATGTTATATCACACAGAGTGAATTATAACACCACCATGCCTTTGGACATCATTCCAACCAACAAAGATAATTGATACATGTTATATCACACAGAGTGAATTATAACACCACCATGCCTTTGGACATCATTCCAACCAACAAAGATAATTGATACATGTTATATCACACAGAGTGAATTATAACACCACCATGCCTTTGGACATCATTCCAACCAACAAAGATAATTGATTATATCACACAGAGTGAATTATAACACCACCATGCCTTTGGACATCATTCCAACCAACAAAGATAATTGATTATATCACACAGAGTGAATTATAACACCACCATGCCTTTGGACATCATTCCAACCAACAAAGATAATTGATTATATCACACAGAGTGAATTATAACACCACCATGCCTTTGGACATCATTCCAACCAACAAAGATAATTGATACATGTTATATCACACAGAGTGAATTATAACACCACCATGCCTTTGGACATCATTCCAACCAACAAAGATAATTGATACATGTTATATCACACAGAGTGAATTATAACACCACCATGCCTTTGGACATCATTCCAACCAACAAAGATAATTGATACATGTTATATCACACAGAGTGAATTATAACACCACCATGCCTTTGGACATCATTCCAACCAACAAAGATAATTGATACATGTTATATCACACAGAGTGAATTATAACACCACCATGCCTTTGGACATCATTCCAACCAACAAAGATAATTGATACATGTTATATCACACAGAGTGAATTATAACACCACCATGCCTTTGGACATCATTCCAACCAACAAAGATAATTGATACATGTTATATCACACAGAGTGAATTATAACACCACCATGCCTTTGGACATCATTCCAACCAACAAAGATAATTGATTATATCACACAGAGTGAATTATAACACCACCATGCCTTTGGACATCATTCCAACCAACAAAGATAATTGATACATGTTATATCACACAGAGTGAATTATAACACCACCATGCCTTTGGACATCATTCCAACCAACAAAGATAATTGATACATGTTATATCACACAGAGTGAATTATAACACCACCATGCCTTTGGACATCATTCCAACCAACAAAGATAATTGATTATATCACACAGAGTGAATTATAACACCACCATGCCTTTGGACATCATTCCAACCAACAAAGATAATTGATTATATCACACAGAGTGAATTATAACACCACCATGCCTTTGGACATCATTCCAACCAACAAAGATAATTGATTATATCACACAGAGTGAATTATAACACCACCATGCCTTTGGACATCATTCCAACCAACAAAGATAATTGATACATGTTATATCACACAGAGTGAATTATAACACCACCATGCCTTTGGACATCATTCCAACCAACAAAGATAATTGATACATGTTATATCACACAGAGTGAATTATAACACCACCATGCCTTTGGACATCATTCCAACCAACAAAGATAATTGATTATATCACACAGAGTGAATTATAACACCACCATGCCTTTGGACATCATTCCAACCAACAAAGATAATTGATACATGTTATATCACACAGAGTGAATTATAACACCACCATGCCTTTGGACATCATTCCAACCAACAAAGATAATTGATACATGTTATATCACACAGAGTGAATTATAACACCACCATGCCTTTGGACATCATTCCAACCAACAAAGATAATTGATACATGTTATATCACACAGAGTGAATTATAACACCACCATGCCTTTGGACATCATTCCAACCAACAAAGATAATTGATACATGTTATATCACACAGAGTGAATTATAACACCACCATGCCTTTGGACATCATTCCAACCAACAAAGATAATTGATACATGTTATATCACACAGAGTGAATTATAACACCACCATGCCTTTGGACATCATTCCAACCAACAAAGATAATTGATTATATCACACAGAGTGAATTATAACACCACCATGCCTTTGGACATCATTCCAACCAACAAAGATAATTGATACATGTTATATCACACAGAGTGAATTATAACACCACCATGCCTTTGGACATCATTCCAACCAACAAAGATAATTGATACATGTTATATCACACAGAGTGAATTATAACACCACCATGCCTTTGGACATCATTCCAACCAACAAAGATAATTGATTATATCACACAGAGTGAATTATAACACCACCATGCCTTTGGACATCATTCCAACCAACAAAGATAATTGATACATGTTATATCACACAGAGTGAATTATAACACCACCATGCCTTTGGACATCATTCCAACCAACAAAGATAATTGATACATGTTATATCACACAGAGTGAATTATAACACCACCATGCCTTTGGACATCATTCCAACCAACAAAGATAATTGATACATGTTATATCACACAGAGTGAATTATAACACCACCATGCCTTTGGACATCATTCCAACCAACAAAGATAATTGATACATGTTATATCACACAGAGTGAATTATAACACCACCATGCCTTTGGACATCATTCCAACCAACAAAGATAATTGATACATGTTATATCACACAGAGTGAATTATAACACCACCATGCCTTTGGACATCATTCCAACCAACAAAGATAATTGATTATATCACACAGAGTGAATTATAACACCACCATGCCTTTGGACATCATTCCAACCAACAAAGATAATTGATACATGTTATATCACACAGAGTGAATTATAACACCACCATGCCTTTGGACATCATTCCAACCAACAAAGATAATTGATACATGTTATATCACACAGAGTGAATTATAACACCACCATGCCTTTGGACATCATTCCAACCAACAAAGATAATTGATTATATCACACAGAGTGAATTATAACACCACCATGCCTTTGGACATCATTCCAACCAACAAAGATAATTGATACATGTTATATCACACAGAGTGAATTATAACATATTCACTGCATATGGTATTATACATCCCTACCCTCCATCTCTTCTTCTCTCCCTCTTTCGTCATTCACTTCCTTCTTCCTTTGTTCTCCCTTATCTCTCCTCCGTTCTCCTCCCTCCCCCTCTCTCCTCTCCCCCCTGCTCTTCTCCCTCCCCCCTCTCTCTTCCCTCCCCCTCTCTCATCCCTTCCCCTCTCTCCTCCCTCCCCCCCTCTCATCCCTTCCCCTCTCTCCTCCCTCCCCCTCTCTCTTCCCTCCCCTTCTCTCTTCCCTCACTCTCCCCCCTGCTCTCCTCCCTCCCACCCTCTCTCATCCCTCCCCCACTCTCCTCCCTCTCTCTTCCCCCCTCTCTTCCCTCACCCTCTCTCTTCCCTCACCCTCTCTCTTCCCTCCCCCTCTCTCTTCCCTCCCCCTCTCTCTTCCCTCTCTCTTCCCTCCCCCTCTCTCTTCCCTCCCCCTCTCTCTTCCCTCCCCCTCTCTCCTCCCTCCCCCTCTCTCTTCCCTCCCCCTCTCTCTTCCCTCCCCCTCTCTCCTCCCTCCCCCTCTCTCCTCCCTCGCCCTCTCTCTTCCCTCCCCCTCTCTCCTCCCTCCCCCTCTCACCCCTCCCCCACTCTCCTCCCTCTCTCTTCCCTCCCCCTCTCTTCCCTCACCCTCTCTTCCCTCACCCTCTCTCTTCCCTCCCCCTCTCTCCTCCCTCTCTCTTCCCTCCCCCTCTCTCTTCCCTCCCCCTCTCTCCTCCCTCCCCCTCTCTCCTCCCTCCCCCTCTCTCTTCCCTCCCCCTCTCTCTTCCCTCTCCCTCTCTTCCCTCCCCCTCTCTCCTCCCTCCCCCTCTCATCCCTCCCCCTCTCTCCTCCCTCCCCCTCTCATCCCTCCCCCTCTCTCCTCCCTCCCCCTCTCATCCCTCCCCCACTCTCCTCCCTCTCTCTTCCCTCCCCCTCTCTTCCCTCACCCTCTCTTCCCTCACCCTCTCTCTTCCCTCCCCCTCTCTCTTCCCTCCCCCTCTCTCCTCCCTCCCCCTCTCTCTTCCCTCTCCCTCTCTTCCCTCCCCCTCTCATCCCTCCCCCACTCTCCTCCCTCTCTCTTCTCTCTTCCCTCCCCCTCTCTTCCCTCACCCTCTCTCTTCCCTCCCCCTCTCTCCTCCCTCCCCCTCTCTCCTCCCTCCCCCTCTCTCTTCCCTCCCCCTCTCTCCTCCCTCCCCCTCTCTCTTCCCTCCCCCTCTCTCCTCCCTCCCCCTCTCTCTTCCCTCCCCCTCTCTCTTCCCTCCCCCTCTCTCCTCCCTCCCCCTCTCTCTTCCCACCCCCTCTCTCTTCCCTCCCCCTCTCTTCCCTCCCCCTCTCTCTTCCCTCCCCCTCTCTCCTCCCTCCCCCTCTCTCCTCCCTCCCCCTTTCTCCTCCCTCCCCTTCTCTCTTCCCTCCCCCTCTCTCTTCCCTCCCCCTCTCTCCTCCCTCCCCCTCTCTCTTCACTCCCCCTCTCTCTTCCCTCCCCCTCTCTCCTTCCTCCCCCTCTCTCTTCCCTCCCCCTCTCTCCTCCCTCCCCCTCTCTCTTCACTCCCCCTCTCTCTTCCCTCCCCCTCTCTCTTCCCTCCCCCTCTCTCCTTCCTCCCCCTCTCTCTTCCCTCCCCCTCTCCTCCCTCCCCCTCTCTCCTCCAACCTTCCTCCCGTGTCCTGGTGTGGATGCAGTAATTATGTGTTTGGTCTGACTGTGTTTAGAGATTCATACACTCTTTAATGTATTCACTTAGCTATGATGTCCTCTGTTATTTGTGTTTGTGTGTGTCTTTATCTCTCTGCTTGTGTCTTGTCCTTGTTTGGATGTGTGTTTGTGTGTGTCTTTATCTCTCTGCTTGTGGTTGTCCTTGTTTGGATGTGTGTAGGCGTGTGTGTGTTTGTGTGTGTCTTTGTCTCTCTGCTTGTGGTTGTCCTTGGTTGGATTTGTGTGCGTGTGTGTCTTTGTCTCTCTGCTTGTGGTTGTCCTTGGTTGGATGTGTTTAGGCGTGTGTGTGTGTTTGTGTGTGTCTTTGTCTCTCTGCTTGTGGTTGTCCTTGGTTGGATGTGTTTAGGCGTGTGTGTGTGTTTGTGTGTGTCTTTGTCTCTCTGCTTGTGGTTGTCCTTAGTTGGATGTGTTTAGGCGTGTGTGTGTTTGTGTGTGTCTTTGTCTCTCTGCTTGTGGTTGTCCTTAGTTGGATGTGTTTAGGCGTGTGTGTGTTTGTGTGTGTCTTTGTCTCTCTGCTTGTGGTTGTCCTTGGTTGGATGTGTGTGTGTGAGTGTTAAAAGCATGGTGGTAGACTGTTGGATACCAGCTTTTTGTCATTGTTGAGTTAAACTTCCCAGTGGGAGAAAGAGTACATGAGAAGACCAATAGACAGAGAGGGGAGAAAGAGAGGGAATAGATGAGAGGAGGGTGGGAGGAAGGAGTTAGTGAAAATGGAGGGTGGGAGGGTTGATGACTGTAGGGAATTAAAATGAGATGAGCTGTTGTCACAGTGCCTCGTTTTCTCACTATATCATACTGTGTGTGTAGATGGTGTGAGTTTATGTGTTTGGTGGTGACTAGGACAGTGTCTCAGCCTGTCAACAGCTCAGTTCTACTTCATTCTCGCCCACAGAGATGATCTGTCATTGTGCGACATCAGACAGTTCAGACAATGATCACAGGCCTGTTGAAACACACTTATATTGCTTCCCAAATGGCACCCTATTCCCTATGCAGTGCACTACTTTTTTTTTACCATAGCCCATACGACTCTGGTCAAAGTAGTGCACAATATAGTGAATAGGGTGCCATTTGGGACACAGTCAGTGTCCCTGTGGTACAGGCCTGCTGTGATGTCTCACTGTGTAGTGCACACAGCCTGCAGAGCTCAGCATGTTCAACCAACAGAGAGATACTAAACACAGCCATCCATTAACTAACAGCCCCTAACAGTTGAACTGCCTCAGACTGTTAACCAACATTAACTGTCCAGACTCCAGTGTAACAGCCCTGGAAGACTGGAGGAGAAGAATTAAGAAACATGGAGAGAGAAATGGGGAGAGAGAGAATCTGGCAGAATGACGTAAGAGCGTCAGGCCGGAGTGTGTGTGTGTGCGTGCGTTTGTTGTTGTTGTTAGAGTAGGGAACCTTTGGCAGGTAGACCAGACAACCACAGCCCCAGAGTCCACCTGTGTACCGATACTGCATTGTTACCGTGTCAAAACCACAGAGAGTCAGCAACACACACCAGGGAGAGGAGGGAGAGAGAGACAGGAGGGGAGAGAGACAGGGATTGTTTCGTCATCACTGCCAGTTATCCTCTCTCACCTTAACCCTCCATCCCTCCCTCAGTGGCCAATTATTACTAATTAAAATCTTCACCACAAACCTAACAAACACCCTCGCCCTCTTTTCAGCAACTCTCCCCCTCTGTTTCTAATCTAAACATCTCCTTTACCTGCTTTCATTCTCCCAGTTCCCCTTAGCCTGCCTTCGCTTCCTTCTCTTCTTCTTTATATCTCCCTGTGTTATTGATATTGATGGTTAGTTGAGTATTGACTATGGAGCCAGGGCGTAGGACTAAAGATGTGTTGAGTATTGACTATGGAGCCAGGGCGTAGGACTAAAGATGTGTTGAGTATTGACTATGGAGCCAGGGCGTAGGACTAAAGATGTGTTGAGTATTGACTAAGGAGCCAGGGTGTAGGACTAAAGATGTGTTGTGTATTGACTAAGGAGCCAGGGCGTAGGACTAAAGATGTGTTGTGTATTGACTAAGGAGCCAGGGCGTAGGACTAAAGATGTGTTGTGTATTGACTAAGGAGCCAGGGCGTAGGACTAAAGATGTGTTGTGTATTATCTAAGGAGCCAGGGCGTAGGACTAAAGATACATCATGATATTGATAGTTAGTTGTGTATTGACTATGGAGCCAGGGCGTAGGACTAAAGATACATCATGATATTGATGGTTAGTTGTGTATTGACTAAGGAGCCAGGGTGTAGGACTAAAGATGTGTTGTGTATTATCTAAGGAGCCAGGGCGTAGGACTAAAGATACATCATGATATTGATAGTTAGTTGTGTATTGACTATGGAGCCAGGGCGTAGGACTAAAGATACATCATGATATTGATAGTTAGTTGTGTATTGACTAAGGAGCCAGGGTGTAGGACTAAAGATGCGTTGTGTATTATCTAAGGAGCCAGGGCGTAGGACTAAAGATACATCATGATATTGATAGTTAGTTGTGTATTGACTAAGGAGCCAGGGCGTAGGACTAAAGATGCATCATGATATTGATAGTTAGTTGAGTATTGACTATGGAGCCAGGGCGTAGGACTAAAGATACATCATGATATTGATAGTTAGTTGAGTATTGACTATGGAGCCAGGGCGTAGGACTAAAGATACATCATGATATTGATAGTTAGTTGTGTATTGACTAAGGAGCCAGGGCGTAGGACTAAAGATGCATCATGATATTGATAGTTAGTTGTGTATTGACTAAGGAGCCAGGGCGTAGGACTAAAGATGCATCATGATATTGATAGTTAGTTGAGTATTGACTATGGAGCCAGGGCGTAGGACTAAAGATACATCATGATATTGATAGTTAGTTGTGTATTGACTAAGGAGCCAGGGCGTAGGACTAAAGATGCATCATGATATTGATAGTTAGTTGTGTATTGACTAAGGAGCCAGGGCGTAGGACTAAAGATGCATCATGATATTGATAGTTAGTTGAGTATTGACTAAGGAGCCAGGGCGTAGGACTAAAGATGCGTTGTGTATCGACTAAGGAGCAAGGGCGTAGGACTAAAGATGCATCATGATATTGATAGTTAGTTGTGTATTGACTAAGGAGCCAGGGCGTAGGACTAAAGATGCATCATGATATTGATAGTTAGTTGGGTATTGACTAAGGAGCCAGGGCGTAGGACTAAAGATGCACCATGATATTGATGGTTAGTTGAGTATTGACTAAGGAGCCAGGGCGTAGGACTAAAGATGCATCATGATATTGATAGTTAGTTGAGTATTGACTAAGGAGCCAGGGCGTAGGACTAAAGATGCATCATGATATTGATAGTTAGTTGAGTATTGACTATGGAGCCAGGGCGTTGGACTAAAGATGCATCATGATATTGATGGTTAGTTGTGTATTGACTAAGGAGCCAGGGCGTAGGACTAAAGATACATCATGATATTGATAGTTAGTTGAGTATTGACTATGGAGCCAGGGCGTAGGACTAAAGATGCATCATGATATTGATAGTTAGTTGAGTATTGACTAAGGAGCCAGGGCGTTGGACTAAAGATGCATCATGATATTGATAGTTAGTTGAGTATTATCTAAGGAGCCAGGGCGTAGGACTAAAGATGCATCATGATATTGATAGTTAGTTGAGTATTGACTATGGAGCCAGGGCGTAGGACTAAAGATACATCATGATATTGATAGTTAGTTGAGTATTGACTAAGGAGCCAGGGCGTAGGACTAAAGATACATCATGATATTGATAGTTAGTTGAGTATTGACTAAGGAGCCAGGGCGTAGGACTAAAGATGCATCATGATATTGATAGTTAGTTGAGTATTGACTATGGAGCCAGGGCGTAGGACTAAAGATGCATCATGATATTGATAGTTAGTTGAGTATTGACTAAGGAGCCAGGGCGTAGGACTAAAGATGCATCATGATATTGATAGTTAGTTGAGTATTGACTAAGGAGCCAGGGCGTAGGACTAAAGATGCATCATGATATTGATAGTTAGTTGAGTATTGACTAAGGAGCCAGGGCGTAGGACTAAAGATGCATCATGATATTGATAGTTAGTTGAGTATTGACTAAGGAGCCAGGGCGTAGGACTAAAGATGCATCATGATATTGATAGTTAGTTGAGTATCGACTAAGGAGCCAGGGCGTAGGACTAAAGATGCATCATGATATTGATAGTTAGTTGAGTATTGACTAAGGAGCCAGGGCGTAGGACTAAAGATGCACCATGATATTGATGGTTAGTTGAGTATTGACTAAGGAGCCAGGGCATAGGACTAAAGATGTATCATGATATTGATGGTTAGTTGAGTATTGACTAAGGAGCCAGGGCGTAGGACTAAAGATGCACCATGATATTGATAGTTAGTTGAGTATTGACTAAGGAGCCAGGGCGTAGGACTAAAGATGCATCATGATATTGATAGTTAGTTGAGTATTGACTAAGGAGCCAGGGCATAGGACTAAAGATGCACCATGATATTGATAGTTTGTTGTGTATTGACTAAGGAGCCAGGGTGTAGGACTAAAGATGCACCATGATATTGATAGTTTGTTGTGTATTGACTAAGGAGCCAGGGTGTAGGACTAAAGATGCACCATGATATTGATAGTTTGTTGTGTATTGACTAGGGAGCCAGGGTGTAGGACTAAAGATGCACCATGATATTGATAGTTAGTTGTGTATTGACTAAGGAGCCAGGGCGTAGGACTAAAGATGTGTTATGTATTGACTAAGGAGCCAGGGCGTAGGACTAAAGATGCGTTATGTATTGACTAAGGAGCCAGGGCGTAGGACTAAAGATGCGTCATGATATTGATAGTTAGTTGAGTATTGACTAAGGAGCCAGGGCGTAGGACTAAAGATGCATTGTGTATTGACTAAGGAGCAAGGGCGTAGGACTAAAGATGCATCATGATATTGATAGTTAGTTGAGTATTGACTAAGGAGCCAGGGCGTAGGACTAAAGATGCATCATGATATTGATAGTTAGTTGAGTATTGACTAAGGAGCCAGGGCGTAGGACTAAAGATGCATCATGATATTGATAGCTAGTTGTGTATTGACTAAGGAGCCAGGGAGAAGGACTAAAGATGCGTTGTGTATTGACTAAGGAGCCAGGGCGTAGGACTAAAGATGCGTTGTGTATTATCTAAGGAGCCAGGGCGTAGGACTAAAGATGCATCATGATATTGATAGTTAGTTGTGTATTGACTAAGGAGCCAGGGTGTAGGACTAAAGATGCGTTGTGTATTGACTAAGGAGCCAGGGTGTAGGACTAAAGATGCGTTGTGTATTGACTAAGGAGCCAGGGCGTAGGACTAAAGATGCGTTGTGTATTATCTAAGGAGCCAGGGCGTAGGACTAAAGATGCATCATGATATTGATAGTTAGTTGTGTATTGACTATGGAGCCAGGGCGTAGGACTAAAGATGCATCATGATATTGATAGTTAGTTGTGTATTGACTAAGGAACCAGGGCGTAGGACTAAAGATGCATCATGATATTGATAGTTAGTTGAGTATTGACTAAGGAGCCAGGGCGTAGGACTAAAGATACATCATGATATTGATAGTTAGTTGAGTATTGACTATGGAGCCAGGGCGTAGGACTAAAGATGCATCATGATATTGATAGTTCGTTGTGTATTGACTAAGGAGCCAGGGCGTAGGACTAAAGATGCATCATGATATTGATAGTTAGTTGAGTATTGACTAAGGAGCCAGGGCGTAGGACTAAAGATACATCATGATATTGATAGTTAGTTGAGTATTGACTATGGAGCCAGGGCGTAGGACTAAAGATGCATCATGATATTGATAGTTAGTTGAGTATTGACTAAGGAGCCAGGGCCTAGGACTAAAGATACATCATGATATTGATAGTTAGTTGAGTATTGACTATGGAGCCAGGGCGTAGGACTAAAGATGCGTTGTGTATTGACTAAGGAGCCAGGGCGTAGGACTAAAGATGCATCATGATATTGATAGCTAGTTGTGTATTTACTAAGGAGCCAGGGAGAAGGACTAAAGATGCGTTGTGTATTGACTAAGGAGCCAGGGCGTAGGACTAAAGATGCGTTGTGTATTGACTAAGGAGCCAGGGCGTAGGACTAAAGATGCGTTGTGTATTATCTAAGGAGCCAGGGCGTAGGACTAAAGATGCATCATGATATTGATAGTTAGTTGTGTATTGACTAACGAGCCAGGGCGTAGGAGTAAAGATGCCTCATGATATTGATAGTTAGTTGTGTATTGACTAACGAGCCAGGGCGTAGGAGTAAAGATGCCTCATGATATTGATAGTTAGTTGAGTATTGACTAAAGAGCCAGGGCGTAGGACTAAAGATGCATCATGATATTGATAGTTAGTTGTGTTTTTACTAAGGAGCCAGGGCGTTGGACTAAAGATCAAAACAAATCAAATGTATTTATATAGCCCTTCGTACATCAGCTGATATCTCAAAGTGCTGTACAGAAACCCAGCCTAAAACCCCAAACAGCAAGCAATGCAGGTGTAGAAGCACGGTGGCTAGGAAAAACTCCCTAGAAAGGCCAAAACCTAGGAAGAAACCTAGAGAGGAACCAGGCTATGTGGGGTGGCCAGTCCTCTTCTGGCTGTGCCGGGTGGAGATTATAGCAGAACATGGCCAAGATGTTAAAATGTTCATAAATGACCAGCTTGGTCCAATAATAATAAGGCAGAACAGTTGAAACTGGAGCAGCAGCACGGCCAGGTGGACTGGGGACAGCAAGGAGTCATCATGTCAGGTAGTCCTGAGGTATGGTCCTAGGGCTCAGGTCCTCCGAGAGAGAGAAAGAAAGAGAGAATTAGAGAGAGCACACTTAAATTCACACAGGACACCGAATAGGACAGGAGAAGTACTCCAGATATAACAAACTGACCCTAGCCCCCCGACACAAACTACTGCAGCATAAATACTGGAGGCTGAGACAGGAGGGGTCAGGAGACACTGTGGCCCCATCCGAGGACACCCCCAGACAGGGCCAAACAGGAAGGATATAACCCCACCCACTTTGCCAAAGCACAGCCCCCATACCACTAGAGGGATATCTTCAACCACCAACTTACCATCCTGAGACAAGGCTGAGTATAGCCCACAAAGATGCATCGTGATATTGATAGTTAGTTGTGTATTGACTAAGGAGCCAGGGCGTAGGACTAAGATGTGTTGTGTATTGACTAAGGAGCCAGGGCGTAGGACTAAAGATGTGTTGTGTATTGACTAAGGAGCCAGGGCGTTGGACTAAAGATGCATCATGATATTGATAGTTCGTTGTGTATTGACTAAGGAGCCAGGGTGTAGGACTAAAGATGCATCATGATATTGATAGTTCGTTGTGTATTGACTAAGGAGCCAAGGTGTAGGACTAAAGATGCGTTGTGTATTGACTAAGGAGCCAGGGTGTAGGACTAAAGATGCATCATGATATTGATAGTTCGTTGTGTATTGACTAAGGAGCCAGGGTGTAGGACTAAAGATGCGTTGTGTATTGACTAAGGAGCCAGGGTGTAGGACTAAAGATGCGTTGTGTATTGACTAAGGAGCCAGGGCGTAGGACTAAAGATGCATCATGATATTGATAGTTCGTTGTGTATTGACTAAGGAGCCAGGGCGTAGGACTAAAGATGCGTTGTGTATTGACTAAGGAGCCAGGGCGTAGGACTAAAGATGCATCATGATATTGATAGTTCGTTGTGTATTGACTAAGGAGCCAGGGTGTAGGACTAAAGATGCGTTGTGTATCGACTAAGGAGCCAGGGCGTAGGACTAAAGATGCATCATGATATTGATAGTTCGTTGTGTATTGACTAAGGAGCCAGGGTGTAGGACTAAATATGCGTTGTGTATTAACTAAGAAGCCAGGGCGTAGGACTAAAGATGCATCATGATATTGATAGTTAGTTGTGTATTGACTAAGGAGCCATGGCGTAGGACTAAAGTTGCATCATGATATTGATAGGTAGTTGTGCATTGACTAAGGAGCCAGGGCGTAGGACTAAAGATGCGTTGTGTATTGACTAAGGAGCAAGGGCGTAGGACCAAGGATGCGTTGTGTATTGACTAAGGAGCCAGGGCGTAGGACTAAAGATGCATCATGATATTGATAGCTTGTTGAGTATTGACTAAGGAGCCAGGGCGTAGGACTAAAGATGCATTGTGTATTGACTAAGGAGCCAGGGCGTTGGACTAAAGATGCTTCATGATATTGATAGTTAGTTGAGTATTGACTAAGGAGCCAGGGCGTAGGACTAAAGATGCATCATGAAGTAAGATAGATCATTAATTCTTATTTCTTCTTCATGATAGCGGTTCATCTAGCTAACAGCAGATCTGTTGCTCTAGGTGTTGCTTTGTACTGCAGGCTCCATACTGGGTGGTGGTGTTAATACATTCACTTAATTCATTCAATGCTCAAAACGCGGTTTGGTGTGGTTCTGAGAAAAAAAAGAGGGGAGTAGAAGACTATTTGAAGCTCTGTTTAGGAAAATGATGTCAGATCCTTTTATCATTGTGATTTTGTTCCTCTCCGTCCCCCTGTTTCTCTCTCTCTCTCTGTCGGTTTGTCTCTTTCTGTCTCTCTCTGTCCCCCTGTTTCTCTCTCTGTGTCTCGGTCCCCCTTTCTCTCTCTGTCTCTCTCCGTCCCACTGTTTCTCTTTATCTCTCTCTCCGTCCCCCTGTTTCTCTCTGTCTCTCTCCGTCCCACTGTTTCTCTTTATCTCTCTCTCCGTCCCCCTGTCTCTCTCTGTCTCTCTCCGTCCCACTGTTTCTCTTTATCTCTCTCTCCGTCCCCCTGTTTCTCTCTCTGTATCTCTTGGTCCACCTGTTTCTCTCCCTCTCTCCGTCCCCCTGTTTCTCTCTCTCTCTCTCTCTCCCTCCGTCCCCATTTCTCTCTCTCTCCGCCCCCCTGTTTCTCTCTCTCTCTCTGTCCCCCTGTTTCTCTCCCTCTCTCCGTCCCCCTGTTTCTCTCTCTCTCTCTCCCTCCTCTCTCTCTCCCTCCGTCCCCATTTCTCTCTCTCTCCGCCCCCTGTTTCTCTCTCTCTCCGTCCCCCTGTTTCTCTCTCTCTCTCCCTCCTCTCTCTCTCTCTCTCCCTCCGTCCCCATTTCTCTCTCTCTCCGCCCCCCTGTTTCTCTCTCTCCGTCCACCTGTTTCTCTCTCTCTCTCTCTCTCTCTCTCTGTCCCCCTGTTTCTCTCTCCGTCCCCCTGTTTCTCTCCCTCTCTCCGCCCCCCTGTTTCTCTCTCTCTCTCTCTCTCTCTCTCTCCGTCCCCCCTGTTTCTCTCTCTCTCTCCCTCCGTCCCCGTTTCTCTCTCTCTCCGCCCCCCTGTTTCTCTCTCTGTATCTCTTGGTCCACCTGTTTCTCTCCCTCTCTCCGTTCCCCTGTTTCTCTCTCTCTCTCTCTCTCTCTCTGTCTCTCTCTCTCCGCCCCCCTGTTTCTCTCTCTGTCTCTCTCTCTCCGCCCCCCTGTTTCTCTCTCTCTCTCTCCATCCCCGTTTCTCTCTCTCTCTCTCCTCTCTCTCTCCGTCCCCGTTTCTCTCTCTCTCTCTCTCTCTCTCTCTCTCTCTCTCTCTCTCTCCCCCCCCCCCCTCCCTCCCTCCCTCCCCAGTTGGATGGTTGTTTACAATAAGTCCTCTCCTCAACAGGGAACCGAGGGGCCCTCAGGGCTTTAAGGAACATAACTGGGGCCTTTCTTTGTGCCAAAGCCTGGGCCTAGATTTAGTGCACTTTCTGCTTCACTGAGCACGAACTGAGGCCTGACACCCAGAGGGTCGCCTGGAATGGGAGTTAAAAAGGAAAAAGACAGATGGGAGTGAAGAGAAAGGAAGGGAATGAGAGGATAGAGAAAGAGAGGTGGAGGAGGGACGGAAGTTTTTAATAAAAGGCAATCGCAGTGACTCTCAGGCAAGAATTCAGTGTCCAGGACAGAGGGGAGGTGTCAGGGGGATGAAAATAGAAGTGACACTAAAACAGGTTGAATCGCCAGGATAATAGGGGGGAATATGACACAAAAGCAAAGTAGGAGTGGGTGTTACAGGATCACATGACTTTCACTTTTCTTTTGGGTACAGACTAGCATGACAACCAAATATGAAAGAGGATGTACACACACACACTCACACACACTCTGAACTGTATTATCCATGCATGGTCAACTGTGCATCATGTCCAAACTTCTCCTCTCGTTCCCATCTCTCTCTCTCTTTCAGTAATATGTGCCTGACTCAGGTGATGTATGGGGAAACTAAACAAACAGAAAATCGATAATGTAAACAACAGTGGAGAGAGGCAGTAAATTACACCCCACAGACAGCACTGTCTAACTGAGGTGACAGAGCGGGGGGGGGGGTTGAGAGCGAGGGAGAAAGTGAAGTGTAGAAAGGAAGACTGGAGAAAGGGACGATTAAAGAGTAGAGAAGTGCGGAAATTATAAATTGTAGTGAAAAACAAAGTAGAGAATTGTGTTTTTAGATTTCGAGAATAAAGAGAGTTGGACTATATGATGGGCTCAGACTCAGTGGTATAATGTGGAGGTGGCTCAGACTCAGTGGTATAGTGTGGTGGTGGCTCAGACTCAGTGGTATAGTGTGGTAGTGACTCAGACTCAGTGGTATAGTGTGGTGGTGACTCAGACTCAGTGGTATAGTGTGGTGGTGACTCAGACTCAGTGGTATAGTGTGGTGGTGACTCAGTGGTATAGTGTGGTCGTGGCCCAGACTCAGTGGTATAGTGTGGTGGTGACTCAGACTCAGTGGTATAGTGTGGTGGTGGCTCAGACTCAGTGGGATATTCTGGTGGTGGCCCAGACTCAGTGGTATAGTGTGGTGGTGGCTCAGACTCAGTGGAGTAGTGTGGTGGTGACTCAGTGGTATAGTCTGGTGGTGGCCCGGACTCAGTGGTATAGTGTGGTGGTGACTCAGTGGTATAGTGTGGTCGTGGCCCAGACTCAGTGGTATAGTGTGGTGGTGACTCAGACTCAGTGGTATAGTGTGGTGGTGGCTCAGACTCAGTGGAGTAGTGTGGTGGTGACTCAGTGGTATAGTCTGGTGGTGGCCCGGACTCAGTGGTATAGTGTGGTGGTGACTCAGTGGTATAGTGTGGTGCTGACTCAGACTCAGTGGTATAGTGTGGTGGTGGCTCAGACTCAGTGGTATAGTGTGGTGGTGGCTCAGACTCAGTGGAGTAGTGTGGTGGTGACTCAGTGGTATAGTCTGGTGGTGGCCCGGACTCAGTGGTATAGTGTGGTGGTGACTCAGTGGTATAGTGTGGTCGTGGCCCAGACTCAGTGGTATAGTGTGGTGGTGACTCAGACTCAGTGGTATAGTGTGGTGGTGGCTCAGACTCAGTGGAGTAGTGTGGTGGTGACTCAGTGGTATAGTCTGGTGGTGGCCCGGACTCAGTGGTATAGTGTGGTGGTGACTCAGACTCAGCGGTATAGTGTGGTGGTGACTCAGTGGTATAGTGTGGTGCTGACTCAGACTCAGTGGTATAGTGTGGTGGTGGCTCAGACTCAGTGGTATAGTGTGGTGGTGGCTCAGACTCAGTGGTATAGTCTGGTGGTGGCCCAGACTCAGTGGTATAGTGTGGTGGTGACTCAGACTCAGTGGTATAGTGTGGTGGTGGCTCAGACTCAGTGGAGTAGTGTGGTGGTGACTCAGACTCAGTGGTATAGTGTGGTGGTGGCTCAGACTCAGTGGTATAGTCTGGTGGTGGCCCAGACTCAGTGGTATAGTGTGGTGGTGACTCAGACTCAGTGGTATAGTGTGGTAGTGGCTCAGACTCAGTGGAGTAGTGTGGTGGTGACTCAGTGGTATAGTCTGGTGGTGGCCCGGACTCAGTGGTATAGTGTGGTGGTGACTCAGACTCAGTGGTATAGTGTGGTGGTGACTCAGTGGTATAGTGTGGTGGTGGCTCAGACTCAGTGGAGTAGTGTGGTGGTGACTCAGACTCAGTGGTATAGTGTGGTGGTGGCCCAGACTCAGTGGTATAGTGTGGTGGTGACTCAGTGGTATAGTGTGGTGGTGGCTCAGACTCAGTGGTATAGTGTGGTGGTGACTCAGACTCAGTGGTATAGTGTGTTGGTGACTCAGACTCAGTGGAGTAGTGTGGTGGTGGCTCAGACTCAGTGGTATAGTGTGGTGGTGGCTCAGACTCAGTGGTATAGTGTGGTGGTGGCTCAGACTCAGTGGTATAGTGTGGTGGTGGCTCAGACTCAGTGGAGTAGTGTGGTGGTGGCTCAGACTCAGTGGTATAGTGTGGTGGTGGCTCAGACTCAGTGGTATAGTGTGGTGGTGGCTCAGACTCAGTGGAGTAGTGTGGTGGTGGCTCAGACTCAGTGGTATAGTGTAGAGGTCGACCGAATATGATTTTTCAACACTGATACCGATTATTGGAGGACAAAAAAAGGTGATACCGATTAATTGGCAGATTTTTTTTAATTGTGTGTGTAATAATGACAATTACAACGATACTGAATTAACACTTATTTGAACTTAATATAATACATCAATAAAATCAATTTCGCCTCAAATAAATAATGAAACATGTTCAATTTGGTTTAAATAATGCAAAAACAAAGTGTTGGAGAAGAAAGTAAAAGTGCAATATGTGCTATGTAAAAAAGCTAACGTTTCAGTTCCTTGCTCAGAACATGAGAACATATGAAAGCTGGTGGTTCCTTTTAACATGAGTCTTCAATATTCCCAGGTGAGAAGTTTTAGGTTGTAGTTATTATAGGAATTATAGGACTATTTCCCTCTATACCATTTGTATTTCATATACATTTGACTATTGGATGTTCTTATAGGCACTTTAGTATTGCCAGTGTAACAGTATAGCTTCCATCCCTCTCCTCGCTCCTCCCTGGGCTCGAACCAGCAATACAACGACAACAGCAACCCTCGAAGCAGCGTTACCCATCGCTCCACAAAAGCCGTGGCCCTTGCAGAGCAAGGGGAACAACTACTCCAAGTCTCAGAGTGAGTGACGTTTGAAACGCTATTAGCGCACACCCCGCTAACTCGCTAGCCATTTCACATCACATCGTTACACCAGCCTAATCTCGGGAGTTGATAGGCTTGAAGTCATAAACAGCAGAGCTGCTGGCAAAACACAATAAAGTGCTGTTTGAATGAATGCTTATGAGCCTGCTGGTGCCTACCATCGCTCAGTCAGACTGCTCTATCAAATCATAGACTTAATTATAACATAATAGCACACAGAAATGCGAGCCTTAGGACATTAATATGGCTCGAATCCGGAAACTATCATCTCGAAAACAAGACGTTTATTATTTCAGTGAAATACGGAACCGTTCCGTATTTTTTCTAACGGGTGGCACCCATATGTCTAAATATTCCTGGTACATTGCACAACCTTCAATGTTATGTCATAATTACGTAAAATTCTGGCAAATTATTTCGGAATGAGCCAGGCGGCCCAAACTGTTGCATATACCCTGACTCTGTGTGCAATGAACGTAAGAGAAGTGACACAATTTCACCTGGTTAATATTGCCTGCTAACCTGGATTTCTTTTAGCTTAATATGCATTTTTTAAAATATAGACTTCTGTGTATTGATTTTAAGAAAGGCATTGATGTTTATGGTTAGGTACACGTTGGAGCAACGACAGTCCTTTTTCGCAAATGCGCACGTCTTCGATTAAATGCAATGCAGGACACTCTAGATAAACTAGTAATATCATTAACCATGTGTAGTTATAACTAGTGATTATGATTGATTAAGTTTAATGCTAGCTAGCAACTTACCTTGGCTTCTTACTGCATTCGCGTAACAGGCGGGTGGTTAGAGCGTTGGAATAGTTAACCGTAAGGTTGCAAGATTGAATCCCTGAGCTGACAAGGTAAAAATCTGTCGTTCTGCCACTGAACGAGGCAGTTAACCCACCGTTCCTAGGCCGTAATTGAAAATAAGAATGTGTTCTTAACTGACTTGCCTAGTTAAATAAAGATTAAATAAAGGTGTCATTTCTTTTTGCAAAATCGGCGTCCAGAAATACAGATTTCCGATTGTTATGAAAATTTGAAATCGGCCCTAATTAATCGGCCATACCTATTAATCGGCTGACCTCTAGTATAGTGTGGTGGTGACTCAGACTCAGTGGTATAGTGTGGTGGTGACTCAGACTCAGTGGTATAGTGTGGTGGTGACTCAGACTCAATGGTATAGTGTGGTGGTGACTCAGACTCAGTGGTATAGTGTGGTGGTGACTCAGACTCAGTGGTATAGTGTGGTGGTGACTCAGTGGTATAGTGTGGTGGTGACTCAGACTCGGTGGTATAGTGTGGTGCTGACTCAGTGGTATAGTGTGGTGGTGGCTCAGACTCAGTGGTATAGTGTGGTGGTGACTCAGACTCAGTGGTATAGTGTGGTGGTGACAGTCTGTGTCCCTGACATTTATCTCTCTGACATACAGATGGATGGCCACCATAAATGACCATACCCTGAACCTTGAGTCATGTTGGGCTTTTAACTGGAGTACTGTGATGGTTGACCTTTGTGTTACTAACACTGACCCCCCCCCCCCCCCCCGAGACCCCCTCTAACCCCTACTAACCCACCCAGACCCCCAAAGGTCCCCTTGCTCTTGACTGAGGCTCAGTGCACAGAGCTAATGTACTCTGAGACAAGCCAGCCCAGTAGGATAAGGGCTTCAGTGTAGTAATAGATTGATGCAGTGTCCCTGTAGGAATTGTGTTCAGAATACCAGAGTAGTGCAGTTTGTTGATTGCAGTGTGCTGTAAATGAACGTAATCTCGCTCTTCGTCTCTCTCTCTCTCTCTCTCTGACTCTTTCTCTCTATATATATATATATGTCTGTCTGTGTGTTCCAGATGTGATCCACACAGTGGGGCCCATAGCGATGGGGGAAGTGGGGGAGGAGGAGAGGAGCCGCCTCAGGGACTGCTACCATCACAGCCTGCAGACGGCCACCGATACCAAGCTACGCACTGTGGTGGGTGGAAGGGTTCTTATCATCAATCCGTTTTAAATGTATTTTCTCTGTTTTACACTGTGTTTTATACCCCCAGGCGTTCCCTTGCATCTCCACTGGAATCTACGGTTAGTCAACAAAAGTGTTTGTCTCTGTGTGTTCTCTGTGTGTTGTCTGTGTGTTCTCTGTGTGTTCTCTGTGTGTTGTTGTGTTTTCCAGCATCACTACTCAGAGGGTAGTGATGCAGAGGGGTGAATTGAGTTCAGCACACTAGATATCAGTTTTCAGTAGAAAGAGGTTTCCAGATTAGGGGTTGAGATTAAACAGGCAGATTAACAGAGATTAGGGATGAGATGGTGTCAACTGGGATGTAATCCCTCCATTTGCTGCTGGTGAGTTTAGCGATGGCAGCGCTCCAAGACTTCCCACGGTTTCTGACTAGTGTTCTTCACACAGAGTTCAGAGAAGTCAAACTCAATGAAACTGTCTCAAACTCTATAGTTTAGAGTTAAATGCTGATTTGTGTGTTTTTACTCAATATTGTCACCAATTGAATTGTAGCGGGAAGATGATTGAGACAGTGGGAACATCCACAGTTAGTGCGCTATATAGGGAATAGGTTGCCATTTGGTACTCAGGAATATAAAATGTAGATAAAAGTGAAGCAGAGAGAGGAAGAGAGTAGACAGCCACTCTGTTAGAAGAGAGTAGACAGCCACTCTGTTAGAAGAGAGTAGACAGCCAGTCTATTAGAGAGTAGACAGCCACTCTGTTAGATGAGAGAGGAAGAGAGTAGACAGCCACTCTGTTAGAAGAGAGTAGACAGCCACTCTGTTAGAAGAGAGTAGACAGCCACTCAGTTGGAAGAGAGTAGACAGCCACTCTGTTAGAAGAGAGTAGACAGCCACTCTGTTAGAAGAGAGTAGACAGCCACTCTGTTAGAAGAGTAGACAGCCACTCTGTTAGAAGAGTAGACAGCCACTCTGTTAGAAGAGAGTAGACAGCCACTCTGTTAGAAGAGAGAAGAAGAGTAGACAGCCACTCTGTTATAAGAGAGAAGAAGAGAGTAGACAGCCACTCTGTTATAAGAGAGAAGAAGAGAGTAGACAGCCACTCTGTTAGAAGAGAGAAGAAGAGAGTAGACAGCCACTCTGTTAGAAGAGAGTAGACAGCCACTCTGTTAGAAGAGAGAAGAATAGAGTAGACAGCCACTCTTTTAGATGAGAGTAGACAGCCACTCTGTTAGAAGAGAGTAGACAGCCACTCAGTTAGAAGATAGAAGAGAGTAGACAGCCACTCAGTTAGAAGATAGAAGAGAGTAGACAGCCACGTTGTTAGCAGATAGAGGAAGAGAGTAGACAGCCACTCTGTTAGAAGAGAGAAGAAGAGAGTAGACAGCCACTCTGTTAGCAGAGAGAAGAAGAGTAGACAGCCACTCTGTTAGAAGAGAGAAGACAGCCACTCTATTAGAGAGTAGACAGCCACTCTCTTAGCAGAGAGAAGGACAGCCACTCTCTTAGCAGAGAGAAGAAGAGAGTAGACAGCCACTCTGTTAGAAGAGAGAAGAGAGTAGACAGCCACTCTGTTAGAAGAGAGAAGAAGAGTAGACAGCCACTCTGTTAGAAGAGAGAAGAGAGTAGACAGCCACTCTGTTAGAAGAGAGTAGACAGCCACTCTCTTAGCAGAGAGAAGAAGAGATTAGACAGCCACTCTGTTAGCAGAGAGAAGAAGAGAGTAGACAGCCACTCTCTTAGCAGAGAGAAGAAGAGAGTAGACAGCCACTCTGTTAGAAGAGAGTAGACAGCCACTCTGTTAGAAGAGAGAAGAGAGTAGACAGCCACTCTGTTAGCAGAGAGAAGAAGAGAGTAGACAGCCACTATGTTAGAAGAGAGAAGAATAGAGTAGACAGCCACTCTGTTAGATGAGAGTAGACAGCCACTCTGTTAGAGAGTAGACAGCCACTCTGTTAGAGAGTAGACAGCTACTCTGTTAGAAGAGAGTAGACAGCCACTCTGTTAGAAGATAGAGAGTAGACCGCCACTTTGTTAGCAGAGAGAGGAAGAGAGTAGACAGCCACTCTGTTAGAAGAGAGTAGACAGCCACTCTGTTAGCAGAGAGAAGAAGAGAGTAGACAGTCACTCTGTTAGAAGAGAGAAGACAGCCACTCTATTAGAGAGTAGACAGCCACTCTGTTAGAAGAGAGAAGAGAGTAGACAGCCACTATGTTTGCAGAGAGAAGAAGAGAGTAGACAGCCACTCTCTTAGCAGAGAGAAGAAGAGAGTAGACAGCCACTCTCTTAGCAGAGAGAAGAAGAGAGTAGACAGCCACTCTCTTAGCAGAGAGAAGAAGAGAGTAGACAGCCACTCTCTTAGCAGAGAGAAGAAGAGAGTAGACAGCCACTCTCTTAGAAGAGAGAAGAGAGTAGACAGCCACTCTCTTAGCAGAGAGAAGAATAGTAGACAGCCACTCTCTTCGAAGAGAGAAGAGAGTAGACAGCCACTCTCTTAGCAGAGAGAAGAAGAGAGTAGACAGCCACTCTGTTAGATGAGAGTAGACAGCCACTCTGTTAGATGAGAGTAGACAGCCACTCTGTTAGAGAGTAGACAGCCACTCTGTTAGAAGAGAGTAGACAGCCACTTTGTTAGCAGAGAGAGGAAGAGAGTAGACAGCCACTCTGTTAGAAGAGAGAAGAAGAGAGTAGACAGCCACTCTGTTAGAAGAGAGAAGACAGCCACTCTATTAGAGAGTAGACAGCTACTATGTTAGAAGAGAGTAGACAGCCACTCTCTTAGCAGAGAGAAGAAGAGAGTAGACAGCCACTATGTTAGAAGAGAGAAGACAGCCACTCTATTAGAGAGTAGACAGCCACTCTGTTAGAAGAGAGTAGACAGCCACTTTCTTAGCAGAGAGAAGAAGATAGTAGACAGCCACTCTGTTAGAAGAGAGTAGACAGCCACTATGTTAGATGAGAGTAGACAGCCACTCTGTTAGAGAGTAGACAGCCACTCTGTTAGAGGATAGAAGCGAGTAGACAGCCACTTTGTTAGCAGAGAGAGGAAGAGAGTAGACAGCCACTCTGTTAGAAGAGAGACGACAGCCACTCTATTAGAGAGTAGACAGCCACTCTGTTAGAAGAGAGTAGACAGCCACTCTGTTAGAAGAGAGTAGACAGCCACTCTGCTAGAAGAGAGAAGAATAGAGTAGACAGCCACTCTGTTAGATGAGAGTAGACAGCCACTCTGTTAGAAGAGAGTAGACAGCCACTCTGTTAGAAGATAGAAGAGAGTAGACAGCCACTTAGTTAGCAGAGAGAGGAAGAGAGTAGACATCCACTCTGTTAGAAGAGAGAAGAAGAGAGTAGACAGCCACTCTGTTAGCAGAGAGAAGAAGAGAGTAGACAGCCACTCTGTTAGAAGAGAGAAGAAGAGAGTAGACAGCCACTTTCTTAGCAGAGAGAAGAAGATAGTAGACAGCCACTCTGTTAGAAGAGAGTAGACAGCCACTATGTTAGATGAGAGTAGACAGCCACTCTGTTAGAGAGTAGACAGCCACTCTGTTAGAGGATAGAAGCGAGTAGACAGCCACTTTGTTAGCAGAGAGAGGAAGAGAGTAGACAGCCACTCTGTTAGAAGAGAGACGACAGCCACTCTATTAGAGAGTAGACAGCCACTCTGTTAGAAGAGAGTAGACAGCCACTCTGTTAGAAGAGAGTAGACAGCCACTCTGCTAGAAGAGAGAAGAATAGAGTAGACAGCCACTCTGTTAGATGAGAGTAGACAGCCACTCTGTTAGAAGAGAGTAGACAGCCACTCTGTTAGAAGATAGAAGAGAGTAGACAGCCACTTAGTTAGCAGAGAGAGGAAGAGAGTAGACATCCACTCTGTTAGAAGAGAGAAGAAGAGAGTAGACAGCCACTCTGTTAGCAGAGAGAAGAAGAGAGTAGACAGCCACTCTGTTAGAAGAGAGAAGAAGAGAGTAGACAGCCACTCTGTTAGAAGAGAGAAGAAGAGAGTAGACAGCCACTCTGTTAGAAGAGAGTAGACAGCCACTATCTTAGCAGAGAGAAGAAGAGAGTAGACAGCCACTCTCTTAGCAGAGAGAAGAAGAGAGTAGACAGCCACTCTCTTAGCAGAGAGAAGAAGAGAGTAGACAGCCACTCTCTTAGCAGAGAGAAGAAGAGTAGACAGCCACTCTCTTCGAAGAGAGAAGAGAGTAGACAGCCACTCTCTTAGCAGAGAGAAGAAGAGAGTAGACAGCCACTCTGTTAGAAGAGAGTAGACAGCCACTCTGTTAGAAGAGAGAAGAATAGAGTAGACAGCCACTCTGTTAGATGAGAGTAGACAGCCACTCTGTTAGAGAGTAGACAGCCACTCTGTTAGAAGAGAGTAGACAGCCACTTTGTTAGCAGAGAGAGGAAGAGAGTAGACAGCCACTCTGTTAGAAGAGAGAAGAAGAGAGTAGACAGCCACTCTGTTAGAAGAGAGAAGACAGCCACTCTATTAGAGAGTAGACAGCCACTATGTTAGAAGAGAGTAGACAGCCACTCTCTTAGCAGAGAGAAGAAGAGAGTAGACAGCCACTCTGTTAGAATAGAGAAGACAGCCACTCTATTAGAGAGTAGACAGCCACTCTGTTAGAAGAGAGTAGACAGCCACTCTCTTAGCAGAGAGAAGAAGAGAGTAGACAGCCACTCTGTTAGAAGAGAGTAGACAGCCACTCTGTTAGATGAGAGTAGACAGCCACTCTGTTAGATGAGAGTAGACAGCCACTCTGTTAGAGGATAGAAGAGAGTAGACAGCCACTTTGTTAGCAGAGAGAGGAAGAGAGTAGACAGCCACTCTGTTAGAAGAGAGAAGACAGCCACTCTATTAGAGAGTAGACAGCCACTCTATTAGAGAGTAGACAGCCACTCTGTTAGAAAAGAGTAGACAGCCACTCTGTTAGAAGAGAGTAGACAGCCACTCTGTTAGAAGAGAGAAGAATAGAGTAGACAGCCACTCTGTTAGATGAGAATAGACAGCCACTCTGTTAGAGAGTAGACAGCCACTCTGTTAGAAGAGAGTAGACAGCCACTCTGTTAGAAGATAGAAGAGAGTAGACAGCCACTTAGTTAGCAGAGAGAGGAAGAGAGTAGACAGCCACTCTCTTAGAAGAGAGAAGAGAGTAGACAGCCACTCTCTTAGCAGAGAGAAGAAGAGTAGACAGCCACTCTCTTTGAAGAGAGAAGAAGAGAGTAGACAGCCACTCTGTTAGAAGAGAGAAGAATAGAGTAGACAGCCACTCTGTTAGATGAGAGTAGACAGCCACTCTGTTAGAGAGTAGACAGCCACTCTGTTAGAAGAGAGTAGACAGCCACTTTGTTAGCAGAGAGAGGAAGAGAGTAGACAGCCACTCTGTTAGAAGAGAGAAGAAGAGAGTAGACAGCCACTCTGTTAGAAGAGAGAAGACAGCCACTCTATTATAGAGTAGACAGCCACTATGTTAGAAGAGAGTAGACAGCCACTCTGTTAGAAGAGAGAAGACAGCCACTCTATTATAGAGTAGACAGCCACTCTGTTAGAAGAGAGAAGACAGCCACTCTATTAGAGAGTAGACAGCCACTCTGTTAGAAGAGAGTAGACAGCCACTCTCTTAGCAGAGAGAAGAAGATAGTAGACAGCCACTCTGTTAGATGAGAGTAGACAGCCACTTTCTTAGCAGAGAGAAGAAGATAGTAGACAGCCACTCTGTTAGAAGAGAGTAGACAGCCACTCTGTTAGAAGAGAGTAGACAGCCAGTCTATTAGAGAGTAGACAGCCACTCTGTTAGATGAGAGAGGAAGAGAGTAGACAGCCACTCTGTTAGAAGAGAGTAGACAGCCACTCTGTTAGAAGAGAGTAGACAGCCACTCAGTTGGAAGAGAGTAGACAGCCACTCTGTTAGAAGAGAGTAGACAGCCACTCTGTTAGAAGAGAGTAGACAGCCACTCTGTTAGAAGAGTAGACAGCCACTCTGTTAGAAGAGTAGACAGCCACTCTGTTAGAAGAGAGTAGACAGCCACTCTGTTAGAAGAGAGAAGAAGAGTAGACAGCCACTCTGTTATAAGAGAGAAGAAGAGAGTAGACAGCCACTCTGTTATAAGAGAGAAGAAGAGAGTAGACAGCCACTCTGTTAGAAGAGAGAAGAAGAGAGTAGACAGCCACTCTGTTAGAAGAGAGTAGACAGCCACTCTGTTAGAAGAGAGAAGAATAGAGTAGACAGCCACTCTTTTAGATGAGAGTAGACAGCCACTCTGTTAGAAGAGAGTAGACAGCCACTCAGTTAGAAGATAGAAGAGAGTAGACAGCCACTCAGTTAGAAGATAGAAGAGAGTAGACAGCCACGTTGTTAGCAGATAGAGGAAGAGAGTAGACAGCCACTCTGTTAGAAGAGAGAAGAAGAGAGTAGACAGCCACTCTGTTAGCAGAGAGAAGAAGAGTAGACAGCCACTCTGTTAGAAGAGAGAAGACAGCCACTCTATTAGAGAGTAGACAGCCACTCTCTTAGCAGAGAGAAGGACAGCCACTCTCTTAGCAGAGAGAAGAAGAGAGTAGACAGCCACTCTGTTAGAAGAGAGAAGAGAGTAGACAGCCACTCTGTTAGAAGAGAGAAGAAGAGTAGACAGCCACTCTGTTAGAAGAGAGAAGAGAGTAGACAGCCACTCTGTTAGAAGAGAGTAGACAGCCACTCTCTTAGCAGAGAGAAGAAGAGATTAGACAGCCACTCTGTTAGCAGAGAGAAGAAGAGAGTAGACAGCCACTCTCTTAGCAGAGAGAAGAAGAGAGTAGACAGCCACTCTGTTAGAAGAGAGTAGACAGCCACTCTGTTAGAAGAGAGAAGAGAGTAGACAGCCACTCTGTTAGCAGAGAGAAGAAGAGAGTAGACAGCCACTATGTTAGAAGAGAGAAGAATAGAGTAGACAGCCACTCTGTTAGATGAGAGTAGACAGCCACTCTGTTAGAGAGTAGACAGCCACTCTGTTAGAGAGTAGACAGCTACTCTGTTAGAAGAGAGTAGACAGCCACTCTGTTAGAAGATAGAGAGTAGACCGCCACTTTGTTAGCAGAGAGAGGAAGAGAGTAGACAGCCACTCTGTTAGAAGAGAGTAGACAGCCACTCTGTTAGCAGAGAGAAGAAGAGAGTAGACAGTCACTCTGTTAGAAGAGAGAAGACAGCCACTCTATTAGAGAGTAGACAGCCACTCTGTTAGAAGAGAGAAGAGAGTAGACAGCCACTATGTTTGCAGAGAGAAGAAGAGAGTAGACAGCCACTCTCTTAGCAGAGAGAAGAAGAGAGTAGACAGCCACTCTCTTAGCAGAGAGAAGAAGAGAGTAGACAGCCACTCTCTTAGCAGAGAGAAGAAGAGAGTAGACAGCCACTCTCTTAGCAGAGAGAAGAAGAGAGTAGACAGCCACTCTCTTAGAAGAGAGAAGAGAGTAGACAGCCACTCTCTTAGCAGAGAGAAGAATAGTAGACAGCCACTCTCTTCGAAGAGAGAAGAGAGTAGACAGCCACTCTCTTAGCAGAGAGAAGAAGAGAGTAGACAGCCACTCTGTTAGATGAGAGTAGACAGCCACTCTGTTAGATGAGAGTAGACAGCCACTCTGTTAGAGAGTAGACAGCCACTCTGTTAGAAGAGAGTAGACAGCCACTTTGTTAGCAGAGAGAGGAAGAGAGTAGACAGCCACTCTGTTAGAAGAGAGAAGAAGAGAGTAGACAGCCACTCTGTTAGAAGAGAGAAGACAGCCACTCTATTAGAGAGTAGACAGCTACTATGTTAGAAGAGAGTAGACAGCCACTCTCTTAGCAGAGAGAAGAAGAGAGTAGACAGCCACTATGTTAGAAGAGAGAAGACAGCCACTCTATTAGAGAGTAGACAGCCACTCTGTTAGAAGAGAGTAGACAGCCACTTTCTTAGCAGAGAGAAGAAGATAGTAGACAGCCACTCTGTTAGAAGAGAGTAGACAGCCACTATGTTAGATGAGAGTAGACAGCCACTCTGTTAGAGAGTAGACAGCCACTCTGTTAGAGGATAGAAGCGAGTAGACAGCCACTTTGTTAGCAGAGAGAGGAAGAGAGTAGACAGCCACTCTGTTAGAAGAGAGACGACAGCCACTCTATTAGAGAGTAGACAGCCACTCTGTTAGAAGAGAGTAGACAGCCACTCTGTTAGAAGAGAGTAGACAGCCACTCTGCTAGAAGAGAGAAGAATAGAGTAGACAGCCACTCTGTTAGATGAGAGTAGACAGCCACTCTGTTAGAAGAGAGTAGACAGCCACTCTGTTAGAAGATAGAAGAGAGTAGACAGCCACTTAGTTAGCAGAGAGAGGAAGAGAGTAGACATCCACTCTGTTAGAAGAGAGAAGAAGAGAGTAGACAGCCACTCTGTTAGCAGAGAGAAGAAGAGAGTAGACAGCCACTCTGTTAGAAGAGAGAAGAAGAGAGTAGACAGCCACTTTCTTAGCAGAGAGAAGAAGATAGTAGACAGCCACTCTGTTAGAAGAGAGTAGACAGCCACTATGTTAGATGAGAGTAGACAGCCACTCTGTTAGAGAGTAGACAGCCACTCTGTTAGAGGATAGAAGCGAGTAGACAGCCACTTTGTTAGCAGAGAGAGGAAGAGAGTAGACAGCCACTCTGTTAGAAGAGAGACGACAGCCACTCTATTAGAGAGTAGACAGCCACTCTGTTAGAAGAGAGTAGACAGCCACTCTGTTAGAAGAGAGTAGACAGCCACTCTGCTAGAAGAGAGAAGAATAGAGTAGACAGCCACTCTGTTAGATGAGAGTAGACAGCCACTCTGTTAGAAGAGAGTAGACAGCCACTCTGTTAGAAGATAGAAGAGAGTAGACAGCCACTTAGTTAGCAGAGAGAGGAAGAGAGTAGACATCCACTCTGTTAGAAGAGAGAAGAAGAGAGTAGACAGCCACTCTGTTAGCAGAGAGAAGAAGAGAGTAGACAGCCACTCTGTTAGAAGAGAGAAGAAGAGAGTAGACAGCCACTCTGTTAGAAGAGAGAAGAAGAGAGTAGACAGCCACTCTGTTAGAAGAGAGTAGACAGCCACTATCTTAGCAGAGAGAAGAAGAGAGTAGACAGCCACTCTCTTAGCAGAGAGAAGAAGAGAGTAGACAGCCACTCTCTTAGCAGAGAGAAGAAGAGAGTAGACAGCCACTCTCTTAGCAGAGAGAAGAAGAGTAGACAGCCACTCTCTTCGAAGAGAGAAGAGAGTAGACAGCCACTCTCTTAGCAGAGAGAAGAAGAGAGTAGACAGCCACTCTGTTAGAAGAGAGTAGACAGCCACTCTGTTAGAAGAGAGAAGAATAGAGTAGACAGCCACTCTGTTAGATGAGAGTAGACAGCCACTCTGTTAGAGAGTAGACAGCCACTCTGTTAGAAGAGAGTAGACAGCCACTTTGTTAGCAGAGAGAGGAAGAGAGTAGACAGCCACTCTGTTAGAAGAGAGAAGAAGAGAGTAGACAGCCACTCTGTTAGAAGAGAGAAGACAGCCACTCTATTAGAGAGTAGACAGCCACTATGTTAGAAGAGAGTAGACAGCCACTCTCTTAGCAGAGAGAAGAAGAGAGTAGACAGCCACTCTGTTAGAATAGAGAAGACAGCCACTCTATTAGAGAGTAGACAGCCACTCTGTTAGAAGAGAGTAGACAGCCACTCTCTTAGCAGAGAGAAGAAGAGAGTAGACAGCCACTCTGTTAGAAGAGAGTAGACAGCCACTCTGTTAGATGAGAGTAGACAGCCACTCTGTTAGATGAGAGTAGACAGCCACTCTGTTAGAGGATAGAAGAGAGTAGACAGCCACTTTGTTAGCAGAGAGAGGAAGAGAGTAGACAGCCACTCTGTTAGAAGAGAGAAGACAGCCACTCTATTAGAGAGTAGACAGCCACTCTATTAGAGAGTAGACAGCCACTCTGTTAGAAAAGAGTAGACAGCCACTCTGTTAGAAGAGAGTAGACAGCCACTCTGTTAGAAGAGAGAAGAATAGAGTAGACAGCCACTCTGTTAGATGAGAATAGACAGCCACTCTGTTAGAGAGTAGACAGCCACTCTGTTAGAAGAGAGTAGACAGCCACTCTGTTAGAAGATAGAAGAGAGTAGACAGCCACTTAGTTAGCAGAGAGAGGAAGAGAGTAGACAGCCACTCTCTTAGAAGAGAGAAGAGAGTAGACAGCCACTCTCTTAGCAGAGAGAAGAAGAGTAGACAGCCACTCTCTTTGAAGAGAGAAGAAGAGAGTAGACAGCCACTCTGTTAGAAGAGAGAAGAATAGAGTAGACAGCCACTCTGTTAGATGAGAGTAGACAGCCACTCTGTTAGAGAGTAGACAGCCACTCTGTTAGAAGAGAGTAGACAGCCACTTTGTTAGCAGAGAGAGGAAGAGAGTAGACAGCCACTCTGTTAGAAGAGAGAAGAAGAGAGTAGACAGCCACTCTGTTAGAAGAGAGAAGACAGCCACTCTATTATAGAGTAGACAGCCACTATGTTAGAAGAGAGTAGACAGCCACTCTGTTAGAAGAGAGAAGACAGCCACTCTATTATAGAGTAGACAGCCACTCTGTTAGAAGAGAGAAGACAGCCACTCTATTAGAGAGTAGACAGCCACTCTGTTAGAAGAGAGTAGACAGCCACTCTCTTAGCAGAGAGAAGAAGATAGTAGACAGCCACTCTGTTAGATGAGAGTAGACAGCCACTTTCTTAGCAGAGAGAAGAAGATAGTAGACAGCCACTCTGTTAGAAGAGAGTAGACAGCCACTATGTTAGATGAGAGTAGACAGCCACTCTGTTAGAGAGTAGACAGCCACTCTGTTAGAGGATAGAAGCGAGTAGACAGCCACTTTGTTAGCAGAGAGAGGAAGAGAGTAGACAGCCACTCTGTTAGAAGAGAGACGACAGCCACTCTATTAGAGAGTAGACAGCCACTCTGTTAGAAGAGAGTAGACAGCCACTCTGTTAGAAGAGAGTAGACAGCCACTCTGCTAGAAGAGAGAAGAATAGAGTAGACAGCCACTCTGTTAGATGAGAGTAGACAGCCACTCTGTTAGAAGAGAGTAGACAGCCACTCTGTTAGAAGATAGAAGAGAGTAGACAGCCACTTAGTTAGCAGAGAGAGGAAGAGAGTAGACATCCACTCTGTTAGAAGAGAGAAGAAGAGAGTAGACAGCCACTCTGTTAGCAGAGAGAAGAAGAGAGTAGACAGCCACTCTGTTAGAAGAGAGAAGAAGAGAGTAGACAGCCACTCTGTTAGAAGAGAGAAGAAGAGAGTAGACAGCCACTCTGTTAGAAGAGAGTAGACAGCCACTATCTTAGCAGAGAGAAGAAGAGAGTAGACAGCCACTCTCTTAGCAGAGAGAAGAAGAGAGTAGACAGCCACTCTCTTAGCAGAGAGAAGAAGAGAGTAGACAGCCACTCTCTTAGCAGAGAGAAGAAGAGTAGACAGCCACTCTCTTCGAAGAGAGAAGAGAGTAGACAGCCACTCTCTTAGCAGAGAGAAGAAGAGAGTAGACAGCCACTCTGTTAGAAGAGAGAAGAAGAGAGTAGACAGCCACTCTGTTAGAAGAGAGAAGAATAGAGTAGACAGCCACTCTGTTAGATGAGAGTAGACAGCCACTCTGTTAGAGAGTAGACAGCCACTCTGTTAGAAGAGAGTAGACAGCCACTTTGTTAGCAGAGAGAGGAAGAGAGTAGACAGCCACTCTGTTAGAAGAGAGAAGAAGAGAGTAGACAGCCACTCTGTTAGAAGAGAGAAGACAGCCACTCTATTAGAGAGTAGACAGCCACTATGTTAGAAGAGAGTAGACAGCCACTCTCTTAGCAGAGAGAAGAAGAGAGTAGACAGCCACTCTGTTAGAATAGAGAAGACAGCCACTCTATTAGAGAGTAGACAGCCACTCTGTTAGAAGAGAGTAGACAGCCACTCTCTTAGCAGAGAGAAGAAGAGAGTAGACAGCCACTCTGTTAGAAGAGAGTAGACAGCCACTCTGTTAGATGAGAGTAGACAGCCACTCTGTTAGATGAGAGTAGACAGCCACTCTGTTAGAGGATAGAAGAGAGTAGACAGCCACTTTGTTAGCAGAGAGAGGAAGAGAGTAGACAACCACTCTGTTAGAAGAGAGAAGACAGCCACTCTATTAGAGAGTAGACAGCCACTCTATTAGAGAGTAGACAGCCACTCTGTTAGAAGAGAGTAGACAGCCACTCTGTTAGAAGAGAGTAGACAGCCACTCTGTTAGAAGAGAGAAGAATAGAGTAGACAGCCACTCTGTTAGATGAGAATAGACAGCCACTCTGTTAGAGAGTAGACAGCCACTCTGTTAGAAGAGAGTAGACAGCCACTCTGTTAGAAGATAGAAGAGAGTAGACAGCCACTTAGTTAGCAGAGAGAGGAAGAGAGTAGACAGCCACTCTCTTAGAAGAGAGAAGAGAGTAGACAGCCACTCTCTTAGCAGAGAGAAGAAGAGTAGACAGCCACTCTCTTTGAAGAGAGAAGAAGAGAGTAGACAGCCACTCTGTTAGAATAGAGAAGACAGCCACTCTATTAGAGAGTAGACAGCCACTCTGTTAGAAGAGAGTAGACAGCCACTCTCTTAGCAGAGAGAAGAAGAGAGTAGACAGCCACTCTGTTAGAATAGAGAAGACAGCCACTCTATTAGAGAGTAGACAGCCACTCTGTTAGAAGAGAGTAGACAGCCACTCTCTTAGCAGAGAGAAGAAGAGAGTAGACAGCCACTCTGTTAGAAGAGAGTAGACAGCCACTCTGTTAGATGAGAGTAGACAGCCACTCTGTTAGATGAGAGTAGACAGCCACTCTGTTAGAGGATAGAAGAGAGTAGACAGCCACTTTGTTAGCAGAGAGAGGAAGAGAGTAGACAACCACTCTGTTAGAAGAGAGAAGACAGCCACTCTATTAGAGAGTAGACAGCCACTCTATTAGAGAGTAGACAGCCACTCTGTTAGAAGAGAGTAGACAGCCACTCTGTTAGAAGAGAGTAGACAGCCACTCTGTTAGAAGAGAGAAGAATAGAGTAGACAGCCACTCTGTTAGATGAGAATAGACAGCCACTCTGTTAGAGAGTAGACAGCCACTCTGTTAGAAGAGAGTAGACAGCCACTCTGTTAGAAGATAGAAGAGAGTAGACAGCCACTTAGTTAGCAGAGAGAGGAAGAGAGTAGACAGCCACTCTCTTAGAAGAGAGAAGAGAGTAGACAGCCACTCTCTTAGCAGAGAGAAGAAGAGTAGACAGCCACTCTCTTTGAAGAGAGAAGAAGAGAGTAGACAGCCACTCTGTTAGAAGAGAGAAGAATAGAGTAGACAGCCACTCTGTTAGATGAGAGTAGACAGCCACTCTGTTAGAGAGTAGACAGCCACTCTGTTAGAAGAGAGTAGACAGCCACTTTGTTAGCAGAGAGAGGAAGAGAGTAGACAGCCACTCTGTTAGAAGAGAGAAGAAGAGAGTAGACAGCCACTCTGTTAGAAGAGAGAAGACAGCCACTCTATTATAGAGTAGACAGCCACTATGTTAGAAGAGAGTAGACAGCCACTCTGTTAGAAGAGAGAAGACAGCCACTCTATTATAGAGTAGACAGCCACTCTGTTAGAAGAGAGAAGACAGCCACTCTATTAGAGAGTAGACAGCCACTCTGTTAGAAGAGAGTAGACAGCCACTCTCTTAGCAGAGAGAAGAAGATAGTAGACAGCCACTCTGTTAGATGAGAGTAGACAGCCACTCTGTTAGATGAGAGTAGACAGCCACTCTGTTAGAGAGTAGACAGCCACTCTGTTAGAGGATAGAAGAGAGTAGACAGCCACTTTGTTAGCAGAGAGAGGAAGAGAGTAGACAGCCACTCTGTTAGAAGAGAGAAGACAGCCACTCTGTTAGAAGAGAGTAGACAGCCACTCTGTTAGAAGAGAGTAGACAGCCACTCTGCTAGAAGAGAGAAGAATAGAGTAGACAGCCACTCTGTTAGATGAGAATAGACAGCCACTCTGTTAGAGAGTAGACAGCCACTCTGTTAGAGAGTAGACAGCCACTCTGTTAGAAGAGAGTAGACAGCCACTCTGTTAGAAGATAGAAGAGAGTAGACAGCCACTTAGTTAGCAGAGAGAGGAAGAGAGTAGACATCCACTCTGTTAGAAGAGAGAAGAAGAGAGTAGACAGCCACTCTGTTAGCAGAGAGAAGAAGAGAGTAGACAGCCACTCTGTTAGAAGAGAGAAGAAGAGAGTAGACAGCCACTCTGTTAGAAGAGAGAAGAAGAGAGTAGACAGCCACTATGTTAGAAGAGAGAAGAAGAGAGTAGACAGCCACTCTGTTAGAAGAGAGTAGACAGCCACTCTCTTAGCAGAGAGAAGAAGAGAGTAGACAGCCACTCTGTTAGAAGAGAGTAGACAGCCACTCTGTTAGATGAGAGTAGACAGCCACTCTGTTAGATGAGAGTAGACAGCCACTCTGTTAGAGGATAGAAGAGAGTAGACAGCCACTTTGTTAGCAGAGAGAGGAAGAGAGTAGACAACCACTCTGTTAGAAGAGAGAAGACAGCCACTCTATTAGAGAGTAGACAGCCACTCTATTAGAGAGTAGACAGCCACTCTGTTAGAAGAGAGTAGACAGCCACTCTGTTAGAAGAGAGTAGACAGCCACTCTGTTAGAAGAGAGAAGAATAGAGTAGACAGCCACTCTGTTAGATGAGAATAGACAGCCACTCTGTTAGAGAGTAGACAGCCACTCTGTTAGAAGAGAGTAGACAGCCACTCTGTTAGAAGATAGAAGAGAGTAGACAGCCACTTAGTTAGCAGAGAGAGGAAGAGAGTAGACAGCCACTCTCTTAGAAGAGAGAAGAGAGTAGACAGCCACTCTCTTAGCAGAGAGAAGAAGAGTAGACAGCCACTCTCTTTGAAGAGAGAAGAAGAGAGTAGACAGCCACTCTGTTAGAATAGAGAAGACAGCCACTCTATTAGAGAGTAGACAGCCACTCTGTTAGAAGAGAGTAGACAGCCACTCTCTTAGCAGAGAGAAGAAGAGAGTAGACAGCCACTCTGTTAGAATAGAGAAGACAGCCACTCTATTAGAGAGTAGACAGCCACTCTGTTAGAAGAGAGTAGACAGCCACTCTCTTAGCAGAGAGAAGAAGAGAGTAGACAGCCACTCTGTTAGAAGAGAGTAGACAGCCACTCTGTTAGATGAGAGTAGACAGCCACTCTGTTAGATGAGAGTAGACAGCCACTCTGTTAGAGGATAGAAGAGAGTAGACAGCCACTTTGTTAGCAGAGAGAGGAAGAGAGTAGACAACCACTCTGTTAGAAGAGAGAAGACAGCCACTCTATTAGAGAGTAGACAGCCACTCTATTAGAGAGTAGACAGCCACTCTGTTAGAAGAGAGTAGACAGCCACTCTGTTAGAAGAGAGTAGACAGCCACTCTGTTAGAAGAGAGAAGAATAGAGTAGACAGCCACTCTGTTAGATGAGAATAGACAGCCACTCTGTTAGAGAGTAGACAGCCACTCTGTTAGAAGAGAGTAGACAGCCACTCTGTTAGAAGATAGAAGAGAGTAGACAGCCACTTAGCAGAGAGAGGAAGAGAGTAGACAGCCACTCTCTTAGAAGAGAGAAGAGAGTAGACAGCCACTCTCTTAGCAGAGAGAAGAAGAGTAGACAGCCACTCTCTTTGAAGAGAGAAGAAGAGAGTAGACAGCCACTCTGTTAGAAGAGAGAAGAATAGAGTAGACAGCCACTCTGTTAGATGAGAGTAGACAGCCACTCTGTTAGAGAGTAGACAGCCACTCTGTTAGAAGAGAGTAGACAGCCACTTTGTTAGCAGAGAGAGGAAGAGAGTAGACAGCCACTCTGTTAGAAGAGAGAAGAAGAGAGTAGACAGCCACTCTGTTAGAAGAGAGAAGACAGCCACTCTATTATAGAGTAGACAGCCACTATGTTAGAAGAGAGTAGACAGCCACTCTGTTAGAAGAGAGAAGACAGCCACTCTATTATAGAGTAGACAGCCACTCTGTTAGAAGAGAGAAGACAGCCACTCTATTAGAGAGTAGACAGCCACTCTGTTAGAAGAGAGTAGACAGCCACTCTCTTAGCAGAGAGAAGAAGATAGTAGACAGCCACTCTGTTAGATGAGAGTAGACAGCCACTCTGTTAGATGAGAGTAGACAGCCACTCTGTTAGAGAGTAGACAGCCACTCTGTTAGAGGATAGAAGAGAGTAGACAGCCACTTTGTTAGCAGAGAGAGGAAGAGAGTAGACAGCCACTCTGTTAGAAGAGAGAAGACAGCCACTCTGTTAGAAGAGAGTAGACAGCCACTCTGTTAGAAGAGAGTAGACAGCCACTCTGCTAGAAGAGAGAAGAATAGAGTAGACAGCCACTCTGTTAGATGAGAATAGACAGCCACTCTGTTAGAGAGTAGACAGCCACTCTGTTAGAGAGTAGACAGCCACTCTGTTAGAAGAGAGTAGACAGCCACTCTGTTAGAAGATAGAAGAGAGTAGACAGCCACTTAGTTAGCAGAGAGAGGAAGAGAGTAGACATCCACTCTGTTAGAAGAGAGAAGAAGAGAGTAGACAGCCACTCTGTTAGCAGAGAGAAGAAGAGAGTAGACAGCCACTCTGTTAGAAGAGAGAAGAAGAGAGTAGACAGCCACTCTGTTAGAAGAGAGAAGAAGAGAGTAGACAGCCACTATGTTAGAAGAGAGAAGAAGAGAGTAGACAGCCACTCTGTTAGAAGAGAGTAGACAGCCACTATCTTAGCAGAGAGAAGAAGAGAGTAGACAGCCACTCTCTTAGCAGAGAGAAGAAGAGATTAGACAGCCACTCTCTTAGCAGAGAGAAGAAGAGAGTAGACAGCCACTCTCTTAGAAGAGAGAAGAGAGTAGACAGCCACTCTCTTAGCAGAGAGAAGAAGGGTAGACAGCCACTCTCTTCGAAGAGAGAAGACAGCCACTCTCTTAGCAGAGAGAAGAAGAGAGTAGACAGCCACTCTGTTAGAAGAGAGAAGAAGAGAGTAGACAGCCACTCTGTTAGAAGAGAGAAGAATAGAGTAGACAGCCACTCTGTTAGATGAGAGTAGACAGCCACTCTGTTAGAGAGTAGACAGCCACTTTGTTAGCAGAGAGAGGAAGAGAGTAGACAGCCACTCTGTTAGAAGAGAGAAGAAGAGAGTAGACAGCCACTCTGTTAGAAGAGAGAAGACAGCCACTCTATTAGAGAGTAGATAGCCACTATGTTAGAAGAGAGTAGACAGCCACTCTCTTAGCAGAGAGAAGAAGAGAGTAGACAGCCACTCTGTTAGACGAGAGAAGACAGCCACTCTATTAGAGAGTAGACAGCCACTCTGTTAGAAGAGAGTAGACAGCCACTCTCTTAGCAGAGAGAAGAAGAGAGTAGACAGCCACTCTGTTAGAAGAGAGTAGACAGCCACTCTGTTAGATGAGAGTAGACAGCCACTCTGTTAGATGAGAGTAGACAGCCACTCTATTAGAGAGTAGACAGCCACTATGTTAGAAGAGAGTAGACAGCCACTCTGTTAGAAGATAGAAGAGAGTAGACAGCCACTTAGTTAGCAGAGAGAGGAAGAGAGTAGACATCCACTCTGTTAGAAGAGAGAAGACAGCCACTCTATTAGAGAGTAGACAGCCACTCTGTTAGAAGAGAGAAGAGAGTAGACAGCCACTCTGTTTGCAGAGAGAAGAGAGTAGACAGCCACTCTGCTAGAAGAGAGTAGACAGCCACTCTCTTAGCAGAGAGAAGAAGAGAGTAGACAGCCACTCTCTTAGCAGAGAGAAGAAGAGAGTAGACAGCCACTCTGTTAGAAGATAGAAGAGAGTAGACAGCCACTTAGTTAGCAGAGAGAGGAAGAGAGTAGACAGCCACTTAGTTAGCAGAGAGAGGAAGAGAGTAGACAGCCACTCTGTTATAAGAGAGAAGAAGAGAGTAGACAGCCACTCTGTTAGAAGAGAGTAGACAGCCACTCTGTTAGAGAGTAGACAGCCACTCTGTTTGCAGAGAGAAGAGAGTAGACAGCCACTCTGTTAGAAGAGAGTAGACAGCCACTCTGTTAGATGAGAGTAGACAGCCACTCTGTTAGATGAGAGTAGACAGCCACTCTGTTAGATGAGATTAGACAGCCACTCTGTTAGAGAGTAGACAGCCACTTTGTTAGGAGAGAGTAGACAGCCACTCTGTTAGTTGAAAGTAGACAGCCACTCTGTTAGAGAGTACACAGCCACTCTGTTAGAAGAAAGAAGAGAGTAGACAGCCACTCTGTTAGAAGAGAGTAGACAGCCACTCTGTTAGAAGAGAGAAGAATAGAGTAGACAGCCACTCTGTTAGATGAGAGTAGACAGCCACTCTGTTAGAAGAGAGAAGAATAGAGTAGACAGCCACTCTGTTAGATGAGAGTAGACAGCCACTCTGTTAGAATAGAGTAGAATAAGACAGGCACTCTGTTAGATGAGAGTAGACAGCCACTCTGTTAGAAGAGTAGACAGCCACAATGTTAGAAGACAGAAGAAGAGAGTAGACAGCCACTCTGTTAGCAGAGAGAAGAAGAGAGTAGACAGCCACTCTGTTAGCAGAGAGAGGAAGAGAGTAGACAGCCACTCTGTTAGCAGAGAGAAGACAGCCACTCTGTTAGCAGAGAGAGGAAGAGAGTAGACAGCCACTCTCTTAGCAGAGAGAAGAAGAGAGTAGACAGCCACTCTGTTAGAAGAGAGTAGACAGCCACTCTGTTAGATGAGAGTAGACAGCCACTCTGTTAGATGAGAGTAGACAGCCACTCTATTAGAGAGTAGACAGCCACTATGTTAGAAGAGAGTAGACAGCCACTCTGTTAGAAGATAGAAGAGAGTAGACAGCCACTTAGTTAGCAGAGAGAGGAAGAGAGTAGACATCCACTCTGTTAGAAGAGAGAAGACAGCCACTCTATTAGAGAGTAGACAGCCACTCTGTTAGAAGAGAGAAGAGAGTAGACAGCCACTCTGTTTGCAGAGAGAAGAGAGTAGACAGCCACTCTGCTAGAAGAGAGTAGACAGCCACTCTCTTAGCAGAGAGAAGAAGAGAGTAGACAGCCACTCTCTTAGCAGAGAGAAGAAGAGAGTAGACAGCCACTCTGTTAGAAGATAGAAGAGAGTAGACAGCCACTTAGTTAGCAGAGAGAGGAAGAGAGTAGACAGCCACTTAGTTAGCAGAGAGAGGAAGAGAGTAGACAGCCACTCTGTTATAAGAGAGAAGAAGAGAGTAGACAGCCACTCTGTTAGAAGAGAGTAGACAGCCACTCTGTTAGAGAGTAGACAGCCACTCTGTTTGCAGAGAGAAGAGAGTAGACAGCCACTCTGTTAGAAGAGAGTAGACAGCCACTCTGTTAGATGAGAGTAGACAGCCACTCTGTTAGATGAGAGTAGACAGCCACTCTGTTAGATGAGATTAGACAGCCACTCTGTTAGAGAGTAGACAGCCACTTTGTTAGGAGAGAGTAGACAGCCACTCTGTTAGTTGAAAGTAGACAGCCACTCTGTTAGAGAGTACACAGCCACTCTGTTAGAAGAAAGAAGAGAGTAGACAGCCACTCTGTTAGAAGAGAGTAGACAGCCACTCTGTTAGAAGAGAGAAGAATAGAGTAGACAGCCACTCTGTTAGATGAGAGTAGACAGCCACTCTGTTAGAAGAGAGAAGAATAGAGTAGACAGCCACTCTGTTAGATGAGAGTAGACAGCCACTCTGTTAGAATAGAGTAGAATAAGACAGGCACTCTGTTAGATGAGAGTAGACAGCCACTCTGTTAGAAGAGTAGACAGCCACAATGTTAGAAGACAGAAGAAGAGAGTAGACAGCCACTCTGTTAGCAGAGAGAAGAAGAGAGTAGACAGCCACTCTGTTAGCAGAGAGAGGAAGAGAGTAGACAGCCACTCTGTTAGCAGAGAGAAGACAGCCACTCTGTTAGCAGAGAGAGGAAGAGAGTAGACAGCCACTCTGTTAGAAGAGAGTAGACAGCCACTATGTTAGCAGAGATAAGAGAGTAGACAGCCACTCTGTTAGCAGAGAGAAGAAGAGAGTAGACAGCCACTCTGTTAGCAGAGAGAGGAAGAGAGTAGACAGCCACTCTGTTAGCAGAGAGAAGGAGAGAGTAGACAGCCACTCTTTTAGAAGAGAGTAGACAGCCACTCTGTTAGAAGAGAGAAGAAGAGAGTAGACAGCCACTCTGTTAGCAGAGCGAGGAAGAGAGTAGACAGCCACTCTGTTAGCAGAGAGAAGAAGAGAGTAGACAGCCACTCTGTTAGAAGAGAGACGACAGCCACTCTATTAGAGAGTAGACAGCCACTCTGTTAGAAGAGAGTAGACAGCCACTCTGTTTGCAGAGAGAAGAATAGAGTAGACAGCCACTCTGTTAGATGAGAGTAGACTTCCACTCTGTTAGATGAGAGTAGACAGACACTCTGTTAGATGAGAGTAGACAGCCACTCTGTTAGAAGAGAGTAGAATAAGACAGGCACTCTGTTAGATGAGAGTAGACAGCCACTCTGTTAGAAGAGTAGACAGCCACTATGTTAGAAGACAGAAGAAGAGAGTAGACAGCCACTCTGTTAGCAGAGAGAAGAAGAGAGTAGACAGCCACTCTGTTAGCAGAGAGAGGAAGAGAGTAGACAGCCACTCTGTTAGCAGAGAGAAGACAGCCACTCTGTTAGCAGAGAGAGGAAGAGAGTAGACAGCCACTCTGTTAGAAGAGAGTAGACAGCCACTATGTTAGCAGAGATAAGAGAGTAGACAGCCACTCTGTTAGCAGAGAGAAGAAGAGAGTAGACAGCCACTCTGTTAGCAGAGAGAGGAAGAGAGTAGACAGCCACTCTGTTAGATGAGAGTAGACAGCCACTCTGTTAGAGAGTAGACAGCCACTCTGTTAGAAGAGAGTAGACAGCCACTCTGTTAGAAGAGAGTAGACAGCCAGCCACTCTGTTAGCAGAGAGAAGAGAGTAGACAGCCACTCTGTTAGAAGAGAGAAGAGAGTAGACAGCCACTCTGTTAGAAGAGAGAAGAGAGTAGACAGCCACTCTGTTAGAAGAGAGAAGAAGAGAGTAGACAGCCACTCTGTTAGAAGAGAGAAGAGAGTAGACAGCCACTCTGTTAGATGAGAGTAGACAGCCACTCTGTTAGATGAGAGTAGACAGCCACTCTGTTAGATGAGATTAGACAGCCACTCTGTTAGAGAGTAGACAGACACTTTGTTAGGAGAGAGTAGACAGCCACTCTGTTAGTTGACAGTAGACAGCCACTCTGTTAGAGAGTACACAGCCACTCTGTTAGAAGATAGAAGAGAGTAGACAGCCACTCTGTTAGGAGAGAATATACAGCCACACTGTTGGAAGAGAGTAGACAGCCACTCTGTTAGAAGAGAGTAGACAGCCACTCTGTTAGAAGAGAGAAGAAGAGAATAGACAGCCACTCTGTTAGCAGAGAGAGGGAGAGAGTAGACAGCCACTCTGTTAGAAGAGAGTAGACAGCCACTCTGTTAGAAGAGAGTAGACAGCCACTATGTTAGCAGAGATAAGAGAGTAGACAGCCACTCTGTTAGAATAGAGAAGAGAGTAGACAGCCACTCTGTTAGCAGAGAGAAGAAGAGAGTAGACAGCCACTCTGTTAGAAGAGAGAAGAATAGAGTAGACAGCCACTCTGTTAGATGAGAGTAGACAGCCACTCTGTTAGAAGAGAGTAGAATAAGACAGGCACTCTGTTAGATGAGAGTAGACAGCCACTCTGTTAGAAGAGTAGACAGCCACTATGTTAGAAGACAGAAGAAGAGAGTAGACAGCCACTCTGTTAGCAGAGAGAAGAAGAGAGTAGACAGCCACTCTGTTAGCAAAGAGAGGAAGAGAGTAGACAGCCACTCTGTTAGCAGAGAGAAGACAGCCACTCTGTTAGCAGAGAGAGGAAGAGAGTAGACAGCCACTCTGTTAGAAGAGAGTAGACAGCCACTATGTTAGCAGAGATAAGAGAGTAGACAGCCACTCTGTTAGCAGAGAGAAGAAGAGAGTAGACAGCCACTCTGTTAGCAGAGAGAGGAAGAGAGTAGACAGCCACTCTGTTAGCAGAGAGAAGGAGAGAGTAGACAGCCACTCTGTTAGAAGAGAGTAGACAGCCACTCTGTTAGAAGAGAGAAGAAGAGAGTAGACAGCCACTCTGTTAGCAGAGAGAAGAAGAGAGTAGACAGCCACTCTGTTAGCAGAGAGAGGAAGAGAGTAGACAGCCACTCTGTTAGATGAGAGTAGACAGCCACTCTGTTAGAGAGTAGACAGCCACTCTGTTAGAAGAGAGTAGACAGCCACTCTGTTAGAAGAGAGTAGACAGCCAGCCACTCTGTTAGCAGAGAGAAGAGAGTAGACAGCCACTCTGTTAGAAGAGAGAAGAGAGTAGACAGCCACTCTGTTAGAAGAGAGAAGAGAGTAGACAGCCACTCTGTTAGAAGAGAGAAGAAGAGAGTAGACAGCCACTCTGTTAGAAGAGAGAAGAGAGTAGACAGCCACTCTGTTAGATGAGAGTAGACAGCCACTCTGTTAGATGAGAGTAGACAGCCACTCTGTTAGATGAGATTAGACAGCCACTCTGTTAGAGAGTAGACAGACACTTTGTTAGGAGAGAGTAGACAGCCACTCTGTTAGTTGACAGTAGACAGCCACTCTGTTAGAGAGTACACAGCCACTCTGTTAGAAGATAGAAGAGAGTAGACAGCCACTCTGTTAGGAGAGAATATACAGCCACACTGTTGGAAGAGAGTAGACAGCCACTCTGTTAGAAGAGAGTAGACAGCCACTCTGTTAGAAGAGAGAAGAAGAGAATAGACAGCCACTCTGTTAGCAGAGAGAGGGAGAGAGTAGACAGCCACTCTGTTAGAAGAGAGTAGACAGCCACTCTGTTAGAAGAGAGTAGACAGCCACTATGTTAGCAGAGATAAGAGAGTAGACAGCCACTCTGTTAGAATAGAGAAGAGAGTAGACAGCCACTCTGTTAGCAGAGAGAAGAAGAGAGTAGACAGCCACTCTGTTAGAAGAGAGAAGAATAGAGTAGACAGCCACTCTGTTAGATGAGAGTAGACAGCCACTCTGTTAGAAGAGAGTAGAATAAGACAGGCACTCTGTTAGATGAGAGTAGACAGCCACTCTGTTAGAAGAGTAGACAGCCACTATGTTAGAAGACAGAAGAAGAGAGTAGACAGCCACTCTGTTAGCAGAGAGAAGAAGAGAGTAGACAGCCACTCTGTTAGCAAAGAGAGGAAGAGAGTAGTCAGCCACTCTGTTAGCAGAGAGAAGACAGCCACTCTGTTAGCAGAGAGAGGAAGAGAGTAGACAGCCACTCTGTTAGAAGAGAGTAGACAGCCACTATGTTAGCAGAGATAAGAGAGTAGACAGCCACTCTGTTAGCAGAGAGAAGAAGAGAGTAGACAGCCACTCTGTTAGCAGAGAGAGGAAGAGAGTAGACAGCCACTCTGTTAGCAGAGAGAAGGAGAGAGTAGACAGCCACTCTGTTAGAAGAGAGTAGACAGCCACTCTGTTAGAAGAGAGAAGAAGAGAGTAGACAGCCACTCTGTTAGCAGAGCGAGGAAGAGAGTAGACAGCCACTCTGTTAGCAGAGAGAAGAAGAGAGTAGACAGCCACTCTGTTAGAAGAGAGACGACAGCCACTCTATTAGAGAGTAGACAGCCACTCTGTTAGAAGAGAGTAGACAGCCACTCTGTTTGCAGAGAGAAGAAGAGAGTAGACAGCCACTCTGTTAGAAGAGAGAAGAATAGAGTAGACAGCCACTCTGTTAGATGAGAGTAGACATCCACTCTGTTAGATGAGAGTAGACAGACACTCTGTTAGATGAGAGTAGACAGCCACTCTGTTAGAAGAGAGTAGAATAAGACAGGCACTCTGTTAGATGAGAGTAGACAGCCACTCTGTTAGAAGAGTAGACAGCCACTATGTTAGAAGACAGAAGAAGAGAGTAGACAGCCACTCTGTTAGCAGAGAGAAGAAGAGAGTAGACAGCCACTCTGTTAGCAGAGAGAGGAAGAGAGTAGACAGCCACTCTGTTAGCAGAGAGAAGACAGCCACTCTGTTAGCAGAGAGAGGAAGAGAGTAGACAGCCACTCTGTTAGAAGAGAGTAGACAGCCACTCTGTTAGAAGAGAGTAGACAGCCACTATGTTAGCAGAGATAAGAGAGTAGACAGCCACTCTGTTAGCAGAGAGAAGAAGAGAGTAGACAGCCACTCTGTTAGCAGAGAGAGGAAGAGAGTAGACAGCCACTCTGTTAGCAGAGAGAAGAGAGTAGACAGCCACTCTGTTAGAAGAGAGTAGACAGCCACTCTGTTAGCAGATAGAGGAAGAGAGTAGACAGCCACTCTGTTAGCAGAGAGAGGAAGAGAGTAGACAGCCACTCTGTTAGCAGATAGAGGAAGAGAGTAGACAGCCACTCTGTTAGCAGAGAGAAGACAGCCACTCTGTTAGCAGAGAGAGGAAGAGAGTAGACAGCCACTCTGTTAGAAGAGAGTAGACAGCCACTCTGTTAGAAGAGAGTAGACAGCCACTATGTTAGCAGAGATAAGAGAGTAGACAGCCACTCTGTTAGCAGAGAGAAGAAGAGAGTAGACAGCCACTCTGTTAACAGAGAGAGGAAGAGAGTAGACAGCCACTCTGTTAGCAGAGAGAAGAAGAGAGTAGACAGCCACTCTGTTAGAAGAGAGTAGACAGCCACTCTGTTAGCAGATAGAGGAAGAGAGTAGACAGCCACTCTGTTAGATGAGATTAGACAGCCACTCTGTTAGAGAGTAGACAGCCACTTTGTTAGGAGAGAGTAGACAGCCACTCTGTTAGTTGAGAGTAGACAGCCACTCTGTTAGAGAGTACACAGCCACTCTGTTAGAAGATAGAAGAGAGTAGACAGCCACTCTGTTAGGAGAGAATATACAGCCACACTGTTGGAAGAGAGTAGACAGCCACTCTGTTAGAAGAGAGTAGACAGCCACTCTGTTAGAAGAGAGTAGACAGCCACTCTGTTAGAAGAGAGAAGAAGAGAATAGACAGCCACTCTGTTAGCAGAGAGAGGGAGAGAGTAGACAGCCACTCTGTTAGAAGAGAGTAGACAGCCACTCTGTTAGAAGAGAGTAGACAGCCACTATGTTAGAATAGAGAAGAGAGTAGACAGCCACTCTGTTAGCAGAGAGAAGAAGAGAGTAGACAGCCACTCTGTTAGAAGAGAGTAGACAGCCACTCTGTTAGAAGAGAGAAGAATAGAGTAGACAGCCACTGTGTTAGATGAGAGTAGACAGCCACTCTGTTAGAAGAGAGTAGAATAAGACAGGCACTCTGTTAGATGAGAGTAGACAGCCACTCTGTTAGAAGAGTAGACAGCCACTATGTTAGAAGACAGAAGAAGAGAGTAGACAGCCACTCTGTTAGCAGAGAGAAGAAGAGAGTAGACAGCCACTCTGTTAGCAGAGAGAGGAAGAGAGTAGACAGCCACTCTGTTAGCAGAGAGAAGACAGCCACTCTGTTAGCAGAGAGAGGAAGAGAGTAGACAGCCACTCTGTTAGAAGAGAGTAGACAGCCACTATGTTAGCAGAGATAAGAGAGTAGACAGCCACTCTGTTAGCAGAGAGAAGAAGAGAGTAGACAGCCACTCTGTTAGCAGAGAGAGGAAGAGAGTAGACAGCCACTCTGTTAGCAGAGAGAAGGAGAGAGTAGACAGCCACTCTGTTAGAAGAGAGTAGACAGCCACTCTGTTAGAAGAGAGAAGAAGAGAGTAGACAGCCACTCTGTTAGCAGAGCGAGGAAGAGAGTAGACAGCCACTCTGTAAGCAGAGAGAAGAAGAGAGTAGACAGCCACTCTGTTAGAAGAGAGACGACAGCCACTCTATTAGAGAGTAGACAGCCACTCTGTTAGAAGAGAGTAGACAGCCACTCTGTTTGCAGAGAGAAGAAGAGAGTAGACAGCCACTCTGTTAGAAGAGAGAAGAATAGAGTAGACAGCCACTCTGTTAGATGAGAGTAGACATCCACTCTGTTAGATGAGAGTAGACAGACACTCTTTTAGATGAGAGTAGACAGGCACTCTGTTAGATGAGAGTAGACAGCCACTCTGTTAGAAGAGTAGACAGCCACTATGTTAGAAGACAGAAGAAGAGAGTAGACAGCCACTCTCTTAGCAGAGAGAAGAAGAGAGTAGACAGCCACTCTGTTAGCAGAGAGAGGAAGAGAGTAGACAGCCACTCTGTTAGCAGAGAGAAGACAGCCACTCTGTTAGCAGAGAGAGGAAGAGAGTAGACAGCCACTCTGTTAGAAGAGAGTAGACAGCCACTCTGTTAGAAGAGAGTAGACAGCCACTATGTTAGCAGAGATAAGAGAGTAGACAGCCACTCTGTTAGCAGAGAGAAGAAGAGAGTAGACAGCCACTCTGTTAACAGAGAGAGGAAGAGAGTAGACAGCCACTCTGTTAGCAGAGAGAAGAAGAGAGTAGACAGCCACTCTGTTAGAAGAGAGTAGACAGCCACTCTGTTAGCAGATAGAGGAAGAGAGTAGACAGCCACTCTGTTAGAAGAGAGAAGACGAGAGTAGACAGCCACTCTGTTAGCAGAGAGAGGAAGAGAGTTGACAGCCACTCTGTTAGCAGATAGAGGAAGAGAGTAGACAGCCACTCTGTTAGCAGAGAGAAGAAGAGAGTAGACAGCCACTCTGTTAGCAGAGAGAGGAAGAGAATAGACAGCCACTCTGTTAGCAGAGAGAAGAAGAGAGTAGACAGCCACTCTGTTAGAAGAGAGTAGACAGCCACTCTGTTAGCAGAGAGAGGAAGAGAGTAGACAGCCACTCTGTTAGAAGAGAGTAGACAGCCACTATGTTAGCAGAGATAAGAGAGTAGACAGCCACTCTGTTAGCAGAGAGAAGAAGAGAGTAGACAGCCACTCTGTTAGCAGAGAGAGGAAGAGAGTAGACAGCCACTCTGTTAGCAGAGAGAAGAAGAGAGTAGACAGCCACTATGTTAGAAGAGAGTAGACAGCCACTCTGTTAGAAGAGAGAAGAAGAGAGTAGACAGCCACTCTGTTAGCAGAGAGAAGAAGAGAGTAGACAGCCACTCTGTTAGAAGAGAGAAGACAGCCACTCTATTAGAGAGTAGACAGCCACTCTGTTTGCAGAGAGAAGAAGAGAGTAGACAGCCACTCTGTTAGAAGAGAGAAGAATAGAGTAGACAGCCACTCTGTTAGATGAGAGTAGACAGCCACTCTGTTACATGAGAGTAGACAGCCACTCTGTTAGAGAATAGACAGCCACTCTGTTAGAGAATAGACAGCCACTCTGTTAGAGAATAGACAGCCACTCTGTTAGAGAATAGACAGCCACTCTGTTAGAGAATAGACAGCCACTCTGTTAGAGAATAGACAGCCACTCTGTTAGAGAGTAGACAGCCACTCTGTTAGAGAGTAGACAGCCACTCTGTTAGAGAGTAGACAGCCACTCTGTTAGAGAGTAGACAGCCACTATGTTAGCAGAGATAAGAGTGTAGACAGCCACTCTGTTAGCAGAGAGAAGAAGAGAGTAGACAGCCACTCTGTTAGCAGAGAGAGGAAGAGAGTAGACAGCCACTCTGTTAGCAGAGAGAAGGAGAGAGTAGACAGCCACTCTGTTAGAAGAGAGTAGACAGCCACTCTGTTAGAAGAGAGAAGAAGAGAGTAGACAGCCACTCTGTTAGCAGAGCGAGGAAGAGAGTAGACAGCCACTCTGTAAGCAGAGAGAAGAAGAGAGTAGACAGCCACTCTGTTAGAAGAGAGACGACAGCCACTCTATTAGAGAGTAGACGGCCACTCTGTTAGAAGAGAGTAGACAGCCACTCTGTTTGCAGAGAGAAGAAGAGAGTAGACAGCCACTCTGTTAGAAGAGAGAAGAATAGAGTAGACAGCCACTCTGTTAGATGAGAGTAGACATCCACTCTGTTAGATGAGCGTAGACAGACACTCTTTTAGATGAGAGTAGACAGCCACTCTGTTAGAAGAGAGTAGAATAAGACAGGCACTCTGTTAGATGAGAGTAGACAGCCACTCTGTTAGAAGAGTAGACAGCCACTATGTTAGAAGACAGAAGAAGAGAGTAGACAGCCACTCTGTTAGCAGAGAGAAGAAGAGAGTAGACAGCCACTCTGTTAGCAGAGAGAGGAAGAGAGTAGACAGCCACTCTGTTAGCAGAGAGAAGACAGCCACTCTGTTAGCAGAGAGAGGAAGAGAGTAGACAGCCACTCTGTTAGAAGAGAGTAGACAGCCACTCTGTTAGAAGAGAGTAGACAGCCACTATGTTAGCAGAGATAAGAGAGTAGACAGCCACTCTGTTAGCAGAGAGAAGAAGAGAGTAGACAGCCACTCTGTTAGCAGAGAGAGGAAGAGAGTAGACAGCCACTCTGTTAGCAGAGAGAAGAAGAGAGTAGACAGCCACTCTGTTAGAAGAGAGTAGACAGCCACTCTGTTAGCAGATAGAGGAAGAGAGTAGACAGCCACTCTGTTAGAAGAGAGAAGACGAGAGTAGACAGCCACTCTGTTAGCAGAGAGAGGAAGAGAGTTGACAGCCACTCTGTTAGCAGATAGAGGAAGAGAGTAGACAGCCACTCTGTTAGCAGAGAGAAGAAGAGAGTAGACAGCCACTCTGTTAGCAGAGAGAGGAAGAGAGTAGACAGCCACTCTGTTAGCAGAGAGAAGAAGAGAGTAGACAGCCACTCTGTTAGAAGAGAGTAGACAGCCACTCTGTTAGCAGAGAGAGGAAGAGAGTAGACAGCCACTCTGTTAGAAGAGAGTAGACAGCCTCTATGTTAGCAGAGATAAGAGAGTAGACAGCCACTCTGTTAGCAGAGAGAAGAAGAGAGTAGACAGCCACTCTGTTAGCAGAGAGAGGAAGAGAGTAGACAGCCACTCTGTTAGCAGAGAGAAGAAGAGAGTAGACAGCCACTATGTTAGAAGAGAGTAGACAGCCACTCTGTTAGAAGATAGAAGAAGAGAGTAGACAGCCACTCTGTTAGCAGAGAGAAGAAGAGAGTAGACAGCCACTCTGTTAGAAGAGAGAAGACAGCCACTCTGTTTGCAGAGAGAAGAAGAGAGTAGACAGCCACTCTGTTAGAAGAGAGAAGAATAGAGTAGACAGCCACTCTGTTAGATGAGAGTAGACAGCCACTCTGTTACATGAGAGTAGACAGCCACTCTGTTAGAGAATAGACAGCCACTCTGTTAGAGAATAGACAG